>NC_137880.1:13908779-14508779 GCF_963924005.1 Protomyctophum bolini | reverse complement strand
CACCATCAACTAGAAACATTGGAGCATGTCTCCACCAGGCCAGGTAGTAGAAGTCAATAGCCAATCAGAATGAAATATGGACTTGTCCGTCTTGATGAAATTAATATAGAGATAGTCTGTACCGATTCGTGTGATGTTTGGACAAAATATGTAGACCGGAGTAATAGCAAATAAAGGTGTTTTGCTAAATCTGCCCGCTGTGGTGGTGCTATAATAGGCCAATATGTGAAAAGGGTGGCATTTCTTCTTCATAATATTGAGAATGTGCGTGTAAAGTTTCACAGCAATCGTATGCAGAATTCATCATTTGAGGTATTTTGTTCAAAACTAGCCACTTTAGAGGCCCGTCTTAGCCAATCAGAATGTAATATGATCACACGACTATACATATACTGTACTGTGTACAGAAACTACAGATAGATGGATGGATGGATGGATGGATAGATAGATAAAAGTTTTCGGATGCACACGTCTGCATGTATGGCACTGAAAACTCCACTGATTTATCAATGTGATGATTACCCAAATCATCACATCGATAAAAACCAAAGACCGAGTTTGGTTTAATCTTTGTTTTTTTCTGACGTTAAGCATCGTGCATCAGAACCTCAGACACATATGGCTGATCAATGCACAGCCTTAACTTGCCCACTGAGAGCTTCTCAGTTGCGGGTCGAAGTTGACGATATACTTGTGGGCCTGTGGGGTGTATGTTAACACATCTAGTGTTAGGTGTGTGATATCTGTTTATGGATCTTCATATTTTACCAACAGCAAGATGCATCCACCACACCGTTCCACCCACTGTCCACAGGCTGTTGAGAGCCACAGCCACATTATACAGTATTGCGACAGTTTCCTTAAATCAATTAACTTTTGGCTGAACCACTGCTCCATACAATCCTCTTGCCCGATGCAGAACTTGAAAAAGAGTAGCAAGATAAGCCTATCAACAACAGTCAAGAATAGTTGTGTATACAATGAACCAAAAAATACAATTGCAAAAACGTTTGTTTAGTTCATTGCTGAAAAGTGTTGAAGATGCTGTGGCATTGGAGGACTGTCATGAATAGCTGTCATGTAGCATAAAGCTACATTTAGGTCATCAGTTCAAGATATTCAGGATAACAGCAGCATGGACTGTGTCTCTGTGAACGGGCTCATCCCGTGGAACAGGTTTCATGTTGTCAGGCGCTAGTCATGCTTGAAATGTTAAAAAAAAAATGACAAAACTAAATTCTGCCTGACTTATACAGTAGGTACTATAGGTACTGTGGAGATACATGAGATTTATGACACCAGGTTACTTAATTGTATAAAGTCCATTACTGAGATCAGTGGTAGAGGTCAATGGGACATTTAACACGAAAGTACTATAGCATTAACCACCCCTTACGTCCATCCATTTGTTATATAGAAATGGACCACATCCAAATAAACGGGGAAGCCAAGCATCGGTGGCTAATAGTGCATGGCAATGTTCTTCTTCAACCTGTGCAGTGCATTATGACGTTGTAGTTCCATGTTTATTCAGCACCATGCCTGTGTAAGAATGATCATGTCAATTGGTAATATGGCTCTTTCACTGTTGCAATCTAGAACATTAGCCAAGACATAACCATTGTGTCTGTGTGTCTGTTATGTTTGTGTTGTTTCTGTGTCTGTTTATGTTTGTGTTTTGTAACGAGAGCTATAACTGTAATGTTTTATATAAAAAATGTCTTGTTGTGTTGTTTTTTAAAGGGGGATGAAACTCTAGGCAGATTTTTTGTTTTGTTTCTCAGTTCAGGTATCAATGCAGGCATAAGCAACAAAGCTGCAGTTAATCAAATAAATTATGGGTGTTGTCACGGGGCAACCTGTGCCCTATAGACACTAGAAGACTCCATAATATAAAACTGGTCATGACAAACACACACTGCACAGATGCTTCCATTAATTGACTGTCATCAAGCTCCTTGGAGGGGTGGCCATGTGTAGCATCATATACCCTTATCTGTGTTGCCTAATTCTATTGTAATTGTTTTGTGTGATGTGATGCCTTGGAAAACATTCAGACTCTAAATGTGTAATTGTATAGTTGGTCTAACTCATGGGTCATGGTTTACCTGGTTTGAGTAGATTGGTCCAATTACTAATCATTGTGGGTGGGGTCTCACCTGGTACATAAGGGAGGCTTGTGGAAATGTTTGGGAAGGGAATCAGTTTAGCTTGAGACTAACAAAGGAGACAACTCCAGGGGAGAGCTGGCAGGGCCAGGAAGGCATAGCCTGTTTTCAGTTTCTTAAGTTCTTGTTTTGTTGTTTTTCCTTAGTTGAGTTGTCAAGTGTTTCCTTACTTTCTGTTATTTGAAAGTGTATTGTAAGTCTTTATTCGTGAAGTATTATTTTTGCCTGCACAGTCAAATCCAGCCTGGGTCGGTCACTCTGTGTTTTGAGGTAAATAAAATACCAAAAAAGATCTACATTCTTGGACTGTCGATTCTTGGAGCCTTGGCCGTTCGGGCAACTTTACAGGTGTGTTGGATATTAGGTGTGTCATTGACCATGTGCATTGACAATACTGTTAGTGTTAAATATAGGTGCAAATAAGCCCTTAGGACTATTTGTGTTATCCTTGTAGCATCCTCGTAGCTTTATTGTATTATTGTACCTGTAATATTCTGCACACACCTGAATCTAACACACCCATGTACACACCCATCTATACACACCTGAACTGGAAAACAAAATCAGCCTATATGGTGGTTTGCCTCGGATGTACAGGCATGCAGCAACTTAAACACAAGTCTTCCTGTAACTTTTAAGATCATTGTAACTGAAAAACGAATTGAGACGTAGCCTGCGGAGTTAGTTCAGTCAGACATACTCGAGGGAGTTCATGCCGTGCTCAAAGGCGCATACTATACTCAAGGGGTTAACATGCTGCATTACTATGTGGGAGTGTAAAAACCTCCAAATGTAGACTCCAAAAGGCAGTCTGTGGGACACATGCTCAAAAGACAATTCATAAACAATGAATAATGAGGCAACACAAGATGTCAGAGTTATAGAGTATAAGGATTTTACTCTAATAAGGAGACAAACTTATGTTCATGTATGGAAAACCCAGTCTGACTCCCAGAATGGAGAAAGGCGACAGCTTTTATAGCTCACTCCCACAAAACAACCCCAACATATAGCCTCAAGGCATTCACCAAATGGGACAGTGACATCGTAAACAAACAGCCGAACAGCACCAAACTGTAACTTGTAACTTGGAGTATTATTAGATGTTTATCCCTAAATTTCCACGCAGGAGTATAAGTGTGTGCAAGTCCCACACGTCATTCGCTGTTGTAGATCTGGCAGTCAGCTGACCAATTGGGCGGGCTACTTAAGCTCACTAGACGGCATGCTCTTCCTGCCTTCCTCTGCATATGGTTCCTGGTTATGTGATGTTTGCTCCCACCACCACCCCAGCATCACCAGTGGGCTCTGTTATTTATGCTCCACATGGGCATGGGACATGGCAGTGCTCTCTTTTTTTCTTTGAATTTGTCAACAGTCTGTCCCGAGAGACTATTAATAAGAGACAGAAAGGTAGGCCTACTGGTTTTTACAATTACTTAAGAGTGGAGAAACAGACAGGACTCTCTTGTGCTTTTACAGTTACATAAGTAATGTATAATGTACCAGGAATAACTTTTGACTCATTTTGAAGAGTAAGACAAATTTCACATGAACAAAAAAGTCAACCAGTCAACCATATATTTCAAAATGATGCAAGACAGGGTTGAGTGAGTTCCAACCACTCTTAATGTCAGCCCCTGGAAAGCGTGACGAGGTTTCACATTTCCGTTTTCACACGTTTGATGCACGATAAAGTCAAACTGATGTTAAACCTGGTGAATAATAGTTTTCTCCTCACTCGTGTGTGTGTGTGTGTGTGTGTGTGTGTGTGTGTGTGTGGAAAGTGTGACAGCTCAGTGTGGTATCTACTGGCCCCAGAAGACAGAACTGCGAGCCACTTCCTGTCTTCACCACCGAGGTACAGGAAGGACTTAACCTCAGGTAAACTTGGAAGCCAGCTGTCATGCATTGTATACGTTCATATACGTGCCGACCCCAGAGACTGTATAATGATAGAAATACAAGTAGGCGGCGAATCAAGTCATTCATCTATAGCAGTGTGGTTCTCAACCTTTTCAGGCCGCAACCCCCACCAAAATAATCATATTTGAACTGGGGACCCCACACCCTGACAAGCACTTGTAATTGTAATTGTAGGATTTGAGACATTCAATTATGTTTGACAAGGGATCCACAGATAAATATTGTGAAAATAGCTGATCTACAAGCTCCTCTGGGGGTCCCAACCCACAGGTTGAGAAACACTGATATTCTATTGCACTGAAATTAATTTATATGTGAAGTGGTTAAGATAAGATGTGTAGTGGAGTAAAGTACAATATTTGGATCCGAGATGTACTGGAGTATAAGTAAAGGTTTTGGAAATTGGAAATACTCAGCCTAAAGTAGGCTACATATAAAAAATAAAATAAAAATAGTTTTTAACAAATTAAATTCACCATGAAAAAAACCCAGTTGTTTTCTGCTCTTATCTTGCCTCTTTATAAACAGCAGCAACTTGCTGTGTTTTGCACGCGATGCTGAAGCAGAGAAGACGTGCCGAGCGAGTGTTGCTTTGAGAGAGGCTTGGCACAAATGAGCGTACTGCACAAACACAACAGCTTGAAAAGCAACATGTCCACTGATGACAGCCAGGGTTGCCAAGGATTCAACGGTCTGGCGACCTGTGGCCCTTCATTTGCTGCATATGTATTAGTATCTAGGTTAATACAGTAAAGCACAGCACGGTACAGTAGAGTACACTACTGTAGAGTACACCGCAGTAGTTCTCAATTTCCAAGAACACGAAATTAATCTGAAAAGATTTTGTGCCAATTAAGGAACCCCAGAAGAAAAGATATGTGTTTTTTGTGTATTATTTTTATCCAAATACCAATTATTCAACAGGGATTCAGCTGTGCGATCAAGCAGCCGTGATTATAATAGGGAGCGCTCCCTCTGCGACTGGAGGTGGGGTTTTGGGGGACAAATGCTTTTGAGAATCACTATTATTTTTTACACGCGTAGTTGGACCAACATAAACCACGGTATATATTTCAAGAGCGAGAGATCACAGTAACCTTCTTCTTCCACATGGGAAGGAAAACAGCATCTGAAATCAAAGTTTCTTTTGTCCCCTACCTGCGCACGCATACAGGTTCTTATCAGTGTGACGTTTGCGTCTAGTGGAGTTAAGGTATGCTACTTAAAGCATGATGAAATTGTATACCACTGGTGTGGTATACAAAAATGGCCATAACCTTTTTTTTTGCGATGTTTCCGGCAGAGCAGGCCTCTCATTCTGTGGATTCTTCCGTCCAATTTTGGGCCTGTGGCTCCCCGGCTATCCTCCATCGTCATCCTCTTCATCTCATTCATGAAAAAAACCCATACAAAAGATAGAGGTAGTATGTAAGGTTTCTTCCCAACAGCATGAGTCCGTGAGTTACTACTCATTATGCCTTTTCACCGTCTATTTCATGCAGCACGTTACATAATGGAGAGATCATGGATCACGGTGATTAATTTTTCTATTTCAATGTCCTATAATTGCCTCAAATCCCTAACAACCGAGTTCATTGATCATTGTGATTCTAATTAAATCATTCTTTCTTTTTCGTCTCATTGCTAAAGACCAACAAAGCCTTCCCAAAATAACAATCCATTCATCATGGACGTGAGTGACCTTCACTGTATCGTCACCGTCGGACAGAAACCTCTTATCTCCATCCATCCATCTTCAACCGCTTATCCGGAGTTCGGTTGGATCCTAAATAGTAACTGTTTCGCCTGGACATGTGAGGTTTCCACCCGCCAGAAACGGTATATATTATGAACTGGGATGCAAAGCACAAATACACCGTCAAAACCTGAGTGTTCCTTTAACTCTGAGCGCGCACAAACATCCATGTGTATACTCTCTGAATTCAATGATCACTCAGCATTTTTGCAGTGTGTACTCTGTCCTTTTCACACCCAATAAATGTCTTTGTTTAGGCCCCCGGTTATAGTGGCAGTGCAGCAACCCACACCCTGTTGAAATACTTTATTAAACATATACATTCGTATCACTGGAAAGCTCTTTTGACACAAGACAGCATGTGACACGCCATGTGAATATTCTCTCTTGTATTATTAGTATTATTTTTGTACAAGCCACTAGTTCTCAAATGATTAATAGTTAGGAACCAAATGGACCCTTACAGGTCAAGTTCCCTTCCAATTTGTACAGTAGGATTTTACCACGTAGATGCAGGTCCCAGGGATTAAAACAACTGAGAAATTGGAATCTGGTGCATATAGAGAATAACTGTATAAATCTATGTTTATGTCCTTAACGAAGCCTGTATAAGCCATCTAAACATTGAACTCTTCAAGAACAACAAAATACAACTCAGATGAAGTGCTCCAGAAGCCAGATATGGAAATGCAGCTGGATGAGTTATATACCACCATCTGTTTTCACAAAACTGTGCAATATCCTTTTATTTTTTGTCTTCACTTAAAGGACAAAATGTCTCCTTTAAGACATTGCAATTGTGTTGTCTGTGAGCAGAGCAGCCCAGCAGTTCTCTGTGACAGATTCCCAGGAGAAAGCATGGTTTATATCTAACTGCAGCCTGTTCTATCTCTGTACTCATAACAACCCCATTTTCCCTGACTTGGGCCGGTTCGCTATGGTATTATTCATTCAAGTTGGCATGTCCTTTAGCCCGGAGAGGGGCTGAATCATCCTCACAGTCACTTAGCAACTGACAAATATTGTTTAGTTAACAATCAAAATACACTAGCCGCTCCCTCGTCAATCACTCTCGGATAATACACTTAAATGCACAGAGTCGATGACACAGACGCCCCCCCATCATCATCATGATATAGTAACTGATATGCACAATGACAGACAAGCCTGTGTGCGCTTGCAACTTTTTCTGTAACTCATGCCTCAATGAAATGTGAGATAACGGTCTCAGGAATAGCAAATATTGTCATTCTGCCTGCAAGTGGGAAGGCCTAATTTAATTCTGACCTTCTCCCAAAATGGAAGCATGTCTGCGTACGTACGTGTTGGATAGCTTATTACGTGACTGTGCGAGTATTAGGTGATGTCCCTGTTATTTATACCCCGTTACCCACAATGACTCTGTGTTTAGTAAACTGTTTACATCTCCTCTGAGGTTATTATAACCAGTGTGGTGGAAGAAGTACTCGGATAGAAGTAGCGATAGCACAATAACTCTGTTATATAAGTAAAATGCCAGTGTTCAAAAGTGTACTTGCCAGTACAAAAGTATTGCCATCTAAATGCTTGCACAAGTTGCACTGCAAAAGTACCCCCTCCCCCCCAAGACGAAAACAGGGCTTACGTGGTTAATGCATGTTTTGTAATAATGTGTAATAACTATAAGTAACTAATGCGTCACGTAATTGCAGAAGAGTAAAAAGTATAAGCTACATTTGTGGATGGAATGTCTCAAGTAAAAGTACACTCAAATGTATCAATGCTGCAATATAGAAATACTCTGTTGCATAAAAGTACAAAAGTATTGCCATCAAAATGTACTTAAAGGAACAGAAGTAAAAGTACTCATACAGAATGTCCCATTTCAAGTTTTCAAATGATGAAATGTTTGTTTGAAAATAGCAGATCTACAAGCTCACAACAATAATGCATCGTATAGTTCCGCATTGTGAGATTGGCTATTTTCAAATGACCGAAATGTACGTATATATGCTGAAGTGGTTAATGTATGTTTTGTAATAATAATCAAAATCTACAAAGAAACTAGTAACTAAAGTTTTAAAATAATTGTATTGGAGTAAAAGTATAATATTTGCCAAGTACATGTAGGCCTACTCAAATACTTAAGTACAAGTTTGAGGTATTTGTACTTAAGTATTTGAGTAGGCCTATACATGTACTTATAGTTACTTCCCACAACCGTCCACTGGTCATAACCTGAGCTTCAGCTTACAGGTTTGCAGGCAGCGTTGACCCCCTTCTGGAACAAAGATTGAGAAATGCTCCTCCTCGGTGGAGAGACTGACTGATACAAACAGTGCTTATTGGCCTCAGTATAAATAACAATGACTCTGTCTGCACCCCGTTGCTAGTCCACATCTAAACAGCAACTGTTTCTAGGACAGGGGGGTCACCTACTGTATAGCTTGCTTAATGGCTGGGCGGGAGCCAGAAGCCTTTTAGCACGGTGTGGCTTCTCTCTCTCCCCAGAGGAGGCCAAGGTTTAGTCCTCCGCTATAGCAGCTGTCTGCCTGCATGGGGACCACCACAGCGACGGGATAAGAGCCCCGTCTCTGCCAAAGGCCTCAACCGTAAAGTGGCCATGATGCTCATGCTGTAAATGCAGTAGTTATAGTTCTCAAATATTTCCATGTCGTCCCAGGGCCCCCAGATTGTATGTGGGCCAGGGAGGGACCCCCAGAAGAGAAGCTTTGTGTTTAAAGAAAATATCACACCTGTGTGAAGTGAGGGGCGCTCTTATCATCGTACATCATCTATTCATTGTCAATGGGAATTTAGTCTGTGTAGGACAAAAATAGCCGATTTGCTCGTCTACATAAATTCTCCATTCATTGTCAATGGGAATTTAATGTTTGTGTAAGATGAACTCAGACATATCGGTCGGATCGGCAGTGAGACGCAAGTGTGAGGGCCACATAGCGGCACAAACCTTCTGCCGAAATTACCAGAAGTACAAGCAATGCTGTAAGGTCTTGTTCTCTATGATGCATAGGCCTATTATATGTTATTGATGAGAAACGTGTCTGGTAGGAATTTCTCCGTGCAAAAATAACGTTGACAACAGACTGATGTGCCGGTTGTCATTCACTTCCTTACCTCCAGTATCTTTGCCTCTGTGTATCTGACGCACACGCACACGCACACGCACAACACAGGTGTGAACATGCACTGTAAGTACTAGTGGTATAGCACATAATGAGGCAAATGGGCAATTAAGTTACACGTAGCATGAACACTGTATTTGAGAGGAATGCCTGATGTTATATGCTACATGTTAATAATATTTATTGTTATATTTTGAGGATAAAGACGGCTGTAGTAAATGTTCCTATATTGTTTCTCAACTAAGGCACTAAGCTGTCAACCTTGGTGACAATCTGCAGGTTGCAGCCGGGGTTCACTGTCACTACCATTTACAGTTCACAGTGTCAAGGAGAAATGCTAATCACATTGCCAAGAAAGATTTCCATTCTCATCAACTTCTTCAGCACACGTGTTCTTTAGTTTAGCACGGTGTGGCTGAGACAGAAAGCCTCTTGGCTCCCGGAAAATGACACAATGTCAAGTCCTTCCCCTTTTCAAGAACTAACAAAGTACAAGTTCTACTGTGTAGCGAAACTGATGAGTATACAAGAAATGCTGCAAGCAAAGAGTGAGAGTGAGGTTATAGCAATGCAAATAGCCTGCATCCTGCATCCTTAGATTCACTCATGTCACCCTCCGGGGGTCCTGGGATGCAATACTGTACTCAGTACTGTACTCTAACGTTGTTGAATGTCACTGGGACCCATTACATTGAAAATCTATTTTCATCACTGGGTTAGAGATTGAACAAGGGTTGCTTGAAATGGAAAGAGAAAGGGAGAGGGAGACACACAGTAAGAGTTAAGCCTGTCTCATACTTCATCATACAACAGTACATGCTGCTCGCCGAAAATGGCCACGTTACAGACTCACATGTCCGCTATAAGCGTTGTCCACTTAGTTCACACGCAAGTCGACAGTACGGTGCATGGCTGCGTGCGCTCTTGGGCCCCATTCAGACTGCAGTCACATCCAGTCAAATCTGATTCAAATCTGATTTTTTTATTCCTCAAATGGCATCCATGCAAACAAGTCACATGGAATCCGATTTTTAATCAGGATGTTGCATTCAGACTGAGACAGATCACCTGAAATCAGATTTGAATCATATTTGAAACCACCTCTGAATGTGGCTCATGTCACATTGGAAAACAATCTGATTCCATGTGACTTGTATGTGACCTGTCTGTGTTTAGACTTATTTAAACAAATCAGATTCCAATCTGGATGTGGCACAGATCAGATCAGGTGTTGTGGTGAACGCAAGCGGCATCCAATCTCTGCTGCTCCGCACAAAATATCAATCCAATTCAACTTTGACACCCTCCTGCTGTCGACCTTTCGAAACACAGAATGCGTGTGCTGTACTGTGCAGCCAACCAACCAAACCGACTAAACCCACTCAGGACAACCCTGATTACTGAATTGAAATTCACAGACCAAAACATCCATTTAATTTGGGATTACCAGGATTATAACAAACAAGCACTACTGCACTGGTACCTTATAACAGCCAGGCATAGCGCTAGCTTGCTATAGCCACTTACTTAATTTCTTGTCACGTCACTCTCTGTTTGCGTTGCAGTAATGTTGCCCCCATATCTGCATTCTGTGTGAGAGAAGAGAGTCAATCATACCTGGGGTCCGGGGCCACCTGAGGGAGTACGCCACAGAGGGTAGCCTAGCTAATATAGTTCACAGGGTTCCCAGTAAATATTGGTAGTTGCGGGTTGAGGTTCTTGGGGCTTTTAGCTACTTTCCTAAATGTTGTTTAAATCAGTGGTTCTCAAACCTTTTCATGTCAAGACATTTCTTTCAGGACGTGGTCTGCGCCATTTTGAAATAGGGCTGAACAGTCAGTTGAAACCAATGAGAACCGGTGCAGAAGTCATCAAAAGTCTGGGTTTTTGGTGACAATTCATATAGTTTTGTCATTAGTTCATTAAACTGTTGTTTTAACGACTTTTTATGAACAAAGTTAGCACCCCAAAATACCCCTATATAGTGTTGCTTTAGGCCGAAGAAAAACATAAAATGTAGGTTCCGTAATGCAATTCCAATGGTCTTTAGCCCTAAACAATAATGGCAGATTTGGCCACGCCGAGCCCCAAAATACCTGTATGTGTGTCTCAAAGAATTCTTCACGATGTTCCGCAGATCTACAAGCTCGAAACATGTCACACATCGATTCATGACCCGTTCTGAGCTTGTAGATAGGTTATTTTCAAATAGCTGATGTGTAGGTTCAAAGTGTTCCATGTGGCCTAATAGTCGCTTCTTTTGGGCTTTCATAGACCTAGTTGCTTTTTTGGGGCACGCACACTTTTCCGACACACCAACGGACCGACATGCAGAAACAACGGTCGGACATGCGGTGTAACATCCCGTGCTTGCGGTTAGGGTTAGGTCAGGGTTCGAGGTAGGTTAGGGTTAGGTTAGTCTTAGAGGTAGGTTGTCCAACTTGTCGTTCTAATGACAGATTTCTCTTGCAGAATCTGGCGACCCCGTTCACAGCGAGGCCTATAGCTGTTTGAAGATAGTCCAAACTTTTAAACACAAAATCGTAACTTGCTGTTATCCACCACGGTCTGTCTATCAGTCCAACTTGCTATATTTTTCAAAACGTAGAAGAATATATAGCCAACAGAGATGATCTAGTGATCTAGATTTGATATGTCGTATGAGAGTTGTGTAAGGCTCAAGTGCCTAACGTGTGGAAAAACTAATATGTGTGCATGTGTGCGTAGTTGCGTACATGTTTGTTATATCATCGGGTGGAAAAAACAGCAAAAGCAGCAGATGATCCAGACGCTCTAAACAGATCCGCAAGTAGCAGACAAGTAGCAGACAAGTAGCAGACAAGTAGCAAATCTGCATGCTTGAAATGTGTCGCTTCGCGCCACATTTCGAGCTTCCTAGCTAATTACTATATCATCATGTAAGGCGTTCATTTACGGAAAAAGACAAAAAAAAGCCGGCGCCCATGGGCTCCAATGAAAGAAGGTATAGGCCTAGGGGACCTGTGTGTGTGGAGAGAGAGTGATATGTGTCAGTGTTTTAGTTGCTGATGTCACTGGGCTGTGGCGTCCATGCAGGCTGACGGCCGGTAAAGCGTGTTTCAACCGCCTGAGTCAGAGAGATGACATCAACCGCACGGCCTGTCAGAGTCCCACACCTCCATTGTCCTCTGGTTAATGCTGTTATTCAGCCACGCCACCGGCCCAAACCATTTGTTAATCTGACCTAACAACACTGTTTAACACGACAGAACAAAGTCCACACACAAACAGCAACAAGAGAGAGAGACTGTAATACACGATCACAAAAATATATGTTTTCAATTAGGTCAGACATGGGATACACATTCAATAGATTGAACAGATTCCACACAACTTGAACTAACTGTTTCTGTCATTTCATTTGAAATCATTAATTGCAATAAAAGGCTATATTAGGATATATATATATATATATATATATACGTAGATCTACAACGTGTTGCAATAATGTGATGCGTTGTTGTGAGCTAGTAGATTTTGTTGTAGGAGTACTGTAGGTCTTTTTTCTGATTTTTGTGTTTACAAATTGTCTCTGCCGTGTTGAAATCTCAATCTCAAATTATGACATTTAATTTTCATTAATTTTTATTTTTCGTTTTGTTTTTAGGTTTTATGACCTCAATTACACCCAAACAACCTGAACTTTGAACATTCAGTGGATTTTTGGTGTTCTGTGGTTTTCTCTATGTGTTCTGAACCCTTTTGACTGGCAATGAAAACAGACAAACAGTGACATCTGCTGGCAAATCCCTATGTCATATATAGGATTTGTGGTGGAGTCTTACCTCACACTCACAGGCAAATCAGAGCACTTGTTTGAGCCAGAAAACCCCAGACCACAGAAAATCTACTGAATGTTAAAAGCTCAGAAAACCTTTTTTTTTTTTTACAAAAACCTTTTGTTTTATGTCACAATTATTTTATGTCCAAAACGGTTGTTTTTCAGGATTCAAATAAAGAAATAGCCAAAGTAGCAGATGTACAAGCTTGAAACGCATCGCTTGTGGATCTGCTATACTTTTGATGCTTTATGTGACGCTGTAGTGTGCTCAACTAGAGCAATAATTTCAGTTTTCTGCCCGAGGACAATGAAATTCAACCCTGTTTTCAAGGAATGTTTCAAAGGAACCAGTGTCACACATGTAGCAGACAGACACAGAGTAGAAACCCTTTGAACTAAACTACAATTCGCACAGACTGCCATATTGTCATTTCATGTCGGGGTGGGGGTTAGGGGGGAGTGGAGTTGGGGACAATAAGTGACTACCGGTATGTTAATTTGTTAACGTGAAACAGAGTCATTTTATTCTTCAGCGAAAGGTCATCCTCCTCCCACAGTACAAAAACAAATCCCAAAAGTCTCACAACAATGGAAACACGAGCTAGCATCGTGAGAGAGCCTTGAGAGATTTGGTTAACCTGGTGGTCCCTGGACCTTCAATATAGCCTACTGTCCACAGCTGATCTGATAAAACATAACGAGTCCAGACTCCAGTAAACGTTTCCTTATTATTACTGTCACCTCCACTGGACTAAGTCAGGCCTCAGTGGCCGCTGCAAATGTTTTGAGCGCTACAAAAGATGACGTAACACACAGTTATGTCCTTCAGTCCTTGACATCAGTATAACACATCTTATTTCAAGACCCCAATAGTGGATATCGTCTCCCATGATGGATATCGTCTGTCGGGTGGAAACCTCGTACGTCACACAACTGTTGCTTTTCAGGATTCAAATTCAAAATGAGCCAAAGTGTGACGCTGTAGTATGATCAAGTTCAAGTAGGGCGTTCATTCACAAAAAGTTAGAATATGCCCGACAACAAGGATACAATACATTACTGGTTCCCAAACCTTTTAGGCCATGACCTAATTCAGTCTCCCTGGGACCAGAACAGTGACATTATCTACAAGCTCACAATGCGTAGCTTGTAGATCGCCTATTTTCGCAATTTATGGAATTTCTTTGATTTTTCTTTTATTTCTTCATGAAATTACTATCATTGAATTATTTTTTTTAATCCATGACTAATGTTGCTTTTTTGAGAATGTTTTTTAGAAAATGTTTTGAAATAATAATTGAAAACGAAATGTAGGAAACAAAAAAACAAAGGGACCCATAAAAACACTCCCAATGTTTTAAAAACCCACCAACCAAACAGACTCTTCTCCCTTCTAGCTCCAAAACTGTGGAATGAACTTGCCATTGCAATCAGAACTGCAGACTCACTCCCAATCTTCCTGCGTAGTCTGAAAACCCACCTCTTCAGACTTAGACATCTTAGCCCGCAGCACCTGCTGTAGCACTTGCACTAGCCTCGACGACCTTACAGGTGCATGTAAACTGGCTAAACTTATGTCATGTAGACATAGTACTCTACTATACTCATAGTTTCATTGTACAGATATTCTACTGTTAGACGGATGTTAGGTTCTTAGCTTGATCGTTGATCAAATGTAATGTATTTGATGTACCTTACCATTACCATGTGTTGTTCTTGCTTACTGTAAATCGCTCTGCTAAATGCCTAAATTATAAATTGTAAAAATGTCTCCGCGACCCACAAATGGGTCCCGGCCCAGTGTTTGGGAACCTGGGCAGTACATGATGCTTTCTCACCACTGAGACCTAGCACAGAAAACAGCTGGTCTTGGCACTAACCTAAAGCCTCATCTCCATACAAATGAGCTCACACTCTTTATTCTCCTAATACATTATTGAGAGCTATTTCTGCCGCCACACTAGTCGGAGAACAAAAGGTGTTGCACTCGTTACTTACTTTCACCTTCACAGAGAGAAAGGGAGGTAGGGGATTTGGGGATTTCTTTTCCTTTTTTTTAGACTCGACTCACGGTTCGTGTCTTGTGTGGTGGCATTTTAAAAAGGTACAGACAGACAGACAGACAGACAGACAGACAGACAGACAGACAGACAGACAGACAGACAGACAGACAGACAGACAGACAGACAGACAGACAGACAGACAGACAGACAGACTGACTGACCAATCTGGGAACCTACTGTATTTGGTTAAAAAACATATTTCAGAAGATGTTAATGCATGTGTTCAGTCTTTTGTTAGTTTGTTTCCATTGTTTGCTTTGATTGTGTCCTTAACCACACATAGTGCTTGTTGTATCTGTGCATTGTGTCCTTAACCACACATAGTGCTTGTTGTATCCGTGCATTGTGTCCTTAACCACACATAGTGCTTGTTGTATCCGTGCATTGTGTCCTTAACCACACATAGTGCTTGTTGTATCCGTGCATTGTGTCCTTAACCACACATAGTGCTTGTTGTATCCGTGCATTGTGTCCTTAACCACACATAGTGCTTGTTGTATCCGTGCATTGTGTCCTTAACCACACATAGTGCTTGTTGTATCTGTGCATTGTGTCCTTAACCACACATAGTGCTTGTTGTATCCGTGCATTGTGTCCTTAACCACACATAGTGCTTGTTGTATCCGTGGTGGAGTCCAACTTGCGTGTCAAAAACATCACTCTCATACGTATTGTAGCAGACTTTAAATGCATTGCAGAGAGACAGGCTACTCAGTAAAATCCTCAGTGCTACATTTAGTCATTTAGCTATTTGTAACCCCACTAGGGTACACACATGGAACCACGCGCTGTTCCATTAAATTATAACTCCAGATATTGACAGTGTGCCAAGATGTCACCATGTCACTGTGTGGAGTCCGGATTGTAAGTTGCAAATCCTTGCAAACCAAGTCATGCAAGACCCTGAGTCACAAACTGCAGTGTACTGTGCGTACGTGCGTGTGTGTGTGTGTGTGATAGAGAGGGAGAGAGAGACAGACAAGAAGAAGAGGGGAGGGAGGGAGGGGGGGTTAGTTAAGGCCATGCAGGCAGCTCAGCTCTGCCATGTCAGGCATAACATTAAACTAACTCTCTCTTTGCATTAGTTGTGTCCTTTTATTCTCGCAGCAGCAAGAACATTTTGACAGTAAACCTGCACCTGGGATTCATTAGTGACAAACTTGTACCTGTCCATTCAGGGGGCCTTCAGTCAAAGCCAGGCACTCCCAGTAGCTACAATAGGTTTAATAGGGTTGGGTGGATATTTGACCCTACATGACAGTTTATTTCATCCATTTAATTTTGTTTTATAGCAGGCATGACCTCAAGATCTTGCAAAAACACAAACAAACAAACAAAAACAAAAAAACATTAAGTACAAATGATGTTGAGAAGAAGATCAAATCCTGTAGGGCACTGCGATAAACTATTTACAGAGGTACAGAGGTATCTCAAGCTTAATGTCAGTTCAAGCTGACATTGTTCATTCACTGTCTACCTAACCACTTAAACCCTATATCAGTGGTTCTCAAATCCTTTTGTGTCAAGGACCCTAAAATTGATATGTATTTGGGTGCGGACCCCCATCTTAAATTGTATCAGGTACCCCCAGAAGAGAAGAGTTGTGTAAAAGAAAATGTTAATCTTGCTAATCTCTCTTCGCGATTTTTCTGAAAAGCAGATGTAGAGCTGGTAGATCAGCTATTTTTGAACATATACAGTACATGGATAATGTGGTTAATTGTGATGCCATATTAACACACTTTGAGAACCATTGCCCAATATACTTGGTCCAACACCACTTGGTCTCATCTCCAGGTATCTTGGCCAAAAATAGGCCGATGTGTGCCCTGCATGTGGCTGAAGAAGGGGTCAGTCCTGTGTCATTTTGGGTATGGTACAGCACCAGCCATTTTGACCGGGCGACAGGGCGGCCTGCTGTGTCCACTCTTGTCTGACTGTCTGCCGTGAGCAAGGTCAGCTAGTTCTGATGAGACCGGACGGTCATTCGTCTCCGTTTGTTAAGAAAATACGCTGGTTTCTCTATTACACTTTAAAATTGTATGCCGAAATTAGATCAAGATGTGAAATTAGATGTCTACATAGGAACATCCTCAGCATTAATTTGCAACAGTTGCAACAGTTGCAACTGTTACGGACCACGTATAAAATGTATACACTCAAAGTTACAAATGATTAAATGAATGCTGAGGTAATGTAACCAATTTATACTATAGATGCACAGGTCCATTTGGTTTCATTTATTTTGTACACTACACGGTTAAATTACGCTGATGATGTTACTGCCTGGGTAGAGGCTTTTACCTTTAATGACTAATGTCATTAAAGGGTGTCATAGGTTAGTGCATAGGCAGGACATTTAGAGTACGTGTTCTCTGGCACTTTTAAAATATACTTACAGGTCATGTGGACACTTTGTCAACACAGTAATATTATCTGGGGAACTCCACGACAAATTAAATGTGTGGAAGCTCATTAAAGTTGATAAACGTTTTGTACACCACACTCTGACTCCTGTAGTGCGCTATCCTCTTAGATAAGTGACAGGTCACACTCGGAGCGACAAGAGTGGGTTAGTTTATTTTGTTTCTCCATGTCTTTACAAGAAAGGACTAACATTTCGGCTATCCAGCCCTTCTTCAGTGTGTGTCGAAGGCCTGGATAGCCGAAACGTTTGTCCAAGACAGGGAACAGGACTTGAGAATACTGGGTAAGAAGAACACGTTACATGCATGTGCACACACACACACACACACACACACACACACACACGCATGCACACGCACGCACGCACAGACCGACAGACCATTAATCAAGGAATCACACAGAAAGATAGAGAAAACAAAAGGCGGGAAAACGGGTCAAAAGGGAGGACTGGAGGACAGAGGAGTAGACAGACAGACAAAGAGACTAGCAGACAGACTAACAGACAGACAGCGGGCTAGATGGCAGAAGGGTATAGGATGCCCTGGAGCTGAACAGATTGGCCCGTGGAGAGATACCAGTCTGGGGAAGTCGAGGGCCAGAGAGACCCGGGTGAACAAAAGGGATGACGGCAGAACAGTGGTAGGAGGAGCGGTCTGGGAAACAGAAGGAGTATAGGGGGAGTCAGGGACAGAAGGAGTAGGGGGAGTCAGGGACTAGTCATTGGAGTTAGAGACAGAGACAGAAACAGAAGGAGTATAGGGGGAGTCAGGGACTAGTCATTGGAGTTAGAGACAGAGACAGAAACAGAAGGAGTAGGGGGAGTCAGGGACTAGTCATTGGAGTCAGAGACAGAGACAGAAACAGAAGGAGTAGGGGGAGTCAGGGACTAGTCATTGGAGTCAGAGACAGAGACAGAAACAGAAGGAGTAGGGGGAGTCAGGGACTAGTCATTGGAGTCAGGGACAGAGACAGAAGGAGTAGGGGGAGTCAGGGACTAGTCATTGGAGTCAGGGACAGAGACAGAAACAGAAGGAGTAGGGGGAGTCAGGGACTAGTCATTGGAGTCAGGGACAGAGACAGAAGGAGTAGGGGGAGTCAGGGACTAGTCATTGGAGTCAGGGACAGAGACAGACAGAAGGAGTAGGGGGAGTCCCCGGACCCAACTTTGGGAACCACTACTCGAATAAGTCTGTTCAGAATCAGAAGACGTGATGATTCTGGACCTAACAACAACTCGTCCTTCTGTGTGGAGCATCCTCACCTCCTCTGGTCCATTACATGTACATGACAGCAGATGGAGATACTGTACATTCAGAGGTCTGACTGACGTGTGGAAACTATATTAGTGATTCTGTGACTGCTCAGACACAATCACTACAGGCAACCTAAAGCTTCATTTATATGGCTTCAGTGTCTCACTTAATTATAACTGCTATAAGCAATATTTCTCAAAGTTTTAATGACATTTCTTTTTTCATAAATTTCGTATATTTATAATCACTTAAGAATGGTATGAGTATGTTTCATATTATGAAAAATAATGAAAATAGGCGATTTGTGCAATTTCTTCAATTTTTTTATATTTACATTTATATTTAAAGGTACATTATATAGCCCTTCACAGCCCTATAATGGTTGTGTGTAAATGTGCAACTTATATTACAGTACAACGCATAGATAATTTAAGAGATCTTGTACATTATCAGAATTTAAATGGATACATTATCACTTTAGGATTTTAATTGTCAACTTTCTGACTTTCAAAGTGATACAGAAGCATTTCAATTGCAAATAGCCACAGCCATAACACGAGTGCCCCCTGGTGGGGAAAAGTAGAATTATACAAGTAAATCACTATCTGGACCTCAGACATGATGATAACACATAACACAGTCTAAATCTAAATTACACATGCCAATTATGTATAGATAATATAGGAAAATACAAAAAGGTACAAAAACACATTGACCAATTGTGCGGTCTTTCTCATGAATGAATGAACAGTATTATTATATATATATATATATATATATATATATATATATATATATATAAAAAATAATTGAGGGGCTATATACATAGCCCCCCTCTTTTTCTTTTTATTATGTTTTTTTTTTTTAGTTTTTAGTTTTTTAGTGTGGCGCTAGAGCGAGACCGCCCAAGGCCGGTCTAGCTTCTAGTCTTTACAATTATAGTGGTCAAACATGTTGGAGATAGAGCTGGTCGAGACTCTTGACCTTTCAAGTCTTAGGGATGGTTGGAGATTCAGGGAAACCGAAGCAAGGTCCTTCTTGAGTTTGTCTTGTCTGTGTATGCTGTCATTCTCATTGTCAGTGTTCAGTTTGTTAGCTTCCTGAGCCTTTTTCAGCCATCCAGTTTGAAGGTGATCAGTTCTGCATCACAGTGACATCAGCACCAATGCCCAAATATGGAAATCTAGAAAGTGTGGCATTGTTTTTAAGACAATATGGAACAAGCAGTCTCGACTCGAGTACAGAATTGATCTTGAACGCAGCAAAATTTCATCTATTGTTATCTGCTCATACCACTGCATGTCTTGCCAATCTGCTACCAATGTCCAGTCGGTTCCAGCAATTGAAGGAACCAAGGACAAGCCACTGAAACCATGTTGTGCCTGTCCTGAGACCAAGAAAGTTAGGGATGCTTGCATCATTGAAAAGGGCGAGGAGAACTGCACAGACTTGATAGATGCACATAAAGAATGCATGAGGGAACTTGGATTTAAGATTTAGATTCTCCATTTTGTACATGTGGATGTTATTTGTGAGTTGCTGGCAGACTAGGGGACCTTGGATATTCATCGTAGACTACACCAGAATCGCCTGCTTATTCAAACAAAGCATGTATAATGTTCCACCTGATGGAGGGGAAAGGAACTGGTGGGATTCCTACACAGGATCTCCTCACTGGTCGATAAAAACACCTTGAAGACCCTAACAGGAGCCCTCGTATACAAGGTTTCTTCAACTATGCATGCACCTCTTGGTACCACAGCACCTCAAAGGCCCTTAAAACAAGGCTCCAGACTTCCCAAAACAAACTGGTCAGGCTTCTACTTGGCCTCTCTCCCCGAACCCCTGCCCACTTTGACAGGCTGGAATGGCTTAGGGTTGACGGCAGAGTACAGCATCTTGCAATGGGTGTGGTCCACAAGATTCGATGCACTACCAAGATACCCATGTACCTGTCTAGATACTTCCTTAATGTTAACGAAGTCCACACAACACCAGAGGGAGCTCAACAAACCATATGCAACCCAGATTCAGCACTAACAAGGGACTAAATTAATTTCGCTCCTATGCCATCAAAATGTGTAACGCCCTACCAACAGTCATTAAGACTTGCAAATCCCTTGACTCCTTCAAAACCGCTCTCAAAGGGCACCTACGGACGTCTGCAATTCGAAACCCCCGTAAAATCTGAATCCCTTCACCCTCAAGGACTTTTAATCATCAAACATTCAGTTTATAAAATATACCCTCATTGACTGAGTAGCTGCAGATCAGTGATAGGTTCTTCGAATGATATTCTTAAAGCCTGTCTCTGCCAAAGCTTTAAAAACAACTGAAAAAGCTGAAACAGATGCCTGGTCCAGACCGGTTCAGGTGAGGCCAGATGCTCGATAAAGATACCGGTACATCATTGCAAAGGCTTTGGAATTAATGGCATTTCATGCCATCCCCACATGACTGTTGTTTGTTGTTTATAGAGCTCACGCAAACAACCTGCGATCTGAGTCTGACTGCCAGATTTCATGTGCTGCTGAGACAGTGGTCTGACTGGGCTTTGTCTGTCTGGACAAATACTATTTTAGTGTCTGCTAATCTACGGTACCGTTGGGCCGATCGTTGTTCACATCGACCTGTTACAGCAATCCAGTCATGTTTGCTCATGTTAACTTTTCCCATTGGACTTAAAGCTACTCAAATCAGGCCCACACAATCTAAGAAATAATGGGTAATATTGTCCAGTGTCTCAACTCTGAAATACAAATGTAGCCTTTTGAAGTTTTGAGTTACAAAATTACTTTACTGACAGTGAAGGAAGGTTTATGAATTTAAGAGTCATTATTACGTTTCATTCAGTCATTTATGTAATTTTAAAAGCAAAGTTGAGTCTTTGTTATGACAACTTGTCCGCCTGCCATGCCATGTTTATGACAGTTGTTATGGCCTGGCAGGCCTGCCCTGCCCTGATGTCAGTAAAGTGTTACTATCGTCATAGCCTGTATCAGGAATCAACCATCATTTTGTGATGCAGTAACTAGAAACAACCACCAGGCGTCCTCATTCATCCAGTAGAGCAGAGGATTTCACATGTAAAATAATATTTCCAAGTTCCAACTGATCTCCAAATCTGGTGGTTGTGTGTCTCCCCTCTCCCTCAAGCAAAAGCATACCGGTCTATGTTGAACAAATAACAAAAACTAACCAATAACTAATAATCACGAGTCACGACTAGTCACGACTGTGATCAAGCCGGGGTTTATAGAGTTTTTTCTGTTCTTGTTTTTCAACCATAGACTGTAAAAAATAGTTTTCAACACAATACCGCCGAAGCCGGAAGGGAATTAGACCAATCGCTCTCCTTGTCTCGTACGTAGCAGACGTAGTCGCCGCATTGGCCACTGGGGTCCGTACGTCCGACGTCACTATGCTTGGAACCAATTGCTGAGCCCGACGCAAGTTTCGCGGGGGGATTCGATCCGTCGGTGTTCGCGGGAAAGAAAGAGAGGACTAGGGCTCGCGGCGCGCATACGTGTAGACACTAGACTATAGATTCAAGAGAAACCCAGGCTGATCTAGGACTAGGAGGAGAAATATACATTCGCCGTAAATAAAACATTCTCACTGTACTGCAGATCATCTGCTGTCTCAGAGCAGAGATGTTGTTTAGGTCCATCGTTGACAGAGGAATCGGTAGACGGAAGCTCAACGGTGAGAAAAGCATCACTTTTTTGTATCACTCAACTCTATTTATTTTTTATTCGGGCTGCCGAAAACATAGCTGATCTGCAAGCTCACTAGGGTGTTGATGCGACTCCTTGTGAGCTCGTAGATCCGCTATTTTTGTTTGTGCAAATCTGCAAAGATGTGGAACTAAACTGGCAATCATTTTGGAAAGATTGGGCATTTTCGAATAATATAATGAATGACTCAGAATGATCATTAGATCCCCGGTCAATAACGTCTATGTGCTATGTGGCCCTAGCCGCTAGCCCCATATGTGCCCTCTCTCTGCGCTCGGGAGTCGGGAACATACTGGCATTACTGGGGCTAATGTGGCCCGAGTGAATGTGGACGTCCATAGCCGCATGCTAACGTTATCGTGCACTGCTTTGCTGTTAATCGGTTTCGGGTTTTGATACTGTTTTGTTCACCCATGCCTAAGCCTAACCAAACGCATCATGACATGTCTTAGTGCTTATTTAATGCATACTTTAACCCGCGTCCATTACGTGGACTAGCTCTGGTCCATAGCATTAGGAGTTCTCCAGCTGGCGAGTTCTCCGCTATGGACCAGATCCTGCTGCTGTAACGTTAGCCCTACCTAGAATGGCTAACATTCGGATACATTGCATGCAGGCCTAGTCTGTTTTATGCATCAAGATAACTGTAGCTACATTCAACTTGAATGTACAGTTATTATGGTATGGAACATGCTATTCTAGGGCTGGTGTAACGTTATCTCTTGATTTGTTAGCGAGACGGTGGGGGAAGAAGTATTTTAACTTTTGTTGAAATATTTGTTGAAAATGACTACCACAATGCCTACAAGTTCTGCTTGTTGGAGTTGGTTTAAAGGTGGATCTGAGTTTAATACTTTGTGTTGCTGGGTACTATAGATTCTATCATCAATAACAGTTTATCACTTATTGTATGTTTTATGAATCTTCAAACTAAATTTAAGTAAAAGTACCACAAACTGTACTTTAAAGTACAGTACTTGTACTTGATTAAATATAGCAGACTTAGTTAGATCTCATTCTCGACTAAGGGGTCTATCCTTCTAATAAAGATTACCGTTCCCCCAGTGAGGAATCCATATGAATTGTTGGACTTAGTTGGTTGGTTGTTGTAATCTTTTACTCTTGTGTTCCAGCAGATCAGTGTCCCAGGTACCCTCTCACCTCTCTGCTAGAAGGCTTCCAGTGTGCCCGACACGATGAGTACATCTCCCATGGAAAGTACGGTGTTGCTGTACCCCCGTTTGGACTAGAGTTCTCCTCGGGTAAATTAACCACTATGTGCCTCATTTCATCTTCAGAGACCACCGTCATTTTTAACTCTGGGATTGTACAAATGGACCTTACACTCAATAGAAATTGATTTGTAATAGCCTACAATCATGAAACGGTTCGATTTACACTATCGGAGCTAAATGAACAAGAATTGTATAATGTTTCATCTACTGACCCTGTCTTGCTCTATCTACCTATGTCTTTAGTAAAGGGCATGCAGAATGTCCTTGCCGTGGCCAATGAGGAAGGTATCGTTCGTCTGTACAACACAGAAAACCGGACGAACCAAATTTTGAAAGGTATGATAGATAGATAGAGTTTTTATTAAAGTGTCCTACATCATAAGATGCCCAGCCCGCACGAGCTTACAAGACACTCACTCAAAATTATACATATACACAAATAGACAGTTACTCATGGATACATCGTTCTCCAACGTAACTGCCATGCCTTCTCTATGAATTTTCCAAAAACAAAAACTTCATTACTGAACAACCAATTTAACATAAAACACTCAGACATCCAAAACAGATCTTCAAATAAAACGTTTCTTAAATCATGGTATAGTGGACAATAGAAAACAAAATGAAACTCATCCTCTACATTAACTCCCAGGTAACAAAGAGCACATAGACACTGGTATGTATAATATTGCCTGGATTTGTTGTCACTGATTGAGTACATTTCATCAATAAATTAATCCAAGTGTCTAATGAGGATTATGTGTACTTGTCCACACAGAATGGATGGCCCACGAGAATGCCGTGTTTGATATAGCCTGGGTTCCTGGAGATGCTCGTTTGGTACGGAAAATATAAATACAAAATTCTATTAGACTTAATTTACTGATAGTCCTGTGATAAATTCAGTCATCATAGCAGCACCACTATAAGGGTGAAACAAAGCAAAACAGAAATGGTAACGCTATACACTATTAACAAAAAGGGTAACGGTATTATATAAAAGATGACTTAAGATATGACTGGTCAGGTGTGCACTGTGCATAGTGTGTTGTCCACCAATGGGTGGACAAGGAGCCGAAGGTAACATTTGCATTCAATACACATACATCATATAAATACAATTTAGGGAATGACCTAGTCACCTGCACAAGGCCTAGCGAAAGGCGTCTGTCAGAGTAAAAGGCCATATAATGTTTATACAACATGTTATGTACCGGGTATCAACAGTAATAATTATATACAGTTATGTATGTACTGGGTATCAATAGCATATTGATACAGCTGTGAAGTTAAATACATACTGTACATAGGTACTGTATGTTCCCCAGCCTATCACCAGGAAGGTGACAACATTGACTAATATACTGTTAAAAGATGGCACTCATGGATCATCTTCCTCAGGTGACTGCGTCAGGTGACCAGATGGCCAAAATGTGGGACCTGAAGTCTGGAGAACTTCTGGGCACATTCAAGGGACACCAGTGTAGTGTCAAGTCTGTGGCCTTCACCAAGGAGGAGAAAGGTACCATTCATATATTTTGTTCTCTACTTTTTCCCCTCTTCAATCTACAACCTTACAACGTGTCACGAGTAGATTGGCTAACTTTGGCACAAAAAGGGAGGGGACCCTGCGATTCATGTGGAGTTGGCTTAAGAGACAAGCAGGCACCAAATCCCTTATTGATGACATTGCACCATTGTCAATCTTAATTATTCCAATTCATGACTGTTTTATGTTTGTCCACTTCAACAGCTGTGTTCTGTACCGGAGGAAGAGATGGAAATATTATGGTCTGGGACACCAGGTGCAGCAAAAAAGGTATGCTGAGATTGATTGAAAATAGGATTTTGGCGTGCCCTGGGCACCAAAAAAGGGTCCAAATTTTGAATGTTGATAAAGTAAATTAAATCTATAACCTTTTGTATAGTTGTATATAATGCAATTATGATGTGGATGTTACAGCACACTTTAACTCATGGCTCTTTGCATTGACTAAAGGTAATAATTTTGCTTATTTATTAGTAGTAAATTAGTTAATTATAATTAATCACAATCGCATTTTAGGACTTAGTCATACAAACGTTTTCAGTCGTGAGATATTTTTTGTTGCTTTAATCCGTTTGTCTGAGAACCACTGATTCAACCATACCTGTTTGATTGTATCTGACATCCTATATGGCAAAAAGGTCAAACTTTACTTATGCTTTAAGTAGCATGTGACATGTCAAACTAGGGGGTTTTCATGATTCTGAATCCATTCCAAGCATTGGTTTTGCACAAAAAACAGCCATTGCAATCATCACAAATGTAATGAGGTCAGCACATTTTGGGGAATTTAATTTGGGCATATTTGGGCAAGTGGCTGTAGCTGGTTTTAGCCAACGTGTTTTTTGTGCAAAACTAATGCTTGAAATTGATTCAGAATCATGAAAAACCCCCAGTTCGACATGTCACATAAAGCATAATGAAAAATGTACATACCATTATGCAGTATACCTTATGGTATGGTATGGTCACACATATACCCCTATTATAAAATATTGCTCAATGCCGACAGCCGGTCAGCTAGTGGATTCATGAATGTATACATATATATAATATATATTATATAGCCTAATATTTTAGGCTAATAATAAAAGGACTATATACCAAATTTCCCACTTTAAACAAAAGAAGCCTGTCGGCTGCCGGACTATTTATAAATAACTGCTTGATTCATGTTGATTTGTAAAAATGAGTAACAAGTGAAATGCTGTTTCCCTGTCAGATGGTTTCTACAGACAGGTAAAACAGATCAGCGGTGCTCACAATACATACGACAAAATCACACCGAAGAAACAAACCAAGAAGAGGCGGCCTTTCGTCCATGGTATCGCGCCATCTGTGGTGAGTTCACTCAACCGCTGAGCTGTAGGGCTGATGAATGACTAGGATTAGTATGCTGTTTACAGATGTGCTGCTGTATGTTCCTCACAGGACTCCCAACAGAGTGTCACAGTGGTTCTGTTTCGTGATGAACACACCCTCATCTCGGCTGGAGCTGTTGATGGGTGAGTACGGCTGTCATCATCAGTTGTTATACTGTAAAAACATGGAGAGGGTAATGCGCATGCATAAAGTGAGTGGCAAAACAAGTAGCAAAGTGAGTTTAACGTTGTTTAATGTGATCAGACTTTTCTGTTTGGGCTGTCGAGGCCAGAAAGTAGTTTTTTGCCACTCTGTAGGCGTTCCCGCATAACGACCAGGTATGATGATGATGTCTCACGGAATCGTATCTAAATAAAGGAGAGCATAATCTTGCTTTGTAATTGTGTGAATTTGTTTTCCATCTTAACCAGCATAATCAAGGTTTGGGATCTAAGGAAGAACTACACTGTACATCATTATGATCCTGTACCCATGCAGACGTACCCCTACCCTGGTTCTAGCAAACGGAAACTAGGTTGGTTGGTATTTATTTTCTTAAGGCAAGGCTTTTGTTATTGTTTAAGGGGTGTAAGCTATACTGTAGTAATCATGTTTGAATCATCATTGTTCAGTAACAAGGTTTTCACTTTTCACCATGGGCGCGTTCGGAAATAGCGCACTGTGCAATGCAAACTAATAGGCGAGTGCGAACTGGAACACTATTGAAGCTGATGAATAATATTTGAGTGCTTCTCTCTCCTGACTAGTATCCCAAACTGAAAATCTGAAAATATATTTTCTGTTTACCAAAGAGCTGGAGAGACGGGGAGATCCTGTTACTGAACACAACCACTCTACAATGACACATTCTGGAATTTTGGAACCTTTGGAACCTTTTCTTTGAATAAACCTAGCACTTACGCCCCTTGTGAAAATTCCAAGAGTCTGAGCTAATGACTAGATTATGTCTTTTACAGGTTATTCTGGGCTTGTTCTGGACTCGACGGGGTCCAACCTGCTGTCCAACTGTACCGATGATAACATCTATATGTTCAATGTCGCTGGATTAAAAACCACTCCAGGTAAGCAAGATTCATTTGAAATGTTTAACTAACTTGCATATCATGATGGCTCTATTTTTCAGACAGAGCAAGCTATTTTCTATTCATGTTTCCTATGTAATTCATTGTTTATCACTAGATGGCACTGCAGATAAATGTTGTATCAAATAGAGAGGTGAAGTGAATGAAAGGATATATTTCCACAGAAAAGAGAATACCTTTGGTATTGAGCAAGTCAGTGTTGAGAACAGATTGGTTTGCAATTTGTTCATTTATCAACACAATTACAGAATAAATGGTCATGGAGAGAGAGAAAGAGAGAGAGAGAAATCATTTAGCTGCATCTTACTGTACGCAAAGCCAAGAGGGCCATTTTTAAACACTCTTACACCTGACCTCACAATAGACTGTCTGCTCTGAGCATCATTCATTTCTCTAGATAATGGCTTCCTTGACTGCATATGAAAAGTGTCACATGATGAATTTGCCTAGACAACATTGTCAGATACATAGTGGCCTTTGCTCTGAGGTTGAGAGTCAAGACTTCTGAGGTTGTCGCAGTTTTCCAGGTTTATGCAGCAGGGCCGTCTTGTGTTTCCAGAGATCTTGTAACCAAGAAGCGACTAAGAAGTCGCTTTCACACTTTTTATACCTTTTTAAATAATAATCTACACATTTTGAATTGCTTCTGATGCTGAAACCTTGCCCAAATTTCAAGTCATGTTTATTATGTCAGACCTAGATGACTGATGATGTCACAGGCTGGTCACATGATGTCCATATTCAGATCAATATTGGAGGCACACTGTTTCCATGATTCAATGTATTTTTTACAGAGCAGGGTCAGGTGGACTTTGTCTCTCAGGCTAGATATATTGTTAGATCACTTCCATGATGTCAGCCAGCAATATGGTGTCCCTGTACTACCGCCATTTGTGTCTCAGTTTGCACTGCACTCATCTCTCAGAACGTAACGTTTGTTTTCTTTCCACCAACAGTGTCCGTCTTCAGTGGCCACCAGAACGCCTCGTTTTATGTCAAGTCCACCATTAGTCCAGACGACCAGTTCTTAGCGAGTGGCTCAAGTGACCAGCACACATACATCTGGAAGGTTTGTCCCCTTGACCGCTATAACCCTGAAGTCTGTCAAGCCAACTCTTCCACAATCTTCGAATGCTACATAGTCTGTGTGTGGCTATGGCTTGTAAAGGTCACAAATGGGAAGCTGTCAAGCATTTGTGCAAGCCAACTGTCTTGAGAGACACCAACAATGTCTTAAAATGTTTAAATGGCACAAATAACCGATCAACAAGCAATTCAATCTGCTGTTTTCGCTATTTGTTGTATGTAGATAGGATTTAAGTGGTTAAATTGCATCACCATAATAACATCTTATTAACTTTGCAGATTTCAGAGCCTGAACGACCTCCTGTGTTGCTCAAGGGTCACAGCCAGGAAGTGACGTCTATTGCATGGTGTCCAACAGACTTCAGCAAGGTGAAATGACATACCGTCTTGTAATCTTATTGTTTGCAAATATTTACAAGGTTTCAGCTAAAGTTATAGCCTTAAATTTATTTTAATTAATAAAACTTTATTTTAACCAAATCTGAATGGTAAAATACGTAAATGCAATATAATTAGTACATCTGTGTACTAGTGGTTGGATGCGTGGTCTCTCTACTCAGCGCACCGGATTGGACACTAGACAGACTGCCATCTTTATTGTGGTTTGGACATCATTACAATGACCTCGACATTGGGAGAGAGAGATTACAAACATAATACTTATGGATTGTTGTACAGTTCTACACCATGAAGGTGACATTCTGTTCTTAGTCCTTAGTGACTAAAGCATAGGTTATACTCCATCGTACGCTGGTGTCACGTGCCGAAAGTAGCTGAACTAAGCTCACAAAGCATTGCGGATGCGACATGTTGTGGACTTGTAGGTTGGCCATTTATGACTTGTAGGTTGGCTCTTTATGATGAGTATAAATGTGGCTTAAGCTTTATTTGACACATAATGGTTTGTGCCTTTCCACTCCTTTTGAAAGTGAAATGTTTTAAAATACCAGGAAGATTGATTTTAGGCCCTGTATAATGTCCACTATTTTGTTGGCAGTTGGTTTCCTGTTCTGATGACAACACGGTGCGGATCTGGAGGTTGGATCGGGGAATGGACGGTGCCAGGTCATCCCTAGGAGAGGCCAATCTTGTCGGGTGGGCGTGTCCTGGAGTTCCCTTAATTTCAAGTAAGTAGACAACTCGTGGCAGATTGTTGCCAAACTAACACTGAGCCAAACCACCATTTACACATACATTAATTAATTAATACAAAGCATATCTATATAATATAGCTATATCTAGATATAGATGGTATGGATATACAGTACAATAGGGCTGTTTAAAATATTTACAAATGTCTGTCTCATGGTGTCTTTAAGAGACTTCAAGGCAAACTGAGAACACGCCAGCCAAGAGCACACGGACAGAGAGTGCTGGAGCCCTGGCATCACCACAGCCAGCCCTGGCATCACCACAGCCAGCCCTGGCATCACCACAGCCAGCCCTGGCATCACCACAGCCAGCACTGGCATCACCACAGCCAGCACTGGCATCACCACAGCCAGCAGCCTGTGCCCCCAGCGTGGCCGCCATGCCACTGTCCTCCAGCACCACATCACCCGTCCATGCTCACGGTGGGAAAGCAAACACTAGCCATCACCAGAGGACTCCGTCTTCGATCAAACGCTGGTTCACCCCCACCACTCCCGAGTCCTCCGCTGAGCCGGCCAGCCCACTGCTGCGGGAGATGCTGAGCCCGGTGAGGATCTCCCCTCCCTCCGAGCGTCGGGTCAAGCGCAGGCTCGAGACCGGCGGCGGGGCCACGGTGAGCTGCGATGGAGCCGAGCGGTGCGATTGTGTCGCGCTACTCGATCCCCCGGCCAAGAGAAGTCGCCCACTCGTGGACGTGTGCTGCCCGGCCCAGGACCAGCACCACGACGTGGACTCTGCAGAGATGGATGACTCCAGGCAATCACCTTCCAGACAAGGCGGCAAGGAGAACTGTTCCCCTGGTGCAGTGGACTGGTTGTCAGTGTTGGGGCAAAGACTGAGGAAGGGCCAGGGAAGTCCCAGATCCTCCAGAGGTGCCAGCACCTCCAGAAGTCCCTGTGTCTCCAAGAAACAAGAGGGCAGCAGGATGCCATCTTCACCAGTAAGCACACACAAGACTGACAAAACAAAACATGTATTTAATCTGTCTTCTTTGTTTTGTTTGTTTATATGTCGATCGTTTTGAATGCCAATTGCAGGGAAGAGGGCTTGGATTGACTAGATACCGGAATTGGAATGGTGATATTGCATTGTTGTCCTTTCCTGGTTTTAACTACATAATAGCAAAGATAGCTGATCAACAAGCTCAGACAATGTGTCATGTGACACCTTTTTGGTCATTTAAGAGTTTCTTTATGTTCAAGGGTTAAAGTGGTTAAAGGTTGCATGATTACAGTAAAGTTTATGTGCTAAACAAGGTCAAATTGATAATGTTACAATATTATCACAATATTGATGTGGTATTTGGTGAAAAAATATTTTATATGTCCATTGCACCCAGCCCTAGCAGGGAATTAATTGGTTGTCTTGTCGACACTGTGGCTCTGACCCCGCACAATAAATACATGTCTGGCCTTGGCTTGAGCGAGAAGAACGCTCTGTAATTTTCAGATAGGTTGATCCCTATCATGGCTAAAAATCCACATGTAAAGAGTGTCTTCTTTAGCATCTAGAAGTTTAAGAACAGGCAACTTACCAGTCTCTCCTCTTGTATTTCAGACAATCCGCTCACCACAGTCCATGAAGAAAATATCCTCCTATTTCCACAGAACAACTCTGGAGTGATCTTCTGTATGGACCAGCCTAGCATTTCTGTCCTTCACATACTGTATATATATATATTGATGTTTGTTTTTATTGAGTATTTTATTGTATATTTTCATTTTATGGCAAGGCACCCTTAGACTGGGCATAACATGGGGTCTATATAGACATGCCTATATTCTGGGCATGTCATAATGGTATATACAAATATTTGCTGATTTACAAGCACACAAATGTATTTTCGTTAAAGGGATTTGGTCGATAGAAAAAAGGGAGGGGACCAAGTAAAGTACAGACCCCAGGGTGACCCCGGTCAGTAAAGTATATTGATTTAAGATTGCTGATCTGTTTTTCAAATTACATGACCTTAATGAAACTGAGCTTCACAGTTGAGGAAATGTGGAAATTGCCTACTTCAGTTTCCTCATAGCAAGAAGCTGCAATTTTTGTTTTGTTTTTTGTTCGATGTTTCAACAGTTCCCCAAACATGGCTCCTGTTTAATCAACAAAAAAGATTAGTTCAAATATGTACAAAATAAACCAATGGTTTTACCTGTTTATATGTCTATTAAATTCAGAATAGATGATTTAAAGCTTGTGTTTCTAATGTTTTTGTGAATACAGACGAAATGAAGTACATCTCCAACTTTTTACCAGTCTGATGTTTTTTAGTTCATGTGTCTGACTCTGGTCCCGTCTTATTGGTATTTCTATTGGTGGAAAAGTTTCAGGTACTCTGGTTTCCTGTTGTTGATTGGCCAGTAGAAATGTCAGTCGGTGTATGGCGTCATCCCTTAGACTAGACTCTAGTCTGCTATTTGATCTTTGTGGATGACGCATACTCTAGTCACTAGAGTATGCGTCATCCACAAAGATCAAATAGCAGTGTTCAACTACACTGGCCAATGTGCCATCAGTTCAGAACTTCCGTTCAGAAGATCCATTCTGCAGCGGATACGGAACCTGTCTGTACGGTAAATGTGCACATTTTCCGGGTACAGTCATTGAGGGGTAGTGGGTACTCTAGATCCGTAGACCGGATCTGAGCACTGACCAATGATTCATCAAGCAGTTTTATGTTTTAGCATTTCATTTATTTCTGAAATGAGTTTGCTTTATTTCTGTGTAACCGTATTTTAATGTGCGTGTAAACTGAATGAGACATGGAATAAACATGTCAAGGTTGGGTCAGTGACGTCACGTCACAAACGATCTGGAGTGGTCAGTAGTGGGACGTCACTTGTCTAAAGTAACCGCTCACTTGATGTTTAAAACGTCACTGTAGGCCTACTTAGATGTTTCGATATTTTAAATCCCCCCCCTGTGTGTGTGTGTGTGTGTGTGTGTGTGTGTGTGTGTGTATAATTACAATTTATTATGACACTATTATGGACCCTCTTGTAAACAAGTGTAATGCTTAATTGGGTCGTCCACTCACAGTTAACAGTCTTTGTATTGAGTTTGTGCTTGAAATGTACTGTAATTCTGCAAACTGTTAATAAATATTTCAATAAAAAAACACAACTCAACTTTGTTAATTGAATATGATTTAATATGATAATATAAGTAATATAAGTTCCACTACTATGTTTGTTTGTTTATTCAACTTTCAGCATGATCACAGTCTCACAGGTTTAAAAAGATACGTGCCATTAAAAACGTCCCGTCGCTTAGTTGTGACGTTGCTGTCGCAGCCTTGGTACGTTCCGCCTAATGAGACTCCGTTGAAAGTTCACACATCGTCAGAGAGGAGGAGGAGGAGGACAGTTGTTCACAACCTCCAACAACCAACACGGATTAAAAGCAGCTCCCTGTGTGCAAAGAGACACCTCCGCCGCTCCCCTCCGCGCAACGCAACCCGACCCGCCACAGTTATGTCATAATAAGAACAACAGCAAGAAGAAGAAGACGACGCTTTCTTGGAACAACTTTGACTTCTTTTTTTGTATGAATTACATCGCGTCAAACTGACAGCTGTCGTCGTCGGCGGCGGCTAACATTAACGGAAGCTAACTTTAGCTAGCTAGTTGCGTTAGCTCCCATACATCCAGGCTGGGTTTAGGGGGGTGGTGGGTGACGAGGGGGTTCTAACGAAGAAAGCTCGGTTCTGGTGAAGTGTATGTGTGGCCTGACTTGATGTGACATGCCTTTAATAGGTTCTGCAACAGGTTGTAGATTGTGTTCCAACCCAGGGAAGAGTTTAGTCGTCCCCTCGGTCACACAGCAGCAGGGGGTCTTGTTTTTGATGTAGTCCAGTCTGGTAAATGTCTTGAAGTTCTGTTTCTTTTACATTTTATTCTTTGATCTGGTGGACTATACGGGTCCGGAACCAACACCACCTACTGTCCGATGGAACGGGTCTGTCACTGCCGACCATGTTGGATCACACATCATAGGATCTAGAACTTCACCAGGAGAGGAGACCCATCTTGTTGTTTCTCCGTGTCCTTTTATTTTTATTTACTGGTGCACATGGAAGAAGAACACGCGTGGGAAACTTTGATTTGACTAAGGGATTTATCCCAGGGGTGTTTTTTTTCTTCTCTCGTTTCTTAAATTGTATCGGTTCATGCATCAAAATGTCGGCTATCTCTGCATCCGAGAAAGTGGACGGATTTACGAGGAAATCGATGAGGAAGGCCCAGAAACAGAAGAAGTCTCAAGGGTCTTCCCAGTTCCGAACCCAGAGCGCCCTGGTCGAGTTGGCCCCGTTGCCTCCACTAAAAGGTAAATGGACCCCAATGTTCACCCTGAGATCTCTGATCTAATGACTTATTGGAATTGGCACCCATTTTATACAAGTCTTCTTATTATATACCTACACTGTAAAAGTCTGAAAAGTGTTCAAATGGAACCAGATGTACTCGCAGCACCCATTCCATGTATGCAATATACTAGGTTAAATCAACACTGGGAATATTTTTCATGCGTACGTCGGTACGTGCTGCAAAGTACCTCAGCTTGCAGGCAGCAGTCACGACAATAGCTTTGAAAAAAAAAATGCAACTTGTTGCTCATTTATTACACAATTAAATGCTCACATGAAACCAGTTTTGAAGTGATTGAATGCAACTGGCTACGCATCAAGTTGTTGTTCTACACCCAAACACAACTCAAACTGTTGTTGTGGTTGAAGCTTCCAGAAGGCCTGCCCTGACTGACTGACTGACGCGTGCAGGATGTGCTTTAGCCAGATGTGTGGGTTTGATAATGTGACTTACTGACTGGAAGATGCTTGGCTTCCTGTGAGTAAATTCATGTGCTGATATAAGGCTTGTGCTGTTCAAAGTGTGACATGTGAGGAATGTGTATTGTGCACTGACAGCAGTCAGTGTCTCATGACATGAGACACTTTTACCACCCAGAGAAACCTTTTCTTTCTGAACACCTTTTGTGTTTTTCGTCTCTTGAGAGCTGCACACAGCCATCAAGGGCAACTCAAAGACAGTTTGGAGGAACAGAGAGCTGTCTTCTATTTGTTGATCCCAGATCTTTCCAAACCACGAGGATTAAAGTTAAGCCTCTTTTTGTTGTGGTGCACTATTCCTGACTGACTACTACTGTGTATTAATGAGTGTCACAACAATGCCACACTAAAGAATAATGAAAACGAGAACTAGTCTGGGCAAAGTGATTGGCTTACCATCGTGGTATTAAAGGGTTCATTGTGAGGTTACTAAACAGATATTTAATATTGTATTGATCAAATGTTACTTTTATTTAGTGGATAAAGGCTGTCAATACTGAGTGTAGTACATATAATTCTTCGAACTCTTAGGCAATATGGTCATTGCGGTATCCCTAAGCAGAAGTAATATCAAAGAGGATAGACACAAACTGTGCCTAACGTGCTGTGCTTGAGTTGAGATGTCATGTTTTCAGTAAAACAAGACTTGCCTTTTGGATGTAGACATTCTATACTTTTCAAGTTGAAGAGCAGGACAATATGATTAGGTCTCATTATGTGGGCTCAGCTGTCTGCAGTGCGGACTGCTGAGGTGGTGTGTGTTGGTGTTAAGGATGAGTGCTAGGGATGGGGGCGGGTACACAGTTAACCGTAGCTGATGAAGAGGAAAAAAAGTTAAAGACCGATGACTAACTATGTTTGACCTGTATTTTCACCTTGTAGGCTCTTGTTAGCCATAGAATGGCTGATATTCCCTTCAATGCAGGTGTTCTACATAGAGCCATAGAACACAATGCATTTCCATTAAGTTATTTATCTCTGTGGCATAATACATTGTGCCATTATGTGTGTATTTGATCATTATTAATTGTTGTGTGACTTGGGGTAACTTGGCATCCATTTGAACGTTCTGGCAGAAATCGTGTATTTAGTAAATTATCTCCACTTGTCCATGATATACACATGGACAAAATGCTCCTCTTATTGAGTGTTCTATGGCTGTGTATATAGATTATATTAACTGTGTGTGTATGTATAATGTATGGCCATTATAGGGCTAAGGCTTTGTCTCCTCGCTGCATTCACTCTCGTCAGTTCTGCAACATACCGGTAGTTAAACTCAGTGATGCTGTTTGGTGTTCAGTACAAGGCACTTGATGTGCTCTGCAGTGTCATATCCATGCATGACATTGATGTCATGCTATGGTTAACCACGGCTAACCAACAGCATTCCCAAGTATATACATGTTTACAAAAAAAGCCCAAATGCCCAGCCCTAGTTGGTGGCACTATCGTGGTTCATGGCTGCGTACGAGTCAAGAAGTCGGGCTGTACTGAGGTTTATGGGTAGCCAAGCCAGTAGAGTAAATGTTAACCACTTGAACCCCTGGCATCCATATTCTGGGGGGGGGGGGGGGACATTGGCCCGAAATAGCTGATCGACAATCTCACAATGTGTGTCGTGACTCGTGAGGAAACATTTTCAGTCTGGTGTAGCCAGACATCTCATCTGAAAACATCTGGTGACGTCTAAATGTCAATGCACTTTCTAGAACATCTGAGAGAACGTCCTCCACTGACAAACCTATGCCCACTGTTTTGAAAACCAATCATATCACCATGGCAATGTGAAGGACCACCCTTTTTTGATAGCCCCTCCTATGGCTAGCTTTGTGTGTTTGTGTACCCCATAGCGATGATTTGATTGGCTGAGCACCCCATAGCGATGATTTGATTACTGAGTACTTATTGAGAATAAAAAGTTAGGACAGAATATTGAGGATGCTGCAAGTGATTAGCCTGATTGGATAAAAAGTGAGGATGCGGATCATGATTGGCCGCTAAGAAGTGAGGATGCCTGGATTGGCTGGAATATGATGATAATAGCGCCCCTCACTTCACACTGTGTGTGTGTGTGTGTGTAAAGTTTAAACAAAAAAATAAAATAAACCAAATGAAGTGATTAGCCTGATTGGATAAAAAGTGAGGACTCCAATCTTGATTGGCCGCTAAGAAGTGAGGATGCCTGGATTGGCTGAAATATCATAAGAGCGCCCCTCACTTCACACAGGGTGGGTGTGTGTGTAAATTTTAAACAAGTCCCCCGCAAAACGAGGAACAGTTTAACATTTAAGACCTGCTCTATTTTGTGAGGTTGTAGGTCTTTTCACTCAGAAGCATATATCTAAATGACGGAGCGGTTGCGCAAAGACCCGCCCGGTAGCACTGTTTAATGCAATTTATTTGTGCGTGTTAGGGCCGATTCATACTCCTATTTTAGAGCCGAATAAAATTATCAAAACATTAGAAAGTGGGCTAGCTGGCGTATCAGATTGAGAAAATATAATAATAAAATAATTGAAAGAAAGAACTAGTGTATTGTCTGCGCGTGCTGCTTGCTTATTTTATGGACATGCATACTGTTGACTTTTACATCTTTGTCATGAGTAATTCAACAAAAAATACTTATAACTTGCACAAATAAATTGCATTAAACAGTGCTGCCGGGCGGGTCTTTGCGCAATCGCTCCGTCATTTAGATATATGCTTTTCAGAAGGGGGTAGGGAAGTAACCACTTGATGGGTGCATGCAGTGACATGGGAACTGAATGAGGAATCTGGTAGCCACCTGTCAGTAGTACACACAGTAAAAATCCTGAGTGTTAATTGACTAAATGCAACCCCCACTCTCTGGAGTTACACGTGGATACATAACTCTGAGTATTTCAGCGTGCACACTCTCACACTTATGTTAACACTAAGTTCACTTGTATGAACATGCCTTTGACGCACAGAAACTCCATAATTGGCCGTGAGCTAGCACACTGATATTTTCATTTTCACCACAAATTACATTATACGGATAATGTAATTATCTGATTGTTTGTTCCTCTACTCCACTAGAGCAGTGTTTCTATAAAACGCTGTGCCGTGAAACAAGTCCAGGTGTGCCTTTTAGACTTGATTTAGTCATAATGACAAAGTGAAATTGTTATTGCAATATACCGGTGTATAATATATATATATCAGCATACAAAAATGTCAGAATTATGTTTTTCTTTTTTTCCCCGTTTTAAAGTTAGCCGCTTACAATATGGCATCCCTCAAAATAAATGGGCAGATTTGCGACGCATGCAGCATTTTTCAGTGTGATAACTAGCGATAACACGTGCTATAGAGGCTACTTTGCAAGGATATGCAGGTGTGCTTTGAGAATTTCACTTGCCTTTTGCTGTGCCTTGGGCACAAAGAAGTTTGAAAACCACTGTCTGGACAAGTGTGTGCTAACATATTTGACCAGAGTTATTTCTTATTCAAAAACATGAAGCAGACAAGAAGGTTTGCATTTTTCTGGCAAATTACACACTTTTGAATGAAGATTTGATTTATTTTTATTCAGCCATTATTACTAGAATTCTGATACATTTTGTGTGTTGTGTTTGTGTCTATCATTCAATCGTCAAGTTATTATGATTGCAATTTAAACTCCTTCCCTTTTATAAAAGCAAGCTCTGACAAGTTAACTCACCCCCGCATGTCAGTTTGAGGGCATACAACATACATAGCAGACTTCTGGTTATGGACTGAAATGAAGGTTTAAATCTAATCCGGTTTAGTAAGTTTTCACCTTGTGCAGCCTCATCATTGTAACAACAGAACAATCCCCTGTTATAACATATTTTCTGTGCACAGTGTTGATCATGTTGGAGCATGTAGGGATTATGGGGGGAGGGGGGGATGTATAGGCCATAATCACAATTATTTAGCATGAGCCTCATCATTTTTCATGTCGAAAAATGTTCATACATTTTGTTATTTTCCAAAAAATTACAGAAAAGGCAAATCTACAAGCTACAACATGTAAGCTTTTAGAGATCAGCTATTTGTTTTTCATATATACCATTTTTAAATTAAAAAAAATGTGTATTTAAGTTATTTGTCATATCTTCCCTGTACACTTTTGATTGCGAAGCCTAAAAGGCAAACAAAATACAATTACACATTTTTAATTTATATGTTCCCATGCCAAAAACACACAATTAATCTTCAACATTAAATGTTGTAATCGTGACGGCCCCAGGGTGTAGGAATGCGCTATCCATCCCAACTCCCAACTAAACGACCTGTACGAGTCTGTAGTGCAGCGACACAGATTTCCCTCCCTGCCTGTCTGGCTTCCCTCCCACCAACTCGGCCAGTTGCATTCGTTGGAACACCCGGCCAATCCGGAGGCATTGCGGGGTATTCGAACCCCTATTCTCTGCGGTAGAGGGCAGGGGGAAATGTATGTCTGCAGCACCCGAGCGAGCGCAGTCAGCGCACATATGAACATATTTTAAATTATGATTTATGGAGGATCTACTCTAGTATTTGTTAATGGTGGGCACAGCAGTCGTATATCCTCTGCTACATTTGAAAACCTTCCCAGTTGTAGGCGGGCTCTCCAACCGCCCGTCTTGGGAAGCCCAACGTCTCAGGTTTAATTTCAGGCCCCAGCAATGTGTCAGAAGTGTCCTTGAGACACTTAACCCCTAACTGCTCGATGAGTGCTTCTAGTAGTTATGTGGAAAATATATAGTGACAAAAAACACCCCAAGGAGTGCAGGCCAAATTAATTAATTAGATCCGGCAGCCTTGTTCACATGCGGTGACAATGACATTATCCACTTTAGTCCCTACATGCTCTAGGGTCCTCTTTGACTATTTGAATCTATGATGCGTTAGCTCAGTAATTAACATTATTTGTGTGGGTTAAATACCACACACACACACACACACACATACACTGTGTGTGTGTGTGTGTGTGTGTGTGTGTGCAATGGGGCTCAAGACGTAACAGTGGAATATCGCCCATACCCGAAGGCGGGGTTGGCGAAAGGGCCTTTCTGTGTGGAGTTTGCATGTTCTCTCCGTGTCCCCTAGGGTAGGTACCCTCACAAAAAACATGCAGTAATCCTGGTCACTAAACTGCCTCCCCCTGGCCAGTCTGGGCGCCTGATGGAGGGGAAAGGAACTGGTTGGAATAACGTGTTCCTTCCACGCGCTACGTCCAACCAGGGAAACTCCCCCCTGTCAGGTGTAAATGAGCAACTTGGACACTCGGGCATGAAGGAAGCATGAGTTCAAGTCCGTTGCTCTCCCCTTGTCCCCCATATATGGGGGACTAGGTTGGTGGAGGGTGTGTAGAGCCCAGGATCACATTAGATGATTGACACAGGGGTGAAAAATGGGTTACAAAATCGTGGGATAAAATATATAAAAAAACCAACAAAAAACTGTGGAATATCTATATAATGAAACCATACATATATACTATACATATGTGCTATGACTACATACAATGCAATTCTAGTGCTGTCTACATAACATGCTATAAGTCTGTATCAAATGCTATCCAAGTCTATAAAAAGTGCTATCTAAGAGGGTATAAAAAGTGCTATCTAAGTGGGTATAGGGTAAGTGCTACGGGCCATGATGGAGTCTGAAAAGGTGGGTTTTCAGACTACGGTGGAAGATTAGGAGTGAGGCGTTTTTAGTGAGGGTACTTAGTTCCAGCGTCCCTGCCTTGGCTGATCGGAGTGCACCCCAAATTAATAGGTATTAAGCTGCAAAATGTTGTGCCAGAGCCAGACAGGCAGATATAAGACAATATTTGTGTGAAAACATTTCAAAATTCTTCTCAAATTGTTGGAATTAACAAATTCTGCTAGTGGGGACCCCCTGGAACGCCCTCAAGGACTCCTGGTTTGAGAACCACTGGACTATACGATATGGACTAGGCAACTGGACAATATTCATGGGACAGTTTATTTTACACGTCATGGTGATGGAAGTGGTGTGGCCAGAAGCACACGCTGTAAGAACAGTACCTAATGCTGCGTACGCACACAATAGCAGGTACTACTACAGCTACTACCAGTGTGTGTGGTCGGCTACGTTGCTGCCGAGTCACTGTTGGAAGTGTTGCTTAACCAAGCTTCATACATTTTAAAAAAAGGGTTAAATGGCAGCACAGACAACTGTAAACTGTTTTACTTAAACCAATTTTGACCTGAGATCAGATTATAAAAATGTCGTCTACATCCTGACAGTTTTCTGAAAAGGCTATGTTTCTATGTCAGTCTTCGACTTTTCAAAAATAGCAGACCTACAAGCTCGTAGCACGCCAATCGCCACCCGCCCAAAATGGGTTAACACGGGGAGCGGAAATGACGAAAGCGAAAACATTCTTGTTTGATGCTTCACTGCATCAATGACTTTTGAATCGTATCACGTCACACCCGTCACGCAGCGACAGTGACACACAGGCATCAGTTTGTGGCTTCGTAACCTTCCATTGAAAATGACTTGTAGCCTTGTTGCTTTGTCACCGCCACAGTATAGTCTGAAAGCGGCATCAGTCATCATCTACTTCATTCTTTGAAAGGCAGCAGGCTGGTCAACAGGTACAGTAAGTACTAAGTATACAGCTGAGTAACCACATTTAGCCCTTTATACTTTGTCTTGTGATAAATAGCAAAACTAGCCACGTTGTTGTGAGCTTGTGAATGTGGACGATTAACTGTTGCACCCTGTGTAGTTAGTTATGTAACCCAGCAACGACACTGCAGCTAAAGCTGGTGGAATTTCACAAGTATAGTGGAATTTATTATATTTCAGTTAGGTTTTTGTTAAGACTGTGTGTGTGTGTGGTGTCTGACGAGACGCGCACACGCGCGTGCGTCTCGTCAGACACAAGCGAATCATTTTTGTTGGCCAACTGGACGGGAAGCTAGCTCCTCTGTTTACATCTCACATTAACTCCCTCATGGTGGTCAGGTGGCAGAGAGTCAGCTGAATGTACTAGTACTGATCAAGTTGTCTTGTGTTTTATTTAACTGACAGGGACCAGGCTGTCCCAGAGCTGGACGTCAGTATCCCAGTGAGTGTATGACTCAGGACAGCAGTAGCCAAGGTTCAATTTGTCATTGGAAAAATTAAATCTGTTTTACTTTGAGCCTTTGTAAATCTCACCGGGTCGATTTGACAAATAACTTGATTATCATCGTCAATCTCGTCCACCAACCTGCCCACAGATGTCCAGAACTTTTACTTTTCAAATTCAAAAATACCAAATGTAGCAGATGTAGCAGCTCAAAATCATTGTGATTATCAGGCGACGTACGTAATCCCCGTGACAGGCCTAGTCCGCAGCAACAGTGATCAGTATGTCCTTAAAGTCGGGGTGAAATGGCTTTTTCAGTCATTGACTAATTTTATTTAGAATTTTCATTCTGAAACGAAAGGCTGTATGTTTCTGAACGTACAGAGTGTGTCGCATTCTTTCAGGCTCCGCTACATCCATGCCACGTGGAGTCTCTTTGTTTACAAATGAGAGACAGACGCCCAGCTCAGCATGCTTATTTCTATCATATGTTTTCAAATACATATTTTAGTGTGCTGATTAAGTTTAATAGGAATAGACTATGTGACAACCAGGTATAGTCTGGTGACCACCGGAGAGACTGGTGACAGCCGGAATGTAGACGGCACCCCGGAAGCAGTATGGGTTAGCGCCCCTGCCTGCATCCTCCGTGAGGAGGAAGCCCAAAAACCTTCGATGAGGCCTTTAGGAGGGCCATTCGAGCCGCAAATGGTACTACCGTTGCCCAGCGAAGCCAATTTTTTGATACAACGCTTACCGCCATTGCCGTTGATTAATGGTAATTAATTCATTAATGAATTGATGCTTGCGGAACTCGATTCCGTCTCGTTCCTGACCGCATCACTGTCGTGGCAATAATCACGTTAACCCACACCCTCTCGTGTAATATTGCTTAATTGCGCTTTTATAGTGCATTCGATCGATCAAGCCATAATGCTACTACTTACGTTAGCCGGTTTGGATTTGTATGGACTTTTGAGCTATTGTTGGGTATGCCCATATGATGACCACTGTGCTCTAAAGTGTGAAAAACATATGTTGTGTGTGTGTGTGTGTGTGTGTGTGTGTGTGTGTGTGTGTGTGTGTGTGTGTGTGTGTGTGTGTGTGTGTGTGTGTGGTAGTAGTAAATGGGTCTCTCTTGCTTAGTGACAAAGTAGTGCGACTGACCTTGGGGTGTGACCTGGAAGCTGAAATCCACTGCTCAGTGTTCTCTGTGTTCCCATTTTTAGGCAAAAAAAAGTATTAACACTATTAGCCTTTGAAAGGTTCTGTGGCATTTTTTTTGCTTCATACAGCGGAGAGAGAGACTGAATGAAAAAGAGAGGGGATTATCACAACAAGGTTCACGATGAGTTCAGAACCGTGACGTCACATGTTGTGCACCTTACGCAGCACAACACGTGCAGTCTGACCTGCCACGGTGCCTCTGATTAGCCTTGTTCTCCAAATTACGGTGAGAAACAAGCAACCACTTCTATGAAAACAAGCCCAAAATAAGCGGCAATGAAGATGTCTGCACGCTGTTGCGTTTTCGGATTTTCTTGCAGCATTTTCCCCTTTCTTAAAGACCTTTAAGATTATGACAATATTTGGGGAAAAAGCAGATCTACAAGCTCACAACGTGTCATGATGTGTCACGTTGACAACAAGGTCTTGCTGCAGACTCGCAGAGCGCACGCAGGTTGCTTTTTGTGTCGCTATTTGTCAGCTCTACTGATGCTCTGTGGGCTAGTTTTTAAATGCCCCAGGTGGGCTGTCAGCTCTACTGATGCTCTGTGGGCTAGTTTTTAAATGCCCCAGGTGGGCTGTCAGCTCTACTGATGCTCTGTGGGCTAGTTTTTAAATGCCCCAGGTGGGCTGTCAGCTCTACTGATGCTCTGTGGGCTAGTTTTTAAATGCCCCAGGTGGGCTGTCAGCTCTACTGATGCTCTGTGGGCTAGTTTTTAAATGCCCCAGGTGGGCTGTCAGCTCTACTGATGCTCTGTGGGCTAGTTTTTAAATGCCCCAGGTGGGCTGTCAGCTCTACTGATGCTCTGTGGGCTAGTTTTTAAATGCCCCAGGTGGGCTGTCAGCTCTACTGATGCTCTGTGGGCTAGTTTTTAAATGCCCCAGGTGGGCTGCTGTAACCTGCACTGCAGGTCACTGAAGTCTTCGTTTGTTTCCGTCTGTGGGTCCCAAAACATGGGTCCAACATGACTCTAGTCCAGAGGTTCTTCTCAAACATTTTTCTTTGTAAATAACTCACCCCCTGTAAATAACTCATCATCTTTTGATGCAGCCCTGCATGACATTGTGAATTTTTAGAACCTCATGTCATATTTAATTACACTAAATAAATATGTGAAACTGTCCCTCTAAAATCCAGTACGTCCACGTTGTGAGGAAAGCATGAGAGAATATCCATTTCCATTAAGGACAGAACTTTGTTACATGGAGTTTTTAACCACTTGAACCCCAGCATACCTATTTTTGGTATTGGCCATAAATGTCACGTTGTGACGCGTTGTGAGCTTGTAGATGGTCTATTTTTGGTGAAGAGACTTTGTGTACTGTAGTACAAGTGGTTAAACTGAAGTGAGTGTTCTGAGGCACCCCTGGACAGCAGCCACTTTGAGAAACCCTGCTCTAATCCCTACGGGCCTCGCTCCTCCTAAACCATATTAATCCTGTTCTTCCCTAGCCTGGTAAACCATCCCGCGACCGGGATGGTTTACCAGGCTAGTTCTTCCCTATATTGTCAATGTGATTATGTCATTATAGGTCAAAAGTAATGTTTTAATAATGTTGAATTGTTTAACACATTTTCTCTATACTCTGGGGGGTCCCTGGCAAAATATGCAAAAGATTTGAAGATACAAGGCTACACAGCGTCTTTGTAGCTGAAGTTGAGAAACTAGCTCAACATTCGTGTAGCTTTGTATCTGTGCTTTTGCAGTGGCTACAAACGTGGGATGTATCTTCATGTCGCTTGCTTCCAGTGAAAATGAACGGTAGACTGTATCTCTGCACTGTATCTGCCTGTATGAACGCAGCATATGGTGGCCACTGGCCAGCCAGGCCATGGGACTTTGTGGTGTGTCAGGTCTGGGGGCAGAGGCCTTTTGTGCCAGTTCACATTCACTCAGCTGTGTCTTCTTTGAGGTGGACGTAACGTTGAGTGGTGTTGTTAGTACTTCTGCATTCAGTACTCTGCAGGCTTTAACTTTCCACTCTGTCTATCCATACATTAATGAGTCTCTAGCCCTATTATGAGTATGACCAGAGTAATCTAGCAAGAGAGTGGCAACACTAGCGTTGACTCCCATTGTAACAATGGAATGTGGAAGTGCTCATTCTATCTCAATGGGATAGTTCCATTCCAATGTTTGGAACTATAGACCATAGCACGGCGAGAGCAATGCATGGCGCTGCTCTCTTACTAGCAGTGGTGTCATGTCGTAGAACGCAGTACCACACCGTGGTACCAAAAACTTTGTGACATGCACATGCAGGTGCATGTGACGTCACGGAATGGAACGGTGCACGTGCGTGCACGCTAGAACGCGTCCCCCTAAATTTAAGAGAAGACGCACCTAACTTCAGGTCACCACCAAGGACGGAGTGGTCTAGGTTTACTGGTGATGGGCGCTCCCCCTCCCCCCTATTTTCGCACCACGTTAAATTCCGTGCCCAAATCAAATGGCTATAGTACTTTGCATAACAGGATTAACTGTTTACATGATAAGCAACACAGCACAGCAGTATGGCTCCAGTAGAGTAGTCTACTGCTTCTGTGATGTTCTCCTCCCTCAAAGAAGAGATTCGTATAAAGCGAACACTTTAGTTTCGCTACTGCAGCACAGTAAAGAAGTTTATCTGATTTATTTTAAGTCTACTTTTGTGTTTGTGTGTCTAAAACTCTCATACACTATAAACAATATAGGCTTAGGCTATCAGCTGTTCTGTGCGCATGCACACACGTAGGCGTGTGTGCGAGCAAAGTGCACGTACGTGCGTGCGAGTGCACCTCTCTGTGCGCGACGCGCCGTGGTACTGAAAAGAAAAAAAAACACCATTACACCACTGCTTAGTGCTTACTAGATTACTCTGATTATGACTAGACGCCAGAGTTGTTAATATCATAATCCTTGGAATAGCTGCAATGACAACTGGCTGTCTGTGCTGCTCCCCTCTCCTCACACCAATGGATATATGTTGTTCACTGTTCTGTTGGAAGTTGGGACTTTCATGAACTTTCATCCCCGGAACACCCCCAGTGATTTTTGGGGGATCCTCAGATGATTACATGGTTTTCAGTAAACAAACCAACATACACTGTACAGTATAAGTGTAGGCCTATACAGGGCATACAAATAGTACCTTGCGAGGCGTTGTGAGCTTATAGTTTGGCTATTGTCACAATGTTTATCTGTGGAACAGAGTCAAACTAAATGTAATGCCTACAATTCCGTGTGCTTGTCAGGCCAGTCAGTGTGGGGTCCCCAGTGGGACCCCACCAACTGGGGACTGGGGACCCCAACCCCCAAAATATTATTATGTTGGGGGTTGCGGATTGAAATGCCTCTGGCCTAACCGTTACGGCGCATGCCATATAGGCTGTAATGCAGCCTGACAGCGAGTCGCTGGTTCGATTCCCGAGTCCGACCTTTGCTCTGTGTCACTCCCTGTCTCTCTCTCCCCATTTCCTGTCTCTCTCTCTACTGTGTACTAACAATAAAGGCAGAGTAAGAATTAGCTTGACATGAACTGTGGTGGTAAACTTGCGTCAGATCTAATTAGTGGCATTAAGGATGCGTCAAATACAGTAGATCTCCAGTCTGTAGACATGCAGTGGCATTAAGATAAAGATGCGTCTTGCTTCTTGCTGTGGAGAGAGGCTCTGTGTAGTGTTGATAGACACTGAAAAGATGACTCACTGAGAGACCAACACGGTTGCCATGGCAGCCAGAAGCCTTGAGAGCAAGTCGGGCAAATTTTTTACCTTCCAAAGATAGACTGCTGCTTGATTTATGCTAATGTTTCTGTCACTGGATCGAGTGTTTGTGCTGTAAATGTAACGCTACGCTTAGCTTTAAGCCTCGATTGAACACCATTAAATAATTATAGTCCATTCCGATTGCGTACGCACAGTCTGCAGTCGCACAGACGCACACACACACACATGCGCAGAAATAATTATCATGTTCACAACTTCACTCTAATGTTCTTCGGAGTGACTCATAGTGTAGAGGATGGTTCAGATTAGAAGAGGTTATTTGAGGTACCGTGTGACAGCATGGACATTGGATTGTAGATTTTTCTGACTGCCACTAAATATTTAGTGTTTTCCTTGTATAGTCTGCTGCGTTGCTGCTGCGTTATATTTTCCAAGGTTAGACTATCAAGTCATGGCCGAGGCCCAGACAGACGAGGGTTAGTTTTAAGATTTTTACGTTGACACCTTTCAGCTCTCACCAAATGGCAGGTCTGCCACTCAAAATTCAGTCCCCTCAGTCCTACTCAGAATTATATTTCTGAATGGAAATATAATAATACTTTTGTTTTATGATAGCCATCAAACATTGAGAATACTATAATAACACATGGCAATAATAAAAGCTATCAGGTTTTAACTGCAACAAATATTTTCCATTCTTTCTGTTCCCTGGTTCCAGTTAAAATCAGTGTTTTGTTGCAATGAGAGAGAGAGATGTTTTGCACAACTCTAGGAAGACAAATAATCTTGTCGGCCGGGTCAGAAAAATGAATCGAGGCTCTCCGCTCTTTCACAGCTTCTTCTAGTAACACCGCTGATGTCTCTGTCTTTTCGGTGCACATTCATCTTTCTCAGAATCCCTAATGCATGCTCAAGTTTCACCGTCTCCCGTAACACGAGTAAAATGGTCCTGTAGTTTCTCAGTGACGGGCCGGGATTAACATTCATAGTACAGAGAGGAAAAAAAAAATAGCTCGTAGCTTTCGTTGAGTACACTTCCTTATTCCAGGTAATTTGCCTTTCTAGTTTTGATCTCTTGTCGGAGACTGTATTGTTAGCCTCATTCATACTCAGCGGTGCGACAAGTGTTGCTTGCCAAAAAGAGTTCTACTTGATCTTAGATCTGTTCTTTTTGGCAGACTGCACGAATGGAGTAGGATTATTTCTTCAACCACTTTCAACCTAGTGCACCTATTTTTGGCATGTCATTATATCGTAGCTGTCGGGTGGAAACAGATTTTATTCTTAAAAAAAAGAAACGTAAAACAATGTGAAAATGCAAGCACTTCTGTAGAGCTGCTATTTCTATCCACTACTTTAGTGCGACGCTCTTGCATGATGATGTGTAGACTAGAGCATTAATTTATGAAAAAACATGAAAAATATGAAACTTGGACATGCAAGGTTTCTGCCCGACAGCAACGATATGTGAGTGAAAAAGAGTTCGGGTTAGAAAAGAATAGGCCATCGATCACTGTACTGCAGAACAGGCTTAGCCCATTAAATGGGAATACCACTAATTTTCAACATTGAACTATGTCATTAATATACCTTAGAGGAGTTGTGCGGAAATAATAACAAAGGTCCACCCTTCTGTTTAGCCTAGAACTGGAGGTGTAGAACTTGGTCATGTGATCAGTTACATCAAGTCGGTGTACTCTTTAGCCTGCAGAAAAAATGCTCCGGTCTGAAAATAAGCTTATTACACCCCAGAGTTTTTAAGTTGCTCGATTCAATTTTTGGATATTTGATATACATTGTAGCTTTTTTTTCTGGTGACTGATATTGTCGTCCTAATACGTGAGGGCCGTTTTTGATTTATTTTATTTCTTTATTTACTGTTTTCATTTCAAAACATTTATTAAAAATAAATGAAAAAAGTATAAAAAAAACTATCAAAGAAAACGTATTGGGACAATATCGGTCACCAGAAAAAAGTATGTGTGTTTTCGAAGAATGAGATCTGGAGTTTAAAGTTTGTATAGAAAGGGGGCGGGGCAGCTAAAATGAATATCAAATAACTAAAAAGTGAATCGAGCAACTTAAAAACTGTCACATAAGCCTGAGTAGACAAAGTGAAATATCCCCTTTAATGACATAGTTCAATGTTGAAAAATAGTGCTATTCACTTTTTTAGAACTGAGAGACCAGATTCTACAAAATGTCTTCTAAATCTTGACAGTTTTCAGAAAATCGTATCAGTGGTGCTGAAACCTTTTCATATCAAGGACCCTCAGAATTGTATGTGTTTGGCCGCGGACCCCCATCTGAAAATATTTTGTTCCAGCTACCCCCCCAGTAGGAAATATTTTAGTCAAAAACCTTTGCCGTGAAAGAATATATATTTTTATATAGATTTGCACACATTTTCACCATAAAAAACAAAAAGACAGATATCTCTCTATATAGCAGATCTACAAACTCGTAGCTTGTATATCTGCTAGATCCCAAGTATAAAATCATGGTTAGAGACTAAAGTGGTTAAAAGTGACACAGATGCGTTCCAGGTCTTAAATGGTTAAGGAGAGGTCCGTGTTCTGTTCTCTGGCTTTCTGCTTGTGTTCATTGGCGTGTTTCATGGTGAACCCTGGTCAGTGTTTATGGTTGTGTTGTGGGTTTGTTATTAGAAACCGTGCTACGGGGACCCTGCAGAGTGGAAGGCTTTGTTTGCACTGGTGGTCTGGACTTGGCACCATTATCAATAACAAGTCAGCGATGCTGCTCATTAAAAAGTCCTCTGTCCGCATTCTTCATTATTTAATACACAAAGCTGCTGAATTCAATTGTAAAACCGAGAGTTGGATATGTGTTGGATTAAAATGATTTTGGCATTTTAGCTTGACACCGTTTTTACCAGTCAAATGGGATCCAGTCAAAATGATACTAGGACCTCTGAACAGTTGCTTTCCGACCGGAAGCAACCCAAACTGAACGTGGAAGTGTTGGCTGCACAGAGCCCATTGAGGTCTAATATTTCTGCAATAGAGCACCGAAGTCTGGCGTCACTTTTAATAGAGGGCACCAATACACAGGTTCATGTATTTTTTTTGTTGCATTGAAATCACCATAGGGCGATTTTAGGTCGCTTCATATAATAACTGCGCTTGAAAAATAAACCGATCATCCCGGACTTTCTGTCAGGGGGGTGGCTGTGCGTTGTTAATGATGTCCATTAATATTTGATACAGCCAGTTTCTGGAGAAAATTGAATTAATTTGGCCGCAAAAGCTACATAATGAAAGCAATGTCGCTGCTAATATGCCCAGCTGTCAACACATTGCGTTCCTGAGATTCCTCGTTGACGTAAGCTCAGCTGGTCGTGACTCTACTCGTACTAACCACGAAACATTAAATATAAATTAAAAATAAATAAAATAATGTAATGTTTATGTTGTGCGACGGGCAGCTGCAGACCTTCAGTCGATGGTTCATATCCATATGAGTGAAAAGGCCGGGATGATCGGTTTATTTTTCAAACACAGTTCTTATATGAAGATATCTAAAATCCCCCTATGGGGAATTCAATGCAAATTAAAAGTACACAAACCTGTGGACTGGCGCCCTCTATTGACAGTGACGTCAGGACAGTGCTCTATTGCTACAAATTGCTATAACCATGTCAATTTGGGCATAAACAAGATGTTGTCAAATCATGTATACTTTACATTATGTAAAGACCATTTCTCAAATATATATTAGGGCTGTCAAACTATATTTTTTAATCTGATTAATCACAGCTTAAAAATTATTAATCATGATTAATCACCATTTGAACTATGTCCAAAATATGCCATGTTTTTCTGTATATTGTTGTGGGAATGGAAAGGCGGTTATATACATTTAACATGGGTATGTATGTATGTTTTCATTCTTTATAACAACAAAATCACCCCCGTGTGAACTGAGTGTTGCAACCCCCCCCCCCCCCCCCCCCTCTCTCTCTCTCTCTCTCTCTCACTCTCTCATTAGGCAACAGTGCAGCACCATCTCTCTCTCTCTGTTTCTGGCACAACAGTGCCCCTACTGGTACTCATAGTCACATAGGTTAACACGGACATTGCTGTTCCTTGGAGTGGTTGCACCACTCAAAAAGTGTGGCAGGATGGTGTGTTTGTCTGTGATTTGAGTACTACTTTGTAGATTGTGAACACAATATGCTTCAGCCCTATATATATTTTTTGGCCATATGAAAATGGCAGATCTAGAAGCTCACAATGTGTTTTGATATATTTTGAACTTGTAAAATGGGATATTTTGCACAATGAGTACTTTTACTTTTGGTACTTTTAGTACGTTTGGTACTAGTTTTATCGAGTCAATTCTGAATATCTGACTTTTACCACAGCATTGATATTTTTACTCAAGTAAAAAACATTTGAGTACTTCTTCCACGTGCGTGCGACACAGTGTGTGTACTAGTGCTTTCTATTCTCCATATGAGTTTATAGAGGCATTTAGTCCATGGCAGAACGACCTGGCAGAGAGACAGTACTGTAATCACACAGACATATTACTGTAGGTTTGATGATCAGATCAGCAGAACGTTGCTTGACGACCAGTTCTGTTTTTCTATTTTATGACTGACTCGTATCTGTTTGTACGGTGGCGTGGAGTTAATCCATGGACCTGTGTCTTTACTTTACTTCTACTCCACTTCTACGATATTGTACTTTTTGACTCCACTACATTTTTTTTTAAACTTTAGTTACAAATGACTTCTCTTACATGTATGTAGCATATAGGAGTATCTCATTCTCCTACTATAGTAAAATATCAGAGTACGTTTCCCCCCCCCCCCCCCCCCTGCTTAAACAGCTCTTGTGGGCTTCTGTTGTGACAAACTGTGCCGGCATAATTTGACGGTGTTAACCCTAAACACGTTTGGAGACCAGAGTGAGAAGCACAGTCTGTCTCACCCAACCAGTTGGACAGTTGCTGTGGCAGCAACGTGTGAGCGCCGGGCCTAAGCTCACTTTGTACTCTTCCATCGCACGGCCTTCTAGAGCCACGGTTCCCAAACAGTGGGTCGGGACCCATTTGTTGGTCGCGAACACATTTTTATGGGTCCCTTTTTTTTCAGAAATAACCCCAAAAAAGGCAAAAGAAATCATGAATTCAAAAACAAATTCAATACATTTTTTTCCAGCGATTCCATGGAGATGATAAAGGAATTCTATGAATTAGAAAACAAATGGCCCAATGCAGTGCGAAGCGATGACTTGATTTGGGTAGTTGGGTCATGGGTGAATATCTAATTTCTGTTTTGGGTCACAGGCTAAAAAGTTTGTTAACCTCTGGTCTAGAGAACAGATCTTCAAGCTAGCCTGTCATGACAAGATGCGCTGTTAGGCGATGGGTTGTTGTCACCGGTAAGTGACAGCGATGCACTCCTGTCACATTTTGACACGCAGTGGTTCTCAAACTTTGTCATGCCATGGACCCCCATGATCTGTGTCAGGGACCCCCCCCAGAACAGAAGATTTATTTAAATAAAAAACAAATGTATACAGAGCTTGTAGATCTGCTATTTTTTAATAGCTAATATATACTGTGAATGGATAAAGTGTCATGGTGTCAAACTAGGAACTGTATCCAACTCTATAGCTGAAAATTGCTGATCTACAAGCTCTGGCTAATTACAAATCTGTCTCCTTTCCATTGATCGACAATGTTGAATGTTGGACTACTCTCCATAGAGTAGTTAACGTTATGAATTTGATTGTGATATCATATATTAAAGATAAAATAATAATGTGATATGGAACATAGTGCTGTGATATTGATCCACCAAGCACAAACGTAGACTTATAAGGCTGTATTTTGCGTGTCTTAAATACCAGGTCTTATTACCTAACTTGAGTAAACTAAAGACCTGGAGGCATGATCAATGCCATTTGGCTATTCTGAGTGTCCAAAGAGCATTGATCACGCCTCCAGGTCTTTAGTTTACTCAAGTTAGGTAATAAGACCTGGTACTTAAGACACGCAAAATACAGCCCTTAGGCTTAGAGTCTTAGCTTGAATAGAGGAGACCTTGTTAAATTGATCACCTTAATGTTTCACCTTTGGCTGTGTTTTACACAGATATACAAAACGTTATGTTTGTCTTTTACACTAAAGCCTGTCGTCCATGCTGGCATTTTCACAGTTTTACATGACGTGGCTGTCTTCCCCTGTAAGAATACATCCGTGGAGCCGGTGGTCAAACATGTTAAAATGTACCGGGACAGTTTGAATCAGTCATGGAAGAACAGTATAGAGCTGTGGGCCTGGCCAAAACAACCAGTCAAAATGTACTTATACTTAAAGAAGCCATTCCCAAGTGTATAGTAATACTATATGGATATGGGGCGGGGCTGTAATGTTTAGAGTGCAATGCAAAGGTTTAGGTTTAATGGTAAGAGAATAGCAGTTGGCTATCGTTGAGATGGCACCACTTCAAGCGTAAATGTTGACGGGGTGGCTATATCAGTTTTATGTGGAATCCTAAATCTATAGTCTGTCATTATACTGTGTAGCTGAGTGTAGTGCCCTGATTTTGGTACTTTTTCAGGGTTTTTCAAGGACTTGCAATTACTCATTTTACACCACTGGTATACAACATGGGATCTATGGATCCACAGGAGACCTTCAGGGCGTTCCAGGGGGGGGGGTCCCTTTATAAATGATAAGAGAAATGCATGAAATGAGCAAAGAAAAAGAGCCACATCCGCCTGACCCGGAAGTGATAGCCCTCCATATGTGTAGTCTAGCCTCACTCCAGGCTGTTTACTAACGGTAAACGGCGGTGTTTATTCTTAGCGCGACCTCGGATTAATGTTTTATTAGGCTCTAAACATGGTAATTTATCGCATGCCGAGCACAAAAACCACTAATGACCGCATGCATGGGCACGTGCATTGACGATCGGGATGTAGGCTGTTGAGAGTGAGCTGGGGTCTAGCCGCGGGAAACGAAAGGTAAAAAAAAATAAGAACTGGATTAATGCTCTTTAATCAAATCTCGTAATCTCGAGGTTGGCACAGAGGGATTAAATAGTATCTCGAGGTTGGCACCGGTTGGGTTAAAATTCTCAGATTAAAAAAAACGAAACAAAAGTACACCCCTTGGACATGATGCTAGTATGTCACATGGTGCACAAGTACACCCCCTGGCCAGTATATGGCAGGGATTTACCCCCAATCCAACCTCTCATGCTGAGTGCATTGGGAACCAGTGGGCGATTCCACCCTTACTTAGTAGCACAGACTGCCTACGGCAGACAGAGGTCATATGACCTGCATTACCCACCTTGCACTTTGTTGTTGGTTGGCTGTGGTGTCTTTATGCTTGGCTAATGTTCTCCGACGTGTTGATGGATGGCCTGCTCTGCAGTACCGTCTGTCTGTAGACAGGATCATGTACTATAATAATAATATGTTTGTTGTACATATGTAGTGCACGGGCGGAAGCTGTTAGATTTACCCGTCTTGCTCAGGGACACTTTGACACTGAGCCGAGGGTCGAACCGGCGACCTTCCGAAGCCCATATGGTGCCATTAACCAACATCGTTGTTGTAGGTTTACCAACACAGACACTACCAGAGAGTAGTATAGACTAAAGGTCTCTGTTTTTAACACATTCCTGCCCAAGCCTCTAGGGTGGCGCCAGTGCCAGATAAATCTGTGAAAGTCCAAAGAAGAAGAGCAGCTCCCTCACGAACCACGAAGTGTAGCCATCCATAGCTGTTATGGTCTCCTATGGATACAATATTAGCAACATCTGGTGGTAGCAACATTAGCTTAGGTTGTTTTAAGGTTTTCTAAGGTCCTAAACATCCCAGATTGGCTCATTTTGAGCCGAAAAATGGCAAATAAGTGCACACATGCGGACACGTGAACGTGCATTTCGGATTAAAATAAATAAATAACTAGATAAAGTGCCCCTCGGGGCATAGGTCTCCCTCGGGGGAAGGTCAGTATCTGGCCTCCTGGTGGCGCTATTATAGGCCAATGTGAAAAGGGTGCCATTTCTTCTTACGCCTTGAATGGCAATTGGATGATTTGAGGCATTTTGTTCCAAAAATGTGGTTTACAAAATGAAATATCTGACAGATCTGTCTTGAACACATGACTATAGAGATATTGTGTAACGATTTGCGGGATTTTTGGACAGAATCTGGAGGAGTAATATCAAAAGTTTCAAAAGTCAGCTTCCTGGTGGCGCTATAACAGGCCGTTCTGGAAAATGTGGCATCCAGGGAGTGTGTGTGTGTGCAAAATTTGGCACCAACTGGGTTAACGGTGCCGGAGAATGTTAATGTCACTTGTGTAATATGTATACAGTACATAAATGCTACATACATACAAACATTAGGATGATAATGGATTACATCAGGACTCTCATTAGGTTTGTCTTTGCGTAAACTGCCTTGAGACAAGACAGAACAAATATTCATAGTATGTGTCTGTCTCTCTCGCCATTATGAGATACCGGGTAGTCAATTGGAAAGTGGCTGCATAATTGCAACATAGTAGCATGTTCTCTCAAACATCTGTCAGTCTTAACTCGGGTGCATGAAGCTCTGACACACTATTGAAACAAAATCGCTCTCTGTTTTCCGGGGGGAGAGGGGAGCAATTAATTTTCAATGGGAGTCGCTGGGTTTCACAGAGCAGCTCTGCTCCATGGCTGTGTTCTGCCCTCCTCCCCCAATGGAGCAGAGCTGCTCTGTGAAACCCAGTGACTCTCATTGAAAATTAATTGCGAGCTGCTCTTTTTTTTATATCAAAAGTTCATAAGATAACATTTTAATTACTTCCTTTGAACGAAAATGTGCTGCGTGATGATGTGTATATATTAATGAATCTTGATTTCATTCACCCGTTTGATTCCCATTGCTGTGTCGTCCTCCAAACACAGGTGGTTTTGATCACAAAAATACTTTTTTGTAATCAAATATATCAAATACATCTTTTAATCTCATTCAAGATGACATCCAGACAGTGTATTATTCGTTTTAAACGTAATCATCACGCTAAAATATGTATCTGAAAACATTATAGGTTAAAATAAGCCTTGAGCTTTGCTGCACGTCTGTCACTTTGTAAACAAACACTTGTGTGCGTGCATGTGTCCATGCATGATGAGCTACGTCCCGTCCCATAGCCTGAAGGGATGCAACGCTCTGATTGGTTCAGAAACTCAGAGCCTGGCATTTGAGACTGAAAATGCCAGAATTAACCATTTCACCCCGTCTTTAATGCACATTGTGTTCATGTGTGTGTGCACGTCAGCATCTGTTTCTCTTTCCTGACTGGATAAAATTGGTATTCTGACCAGAAAATGTATTTTCTGTTTACTTACTAAGTGAAAGAAAGGGGAGACCCCTGTTACTGAACACAAACAATGATTACTATTGGATTGTATGGTTATGAACCTTTAACAAACACATATGACCCATTTTACACAAAGTCAATATTGGCAAAATGCATACAAATTTAAACTTATCAAAGTCTTTGTTTTAAAAAATGCGAAAGGATGAGCACCCATAGCATTCGCTAAGGTTTTCAGGTTGCAAATATAGGGAACATAAAATGTATATAATTTCAAAGTAAGCACAACATACAGTATGGATACCAAATGGATTAAAGGTATATTTAGTGATTTCACGTAATTCAACTATCACAATTTGTTTTTTGGTTTTGTTGTAATAATCCTCCCTTCATCCAATCAGGATAGAGAGGGGCCTTCCGCCAATCATGATCAAGCGGAGGTGGGTCTTGGTGTGTGTGCTGTTGGCCTGTCGGCCTGTTGGCCTGTCCCCCCACTGTAGTGCGTGGCTGCGTGCATGTACACATCTTGTGTACATGCTACGGTCTAAATGGGTTAAGGGTCCCTAAAAGCATTCATATTGTAACCAGATGACGACATGGATTTACTATTGAGTCGCTAAACGTGTGTGTGTGTGTGTGTGTGTGTTCTGCGGCCAGATACTAGCTCTTGATAGGCACTCAGGAAGGCAGAGAGAGAGAGGAGGAGAGATGGGACTAGGCGATTGAGCCAAAAAGTAATATTTTATTATTCCACTAACATAGCCGCCAGTGCCTCAGTGTTGAGGCGGGGAGTAAAAGAAAAATGGTTTCTTTCTTTTTTCACGCATCCTCCTGCAACTCTGCAAGTATCACCGCCGCGACCTCGTTAAAGTTTAGGTCGCACCTTAACTTAATTACTCGCATATGCGCACGCTGGAGCCCTGCATAGTTGCACACTACTTCCATAATGGAAGGGAAAAATAGTTGTCATACCTGCAAAAAAAGTATGTTTTATTAAAGTAACCACACTTTGTTCTGCATGTTGTTGTTTTTACCTTTATATCTGCGACGTATGATGCTTTTTTGTGACACTGTAGTATGATCAAGTAGGGCATTCATTTATGAAAAGAGGTTTTTGCCCAACATTGATAGATCCAATGATGTAGGGTTTAAGTGGTTGAGTTCACGCTCATTGAATTAAGTTCTGTGTTTTCAGCTTTTGTCATCAGTTGTGTTCCAAGAGAGCGATTCCAGCTGTGTGCCTCGTTGACGTAATACATTTCAAAGGACTTAGTAGCCACTGTAATGCTATGTATGGCTTGTGCGGTTGTGATGCCACGGCAATTCTTTCCAGAGCAGTCACAGTCACTCATTGTAAGTGTTTAACATCAGAGCTTTACCTCAAGGGTTCAATAATGCATAGTTGCATACCATGTGGTTTGTTGTGCCCTACTTGTTAAACTCCTTCAGAGATCCTATATCCATCAGTACTGCTGTATCTACAGCAGTAGTATGGCTATATTTCTGGGTCTCGTGCTAATCCTGACATGGCCTGTTACGGGTGTGTAAGTCTTGAGAGTGTACTACACAATGTACACATGGAACCAAATGTACCTGTAACGGTTGTATACTCTCAGAGTTTATGAAGCCTTGAAATGTAAAAGTTTGAGAAGCACTGTGCTACAATCAATTCAACTGTCTTAATTAGTAGCATTGGTAAGACCTGTGAAGGAAAAGGCCCAATTTCTTTCCTGCTGCTGTACGAAGAGCCTATTCCCCAGAGTTTAATCACATACGTCATGCTTGTTGTGCTTTTTCAGGTGCGAGGCTGTTAAATCAAAAAAGGTTCAGCTTGGATGAAATGAATGTTTTTTTGTTTTGTAACCTCATCATCCGTACAAAAGCTTCAGTGTGGGAAAAAATAGCTTTGTCATTATTCCGGGCCAGCTTTTTATACGTCATGCCATGATGAAGGTTAGCAACGCAGTGAACCCACATAAATAAATAAATAAACTCACATGGGAGAGAGTGTTTCCTGTTTCCTCCATATGATCAAAGGGGATCTTTGCCAATTTATTTATTTATTGTTTCGGGCAATCGTTGCTTTATTTAGACAGGAGCGTGCAGAGAGGAAGGACGTTTAAGTGTACAGGAAAAAAGGGAAAGATGTGCGACACATGCCACAGGCCCGACGCCAATCCGGAGACATTGTGTCCGTTATGGTCGCTGAGCTGCTATCCGTTCAACATACCGGCAGTGTGCCCCTAATTCACCAATATTTAAGATGAATCCCAACCTGCATGAAATGACATTTCACACCGTCTCCAATACACAGCTGGACAGGTGTGCCTGCCTGTCTGTCCGCTTGTCTGTCCGTTTGAGTATAGGACCTTTGACCCCTGTCTGTTGAATTTATACAGTGATTCTCAAACTTTGTCATGTCAAGGAACCACAAGTTGATATTTATTTGGCTGTCCATTTGAACATTTTTTGTGCCAGGGACCCCCAGAATATAATAATAATAATGTATTGCATTTTTATAGCAGTTTTCTATGCACTGACTACGTGCTTACTCAAAGCGATTTACAATGGTCCTTTTATTCATACATTGGGAGGTGAAGTGAGCTTGTAGATCTGCTATTTTAACGGCCAATGTAAAGTGGCTAAAATGATTTTGATGGTGTATTAACAAATGTAGCTGCCTGGGGGCCCCCCTTGAACCCTGCCAAGGACCCCACTTTGAGTTCATAGTACATCAGTTATTTCTGGTGCACAACAGCATTTTCTTCCGGTGCAACAGCATACATTACTATAAGCATTACAGCATTGCAGAGACAAAGCACAGTAGTCTGAATTACTGATTACACATTGATTAAACACTTAATTTTATGATGAAATAAAAAGAGGTAAAAAATCTAATAGTAGAAAGAAATGGGCAGCTGTGATGATCATCTTGTATGCTCGTCAACAACACCCTCTTCATCTCCATTGGAACGCCATTTTCATATTTGCTCATGGAAATATTTCCATTCTCTCTCCAAAGCACCCTTTTGGAATGTGTACGCTATGACGATCCGTTTCTGAGTGGTAAAAATAGCTTTGCATTGGGGAAAGAATCTACATGTCCGACTGTATCCACAGGCCGAGCCATCTCTGCTCCCCTCAGGACACATTGGAGCCTGACAGGGCAGTGACAAACGTGCTTTAGTTTTCGAGGTACCCCCACCCGAGGTAGAACCATTTGTGTAGTGAAAAACAGACATACATAATATGCATTCATTCATGCACCAGGACAAGAAATAAATTAGCAGGTGAGTGTTTAAAAAGCAGTCTGTGTTAGGGTTAGGGTGTTGGTGAACTAACAATTGTGAGCAATCCGAAAATCCAAAAACAATCCAAAAACTTGCAAGGAGCTTTTGCAACATATTGTACAAAAATACTGTGTGCACTCTGTTGATGAGTTGGTATGTATTACTGTCACTGAGGGGTTGACACTAAGACACTTGCCTGTCACTGCGTCAGGCAACTACAGGTCATGTTCTACTTGCCCAAAGGTCATGCCCACTTGCCCAAAAAGTAAATAGTTTGCAACAATTGTTGTTGGTTTTTTGAGCTCGACCTGGCCTAAATGTAACCTCTCTTTGTTTCCATGAATGGACAGGACAGGAAAATAAGCTCTTAAAAAAGCAGCTATACACACTTCACAGCCTCTGGGTTCAGACAGAGTGTGTGACTCCAAATCACTTGTATACTTTGCCTCGACGTTCCATATCTGAACCAGTTGCACAACAACGTCTAACCCTAGACTAGACTAAAACCGGCCGTCCCACTTCTTTAAGATTCAAAATTCAAATCCAGCAGCAGCACGCCTTCCCAAAGCAACGACTCTTGAGTTCTCCAGCCCTAGACAAGCTTACAGCATGCCTATTTCTGCACTTACAGGGGTGGAATGTTAACTATGTGTCATGACGCTAACCCACAATACACTCTTGGACAGAGAGGTATTGTGGCCTGAGTGTCTGTCAACTTATCTTTTTACCTTCCCAGCTCGCATTTGGCTTTATGGACAAAGTCCTTTGGCACTCAGTCCTTGAAGGGTGGCATTATAGGAAACGTGCATTATAAGTTTATTGGCAGACTAAGGTCTTGTTACACAGTCGGGTGATTTTCCTCGCAGAGCAACAAGCGGCCGTCCAACCTGTTAGGATCCAGTTACAGTACCTCGGCACTCTCGGCCGCCTTCAGGCACCACTGGAACATTTTCATTAGGTGTGAAACTTGGTGAGGATTCTTTGGCAGTGCCTGTCTCCCCCGTGCCATGTTCTTTTCTGGGGATATGCCTGACTGGTTGCATAATGGAGAAATCTGTCACGTCTCAATACGAAATGAAACTTTGCACTATACTGCACTCCCATGCCTTTGATGTCACCTCTCTGTGTGTGTGTGTGTGTGTGTGTGTGTGTGTGTGTGTGTGTGTGTGTGTGTGTGTGTGTGTGTGTGTGTGTGTGTGTGTGTGTGTGTGTGTGTGTGTGTGTGTGTGTGTGTGTGTGTGTGTGTGTGTGTGTGTGTGTGTGTGTGTGTGTGTGTGTGTGTGTGTGTGTGTGTGTGTGTGTGTGTGGTTAGAGTAGGACAGGGTGTGTAAATCAATGCTGTTTCAGCTAGGACACAGCGTTTCCCAAACAGTGGGCTGGGACCAAATTTTGGGTTGCGAGCCTATTTTTACGGCTCGCAAGTAAATCTCTCGTTTAAAATTTGTATTTATACCAATGTTTTGACTGCTATGCAGTGCAACTGAAAGCAGTGCGACATCTTGAAATCAATTGAAAAGAGATTTGCCTAAAGTTCCATTTGAGAACGGTCAACGTATCAGCTTCGGGAGACCTCGGCTGCATAATTGCCGATATTCTGTAAAAAAGTAAAATTATGGCAGATATTTCCACCAAACGGATACATTGAATTGATTGGTCTATTATCCCCTGTGCAGCTAATGGCTTACACAGGAATCCAGGGTAGGGCTTCTCAGGCTCTCTGAGTCATTATGGAATATGGATAATGTCACCCACTCCCACAGAACAAACCTGACAAATGCAAAATTCATCATCACTTGTATTTGCCCGCAGACCCCCATCGGAAAATGTTTTGTGCCAGGGATCAAAATGTTCCAATACTTTCAAGATTGTATTTTTAAATGTTCAAAAATAGCAGATCAGATCTACATGCTTGTAGATCTTCTATTTTTTTGGTATAAATGGATTAAGTGGTTAAAATGACCCACTGACTGACCCCCCCTCCCCCCATCTCCGGGGGGCTGATTTCAGGGGATAAAGCTGCCGTATTTCACATTCTTAACTTTGCTAATGAGATGGGGAGAAAAACGTTTTAAAACATTCGGGGACCAACCACAGTGCTGACTCATGAAGCCATTGAGCCACACAGAGTCAACATGGCTTTCGGTGGTTGGTGGCAGTGTTTGCATAACCTCTGCACACCTCCAGGTGTTATGTTCTTGAACGGTGGCTATAAATCAGACTGTGTTGCTTCACCAAGCTGTATCACACCACACACACACACACACACACACAACGCTCTGCAGCAGAACATGGCTGCACGACAACGCTGCACAGTGTCAATTGCATGTCTGGACCCTGGACGACTGCCAGATGCTGTTTATAGACGGACCCACTCAGTCGAGGTCAAGTTTGACAGCTCTAATAACCCTGGCTGTCTAGTCCAGCGGTTCTTCTCAACCCGCGGGTCGATTTAACTTAATGTGCAACATTGTTTTCTCTAAACGAACCGACAAGACTGTGTAAGTGCATACAGGGTGTCTGCACGTTTCATTTCTAAAGTGACCATTTAAGGACTTTGAAGACCTAAAAGAACAAGACCATCACTGCGTCGAAAGTAATCAACAAGCTATACAATATAAAATGGTCAAACGTTGGCCAAATTGTGAAATATTACCTGAGAAAGAGGCAAAAAAAGAAATAAAATCTAAGTAGTTTCTCGCAGCGCTTGCAGCTATTTTCTATATTTTTTTATCTGTGGAATCGTGTCAAACTAATTGTAATGCCTCAACTACTAGAATTGCTTGTCAGGGTGGGATGATTATGGTATTTTGGCTAAAATGTCACAACCTGGACAGCTGTAGCACTGACGCATAACGGCCGTGTCCTCCTCTGTTCTTCTCCCTGTGCAGACGCTCCGTCCACGGAGCAGCAGGAGCTGTTCAACCAGAAGCTCCAGCAGTGCTGCATGCTGTTTGACTTCATGGACTCCGTCACCGACCTGAAGAGCAAGGAGATCAAGAGGGCCGTGCTCAACGAGCTGGTGGACTACGTCTCCACCAACCGGGGCGTGCTGGTGGAGTCCGCCTACCCGGAGATCACCAACATGGTGAGTGAGGGAGGAACTATGAACTAGTGATCGACCGATATGGTTTTTGGCCGATATTTCTGATTACCGATTAGTGGAGAATTAAAAAGCCTGATAGCCGATATTATGACCGATATTAATTTAAGTAAAAAAAATGTTTTACAGTAAAATAAATTAAAAACACAATAATTCCTTTAAATGCATTGGAGAACATTTATGGCTTATAAAAAGTTAGTGCAAGAAGCACCAACATCGTTTTCAGTAACAACCCCCCCCCCCCCCCCCCCATCAAATGCAGCTTTAATTTAATTAAAGTGCAAACATGTACTGTAGCAGAATATATGAAGTGCAGGCACAGGCTTAAAACATTTATTTAAAGAAAAATCAGGGAAAAATAATCAGTTTATTTATCCAAATTGGTGATCTACAAGCCCACAGCACATTGCAGCATGACATGTTGAGAGCTTGTAGATCTGCTGCCCAAACTCCCCAAAGCCATGTGACCTTGTTGTTTTTACTCCACCACTGAAATTTGCCACTTTCAAGATCATAATTTTATAGCAATACAAGACAATAGCCTTGTATGTCTCAAAACACACTATTTTTAAAGATTAAGGAGCATTTGATGTGGTCAAACTAGCAATAGAATGTTCTGAAGAATAGACATGAATGATCTCAGAAATCTCATAACAGCAAAGAACAATCTGTGATGTCTTCAACTGGTTGGCTGTATGTGGAACAGCAGCACCATAGGTTTAGCATCATGATAATACCTATACAGTATATTAATCATAACATTTTCAGTCATGAGATTTTATTTTGCTTTATTCCGTGAGAGCTGGAAGTTCATCCAAAGGCAGACAACCCAGAGCTTTGTGAGCTCTACCGACATCAGGCGGAAGTTCTGAAATCAGATCTCAATCAGCTGGTGAAAAACTGCTGATTGAGATCAACAGCTTCAGCTTGATGAGAGATTTAGTAACGGCCATGATTCACAGCTAGTTCCACAGCAATAAATGTCCACCCATTCTTGCACTAAGAAGGCTATAGGACGGAGGAAAAAAAAAACATAGTTTACATAGTTACATGTTACATGGAAATGGTCGGTGGCGTGACGTCAGGCCACAACGTCACGTCACCCTATAAAGTGTGGCTCAGACAGACTAAGTGCGTGAGTTCCTCAGAAGTGTTCCAGAGCGAGTTCCTCAGAAGTGCTCCAGAGAGATTAACTCAGAAGCGCCAGATCTAAGAGACTAACTAAGTGTACCAGTGTCAGGGGAAGACCGACGAAGTGTGCCAGTTCAGTAAGAAGGTCAATAATATAATATTAATAATATAATATAATAAAAAGAGGTACCCAAATCAATACACTTGGGCTCAAGACTCCCTCCCACAAGCTTACACCAGCCCTTTGACAGCTGCCTACCAATATAGGAAATCGTCTCTACACACGTACATCGGCTGGTTTAAAGATCGGCCTACACAGTGTACATGGCTCCGTTGTATCTGAAACAAGCACACACTTAGACGAAAAAGGGCTGACACAAGGCTTGATAAAGCTTTCCCGCACACGGCCGCTTTTAATCACGTTCATCCTTTTGCCCTCGTCTGAACTTAGCCTGCTGTGGATGTCATACCAGGTTAATAATCTGTTAAGTGGTCCAGGCCCATGCCACATATAGGTTCTGGTCTAGTGGTCCAGGCCCATGCCACATATAGGTTCTGGTCTAGTGGTCCAGGCCCATGCCACATATAGGTTCTGGTCTAGTGGTCCAGGCCCATGCCACATATAGGTTCTGGTCTAGTGGTCCAGGCCCATGCCACATATAGGTTCTGGTCTAGTGGTCCAGGCCCATGCCACATATAGGTTCTGGTCTATAGTGGTCCAGGCCCATGCCACATATAGGTTCTGGTCTAGTGGTCCAGGCCCATGCCACATATAGGTTCTGGTCTATAGTGGTCCAGGCCCATGCCACATATATGTAGGTTCGGGTCTAGTGGTCCAGGCCCATGCCACATATAGGTTCTGGTCTATAGTGGTCCAGGCTCATGCCACATATAGGTTCTGGTCTAGTGGTCCAGGCCCATGCCACATATATGTAGGTTCGGGTCTAGTGGTCCAGGCCCATGCCACATATATGTAGGTTCGGGTCTAGTGGTCCAGGCCCATGCCACATATAGGTTCTGGTCTATAGTGGTCCAGGCTCATGCCACATATAGGTTCTGGTCTAGTGGTCCAGGCCCATGCCACATATAGGTTCTGGCCTAGTGGTCCAGGCCCATGCCACATATAGGTTCTGGTCTAGTGGTCCAGGCCCATGCCACATATAGGTTCTGGTCTAGTGGTCCAGGCCCATGCCACATATAGGTTCTGGTCTAGTGGTCCAGGCCCATGCCACATATAGGTTCTGGTCTAGTGGTCCAGGCCCATGCCACACATAGGTTCTGGTCTATAGTGGTCCAGGCCCATGCCACATATAGGTTCTGGTCTAGTGGTCCAGGCCCATGCCACATATATGTAGGTTCGGGTCTAGTGGTCCAGGCCCATGCCACATATAGGTTCGGGTCTAGTGGTCCAGGCCCATGCCACATATAGGTTCGGGTCTATAGTGGTCCAGGCTCATGCCACATATATGTTCTGGTCTAGTGGTCCAGGCCCATGCCACATATAGGTTCTGGTCTAGTGGTCCAGGCCCATGCCACATATAGGTTCGGGTCTAGTGGTCCAGGCCCATGCCACATATAGGTTCGGGTCTATAGTGGTCCAGGCCCATGCCACATATATGTAGGTTCGGGTCTAGTGGTCCAGGCCCATGCCACATATATGTAGGTTCGGGTCTAGTGGTCCAGGCCCATGCCACATATAGGTTCTGGTCTAGTGGTCCAGGCCCATGCCACATATAGGTTCTGGTCTAGTGGTCCAGGCCCATGCCACATATAGGTTCTGGTCTATAGTGGTCCAGGCCCATGCCACATATAGGTTCTGGTCTATAGTGGTCCAGGCCCATGCCACATATAGGTTCTGGTCTATAGTGGTCCAGGCCCATGCCACACATAGGTTCTGGTCTAGTGGTCCAGGCCCATGCCACATATAGGTTCTGGTCTAGTGGTCCAGGCCCATGCCACATATAGGTTCTGGTCTAGTGGTCCAGGCCCATGCCACATATAGGTTCTGGTCTAGTGGTCCAGGCCCATGCCACATATAGGTTCTGGCCTGTGTGTCGCGTGTTCGTGTCCCGTTCATGACGACCCTTGCTGCATGTCTTCCCTTCTCTCTCTCCCTCTTTCCTGTCCATCTTCACTGTAACTATCAATAAAGGCACAAAAGGTTTTTAATAATAATCTGTTTTAAGTCACAGCTGTTCACTACTCTTCATTTTTTGTCACTGGTTAAGGTCAGCAGGCTGTGGAAGCGGTCATTGCCACCCTGACCCACCTCCCTCTAGTGGTGCATTCAATTAATCAATATGGCAATATATCGATCGACAATCCAGACGATGGGTGAATCGATCGAGAGGCTACTGTATCGATACAGCAATAAACGGCATGAATTATCTGGGTGCTAAACGTACCTCTGTTTAACGTTATCAAAGCCCCCCTTGCAAGTTGCAATGCACTCCCTTCCCAGACCCTTTGTTAAAGATCTCTGTGGGCCTGAAAGTGCTTTATTGTATTTGTGCAACATGGTCATTATTTTGAATAAACGTTTAATTGAGATATATCGATATATATATCGTATTGTGGCCTCTGTATCGTGATACATATCTATCGTGAGATTGCACGCAATATCCAACACTACCTCCCTCACCAACTTTGATGCAGTAACTTTTAGAAAACATTTTAATTCAAGTCACTCTCCTCTCGTAGCACTTGTTGCATAAGTGCTACACTACTCATATCGTTGCTGTCAGGCAGAAACATCTTATCTCTTTTTTTTTCAAACTTTTCTTTATTTTAATCCTGAAAAGTAACAGTTTTGGACATATTCGGTTTCCACCTGATAGAGATGATATACTAGTTTGGTTAGTACTTCACAAATTCACATATTTTGTTATTTACCTGGTATCCTGGTCTGGACTAGTTTCTTTGCAGCACTTTGTTTGTTATACGTGATCATTTACCCTTTTGTTTGTTCACTAGGGATCATGACATGTGCCCGTACACGTCTACACAAACAACATTAAAATGTGTTAATTATAGATGTATAGAAGGTGCATCGTGTGATCAACTACTGGTGTCTTTAAGTGTGATTCGTGCATATTGCAGTGTGATATTTTAAGTAGCAGCAGAACCCATGCTGCCAGTAAATCACGCTGGTCATGTTTGTTTAGGGCACTAAATGACAAGTGTGTGACTTTATTTTGGTGAAATAGCTGTTGGCTGTGTTGGCCTTTTAATTATTGTTATTTTAGACGATCTGTCCCGAGTCAGTGATTTTTCTGTCGTGACTTGGGACAGGAGGACCTTTTGAGATAAAGAGTGGTAGGCGTGGCATCATGGTCTATAACCGACATATCTGTCACGGACAATCATTTCTGCATCATGTGTGCTCCACGCTCCGGGGAACCTTTGTGAATCCAAATGGCTCTCAGAAGAACACTGCTGGGAACAGGCTTTTTTCCCCCCTCTCATCATGCATGGAGGGGGTGGTTGATCAAAACTGTGAACTGTCAGCAAATCACTCTATTAAGGAGTGTATTTAGAGTGTGCTGTGTGACTGTTGCATGAGATTAACCACCAACCCATGGCCCTATTTTGGACATTTAACTATATAAAAAAAACAGAAATTGCAGGGTCTAACAGGATGTATAAGCGTGTGTAAAGTAACCTCCTAACACCATATTTATTTATTTTTTTTGTTTTCCCTATTTCATAATTCATCATATGACCGTGTAATGCAAAGTCTGCAATTGTTCAACTTTTCTTTTAGGGCGTGGTGTAAATTCTAACATGTTTGCCTTGATGACATGCCCCCAAATTAGCACACCACGTTGAATGTGGTCAAGTGTGTCTTTGGGTAATCACTACATTGGATCCATTTCCTGAAAAGTAACGGTTTTCTACATACAAGGTTTCCACCTGGCAGCGACGATATATATATTTTATATTTTTGTTTGTATGGCATACAGTACTTCATCACATTACACTACTTCATCCACCCCGCTGGTACGCACGCAGTCGCAGTGAAAACAAACGTGACCTCTCCCTCTTCAATTAGGTTTAACCTACTTGGCAGGGTAAGTTAAGTGCATTGAGCCTCGCACAGCGGTTGACATGATGAGACATGCATTTTGGTGTGTTTGTGTTTGGGGCGGGGGGGGGGGGGGGGGGGGTTTGGGGTGGGCTTAGGTTGGCAAATTGAGTGTTTACGCGGATTGCGTTTACGTAATTTCCTAGTTTAATGTGCCGTTGACGTGCCTCCTGCGACCTTAAACCTGATTCATACTCATTTGAGTGCCAGTGTCAGACATCGAAAACAGACGATCTACAAGCATCAGTACGCACCAGGCCAGAAGGCACTGCGGTTACCAAATGAGTATAATTAAGAATCCTCATTCCTCACTTGTCCCTCTGAGACGTATACGTGAACACGCCCGCAAATCCATGCAGCACACCGGAGGCGGTCGGAACAGAGTCATGGCCCACTCGCCCTACAGAGCGCACACACACACACACACACACACACACAGGAGAACGGTGAGCAGCCGGGCGGACCGCCCTGGCCTGTTGCACGCTTTCCTTGCAGGCCAGCAGGCATGGATTAGCCTGTTCCTCGAAGGCCAGCGGTGACTCATGCAGTGTTTAGGGTCGCAGTGTGACAGCCACAGTATACTGCTGCCCATGATTCAGCACGTCATGCAGATTACGTGCGGGTGAACAGAAAAGTGTGTGTGTGTCTGTGTGTGTCTCTCTCTCTCTGTCTGCCTGGTCGTCTGTGTGCTCTGCTGAGTCGAGACCTCAGATTAGCCGACAGCTCAGACGTAATAATAATCCATGTCGTACCTTACATCATTGACTCGGGGAGAGAACAGGCAACCTCGTAACTTCCATCATTGACTTACCGTAGGGAAAACAGGCAACCTGTGTGTGTGTGTGTGTGTGTGTGTGTGTGTCTGCCTGCTTTGTGTGGTTCTCTAGATCTTGCAGCAGGTAGTTTGCATATTGAACAGCAATGTTCACAGCATCTATACTGTTTGCAAATGGACATTTGGCTGAGAGTCAAATGAGATGGTCAGGTAGATGCTTTTTTATTTTATTATTATTACGTGTCTGTTCTGTTCCATGCACTTATCATCACCCTTCGTGGGGGCTTCTAGCCTTTTAACCCATTTTGGGCGGGAACCCCTTTTGGTGTAACATAGTTATACTTTAGCTATTGAAAAAATAGCAGATCTACAAGCTCATAGCGCGCCACCGAGTGGTGCGCTACGAGCTTGTAGGTCTGCTATTTTTGAAAAATCGTAAAAATGTGGCGCAAATCTTTGAATATATATTCTTTCAACGTTTTTAACTGGTATTGATAGGAAAAAAGAGCAGACTACAGTATATATAAAATTTGAAAACTTGAAATGGGACATTCTGCATAATGAGCACTTTCTACTTTCTACATTTTGATGCCCATACTTTTGTACTAATATTCAAGTAAATGTTGAATTCCCAACTTGTACTTGTAACGGAGCATTTCTTTCTATTGCTGTATTGATACCTTTACTTAGTAAATAATGTGACTACATTCTTTGCACCACTGCACAGACATGGCCAGGTGGAGACTCTCTCTCTCCACTGTGGACATCACATGGTAATGATAATGAAGAGATGGCCGGTCCATTATGATGCTGGCTGGGCCAGCTATGCTTTGATCACTGAGGCTGTTGAGATTATATAAACAAGACAGGTTTCTCATCTATAATGGAACCACCCGTTCCATTATTGGCCCCCACGCTGTTGTTATTAGTGACCTGTTCTATTAAAAGAAATGGCTTCTCAAACCGTTTTTGATTGAATTAATTGGCCCTTTCATGTGTGACAGGGACATGAGTGCAAGGGCTTGGGAGGGGGAATGGTTGGAGGATGCTTGATCCATTATTCTCTCTCTCTCTCTCTCCCCCCCTCCCCCTCACTGTAGATAGCTCGCCCCCTAGGGGCCACGCAGTAATAGGATGAAGTCTCAAGGCAACGGCTAGCTTCACAACGTCCACATTAATGCTTCTATATTAGGGCATAGTAGTTGCATGTGTAATTCTTGTTGCATTCTTTTACAGACTGAAGGGATTCAGATATAGGGATATACAGTAGATGAGGCTGATGCACACCTCAAAAGGTTCGTGACAGTTGGAAGGAACCAATAAGCGATGTGTTTCTGCCCTGTTCTGTCCATCTTTCAGTGTGTGTGTGTGTGTGTGTGTGTGTGTGTGTGTGAGAGAGAGAGAATTACCTAACCCATTGTTTTGGACAATGCATGTCAGACCTCGAAGACCAACACTGACCATTGTTCTAGGCAGATGCAGTTCTTTGTGACATTCGTATTTCCTAGGTTGGTTTGTCCTAAAATATGTCATCTTTACTATTTTAAAACATCCATTGTCACAACTACTAATGTCAGGCTTTAAGCAAGCTGGGCAAGACCTGAGATCTACAAGCTCACAACATGTCGATGTAGATCAGCTAGTTGAACTATTTTAAAAATAGTAGAAAATGGCTAATACATTTAGGGATAAGGGTAATGCTTGTAATACTTGAATTGCAGCAGCTACAAATCTCTTTGCCAAAAACAGCCATCTTCTACATGTCAGATTCACATATTTAAGTACCGTAACATGACGAAGGTTCTAAGAATTATCAATGTAATTCAGGGGTGCCATGGATGAAACGTTTTTTACAGGGGTGCCCTGAGCCAAAAGATTTTGAGTAGTAGTACCGCCCAAGGAAATGTAATGCCACTGAGGCTTTACAAATCTGGGAAATGCATACGACAGAGGTGTATAGACTCACTCTGCATTAGGGACTACCACTTTCCCAGAGCTTTTGGGCATGGTTATATGCCTAACGCTAACCTTAACCTCACAAACTATGGCTAAACCTAAATGTAACCCTAACCTCACAGAATAATAACCTCAAAACCACGCACACGTAGAAATCTCTGGGACAGAGTGAGTCTCATCTGCATTAAGGTCGCATAATGCCCAGCTTGGCTACCCGTGGCGGCGACATAGGAGTATAGCAAAGGCCTCACCACCCTTGTCCCAATGAGGTGCTTCACATAGAGTATAGAACAGGCCTCACCACCCTTGTCCCAATGAGGTGCTTCACATAGAGTATAGCACAGACCTCACCACCCTTGTCCCAATGAGGTGCTTCACATAGACTATAGCACAGGCCTCACCACCCTTGTCCCAATGAGGTGCTTCACATAGACTATAGCAAAGGCCTCACCACCCTTGTCCCAATGAGGTGCTTCACATAGACTATAGCACAGGCCTCACCACCCTTGTCCCAATGAGGTGCTTCACATAGAGTATAGCACAGACCTCACCACCCTTGTCCCAATGAGGTGCTTCACATAGAGTATAGCACAGACCTCAACACCCTTGTCCCAATGAGGTGCTTCACATAGACTATAGCACAGGCCTCACCACTCTTGTCCCAATGAGGTGCTTCACATAGAGTATGGCACAGGCCTCACCACCCTTGTCCCAATGAGGTGCTTCACATAGAGTATAGCACAGGCCTCACCACCCTTGTCCCAATGAGGTGCTTCACATAGACTATAGCACAGGCCTCAACACCCTTGTCCCAATGAGGTGCTTCACATAGACTATAGCACAGGCCTCAACACCCTTGTCCCAATGAGGTGCTTCACATAGAGTATGGCACAGGCCTCACCACCCTTGTCCCAATGAGGTGCTTCACATAGAGTATAGCACAGGCCTCACCACCCTTGTCCCAATGAGGTGCTTCACATAGACTATAGCACAGGCCTCACCACTCTTGTCCCAATGAGGTGCTTCACACCGGGGGAAAGAGAAGCAATATGCCGCCGAGAACAAGCCGCTGTTTTATTCATATGTCTTCGACCTCTGCCAACGGGATGCTGTGAAGCAATTTACTGTGGACCGGTGGGGAGGCTGGCTTGTGCTGTGTTCGACACAGCAGCAGCGACGACGCACCACAACAACAAGCCTGCTGGTTCTTTCTCAACCTTCTGTCTGGATCAGGGCCCACTCCAAAGTCTCACCCGTCTGGGCAGACGGGTCCACCACGTGCATTTCTTTTAATTACATGTTTATTTGTGTTCCCCTGTTTGGATCAATAGAATTACCGGTACCATTTATTTTTCTTCCAAACTGTACATAGTGTACATAATATATATATATATAGTGTTTTATATTTTGTGGTTTTGTCATTTGTCACGTTTATGAATTGAATACATATAGGACCCGAATGGAAACAAGACCGCAAGGACTTCTTTGGTGCTGTCCTTGTTTTGGAAACTTGTGAAACGGGACATGATTGTACATTTTGAATTCCCGGACTTGTACTTGTAGCAAAGTATTTCTATTGCAGTATTGATACTTTTACTCGTAGATCTACAAAAAAATTGCAGATCTACGAGCTCGTAGATCTGTAGAAAAACTTGAAATTGTGTGCAAATCTTTGAATATAATTTTCACAGCGAACGTTTTTAACTCATCTTTGCTTCTGGGGGTATACCTGGAACAACATATTTTTCGGCCAAATACATACAGTATACTGTACAGGTCCAGGCTTGACATGAACAAGCGTGGGAACCACTGACATAGAAACATACAGTAGGTTTGTCATGATTTAGAAGACATTTGTAGAATCTGGTCTCAGGTCTTAATGGGTTAAAGTAAAACATTTGAGTACTTTCCCCATCACTGTCTGTACTGTACATGGGCAGCCTACGTTGTTGTTGCTGTGTCACAAATGAGAGTATTGTTGAACCAAACTGTCTTAATGAAACGCACAGGGAACTGCTTACCGGCAACAATGAGACCAATGACTCTTCCATTTATGGAACGTAGCAGAAATTGTGGAACAAAACATTTAAAATAAATGAAAGAACTGATACAATTTGAGGCTATAGCTCATCTTTTACAACAAAAATCTAGATATCTATGCCCTTTTTAGCAGATCTACAAGCTCACAATGTGTCACCTCGCATTGCGTTGTTAGCTTGCGCGTCGGCTATTTTCACTACTACTTAAACATTTGTTTTCTAATGCATGGAATTTCTTTGATTTTTCTTTTATTATCCTCATGAAATTACTGGGGGAAAAAATCATTGCATTGCTTTGTACTTTGTAGATTTTGGTTATTACAATTACAAAACATACATTAACCACTTCAGCATTATATACATTTCGGACATTTTAAAATAGCTACTTTGCCACGCATTGTGAGCGTGTAGATCTGCTTTTTGTAGTTTTTTAGTACTTTTCCACAAGTAAATGTAGAATTTACTTGTACCAGAGTATTTCTACACTACAGTATTGATACTTTTATGTGAGTACTTTGTCCACTACTGATCGTAGGGGTGTGAACAGCTTGTGGCTGGTGCCTGTCCTCGGTGATGAGATACGATCAACTTTGACCACACGTAGCGCTTCTCCTTCAGTTCCTGGAGGGACGCTGCCCTACCGTAAAGCACCACCACACACACACACACACACACACACACACACACACGACTGTAGCTTCTTCAGTTCAGCTCTAATTCGGTTCTCTCTCATTCTCAGCATACATGACATTCCATTTATGCATTCCTGCAGGTGTAACACCCCAGGATTTTGAACCTGGTTCTTCGGGGAAATCCCCCCCCCCCCCCCTGGCCATAGGATATATTTAGCCGGTGAGCTGGCAGTTAGTTTACTCTCTGTTACACATGCACGCAGCGGCCTGGTACATCTATGCGGTCTGTGGCTGTCGTCAGCCTGTCTACGGCTGTCATCACCCTCCATTCATATATTTTCTGAAGTCAAGATGGCTGTTTTGCCATAAACACAGTGGGACAAAGGACAATGTCACGAGGCAGTGAGGGTACTAGCAGCGGCTAAAACCAGGGAGAAAAGGGTTGTCGTTTTCACATTCACAGATTGATTGCACCCATAATTGCCTGATTGAAATCATTTGAGTCATCGCACTACATTTTCATGACGTCTATGTTGGGTGGAAACCTCATTATCCCATTCTGACCTGGCACCCATTTTGGTGTTAGCATCATGTTATGCTTTAGCTATTGAAAAATAGCAGATCTACAAGCTCATATCGCGCCACCGAGTGGCGCGATACGAGCTTGTAGGTCTGCTATTTTTTGAAAAATCGAAGAACGACTTGACATTTTTAGAATCTGATCTCGGGTCAGAATGGGTTAATCAGACCAGTGTGTGTCCAGTGGAAACCTGGTATGAATCTGATCTCAGGTCAGAATGGGTTAAAAAGTAGCAGATCAACGAGCTCAAAACGTGTTGCTTTTTTGGCACGTTCAGAGCTTTGGGATTGGAGTTACACTTGATTCTTGACAAGCAGTCTTGCACTCTTGATTTGCAACAAATTTGTTCTATTTTCAAAAATGTGTGTTTTCTCCCCCCCCCCCTTATGAATCCATTAAATTCTCACCTACTGTATTTCAAGAGGCTATAATTGGCCTGGGAAATTAGTTTGCACAAAGTACAGATATAGCAAAAAGAAAATCATAACTTTTTGTGAAGTTGTGTATACTGTAGATGGCATTGATGATGGTTTTGCAAGGCGCACCCGGCAACCGTTTTTTTTTTTTTTTTTTTGAGAGCCTCTGTGCTTCGCTGTCACGGCGGTTAGACGTGAAAAGGCTGACTGTAGACAGACTGGGAGCGGCGTCGATCCCCCTGACTGCATTCTAGCTCCGTCTGTTGCTCAGTCAGTGTGCATGGGCGTGGGTGGGTGGGTGGGCCGTCTGTTGCTCAGTCAGTGTGCAGGGGCGTGGGTGGGTGGGCCGTCTGTTGCTCAGTCAGTGTGCAGGGGCGTGGGTGGGTGGGTGGGCCGTCTGTTGCTCAGTCAGTGTGCAGGGGCGTGGGTGGGTGGGCCGTCTGTTGCTCAGTCAGTGTGCAGGGGCGTGGGTGGGTGGGTGGGCCGTCTGTTGCTCAGTCAGTGTGCAGGGGCGTGGGTGGGTGGCCCGTCTGTTGCTCAGTCAGTGTGCAGGGGCGTGGGTGGGTGGGTGGGCCGTCTGTTGCTCAGTCAGTGTGCAGGGGCGTGGGTGGGTGGCCCGTTTGTTGCTCAGTCAGTGTGCAGGGGCGTGGGTGGGTGGGCCGTCTATCCACGTGTGTGACACCAGAGAGAGACTCACTCTGAGTCAGCATCAAGGTGACAGGAAGGAAGTAACTTGAACAGATTACAGGTGGCCCAAAACAAAGCAGCTCGGCCTCGTATAGTGCTTCAATGCCCATATCGAACAAGAGTAAGTACAATTGTAAAAAGTAGGTTGGATTATTTATTACTGTGTTTTGTGAAAAACATCATCACAACTAAAACCCCAGCAATAATTTATAATAATTTATCATTGTTCTCAGATACACATCATTATTTTACTCGGCAGTAGGGCTGTCAGAACGAATTTCATAATATGAAAGAAATTCGAATATTAAAAAATATATATATATTCGAAAGCTAAAATTGCCATTCGAATGGAGCTTTTATCATTTATTAATTCTATTTTATATTTTTATTTTGTTTTATGTTATTTTATCCGCTCACTAAATGTATTGAGTAACGAATCTACCGCTGTGAAATCTCCCATCTGCACGCACGCACACACGGTCACACGCGCGCCTCGTCACCTCCTCCCTCCTCTGCACGCATGCACACACGCAGTCGCACAGCGCGCTGCAACTAAGAAGAATCACTCGCATGTTTTATTAGTACCGTCGAGTCTGTCGCATATTGTGGACAGTTTGAAAATGCGGGTCCTACGTGCAATAAACCATTAACGTTGGTCCGGCTGGTTTCATTTTGTCCTACGCGATTACGTGAATCAGCATGGCTGCGCCTGCAGTAGGCTATTACCAAAACAAACACATGGTAGGCTACTTTTGTGTTGCACATGGAAAGCAACTGAAAACGACCATGGATATATTAAAGACAGTTCCCCTGTGCTGCTGTGCACAGCGGAGATAATGCAAAACTCCAGGTACGAACCAAAACACTGACTGTCTGAAGCTGATCATCCACGACTATATCTCCAGACTAGTCCTGCAGTCCCGCAATGAAGGAAAGACAATCTCGCCTCTCACTATAGTCCACTACAATGCCATTCTAGCGTTAAAACCTACATTTATGTGTTATTCAACAATTACTTTAGCGCAAAATATAGGCATCTCTATATATCTTCATTGCTATATTTACTAATGATGGCCTGTTCATCGTGACAGCATTCCGTTTAAAAAGAAAAAAGAAAAAGTTCATGATTCCTGACTAGCCTACTCACTACTCAGACTATACTGTATCAGAAGTATACAACGTTCACTGTAAAATGCATTTGCACTATAGACAGACAACAATCTTACCGTGCTGAGTGCACTGTGCTCAATAAAACAACAGTTTAAACGCTATTTTGTGCCGAAAACCATTATTACATGTTCTGAAAGTACAGCTTTGTCGTTTGGAAGGGGGGGCCCTCTAGTGGACAGAACGTGCATCGTCAAAACCTTGTTATTCTGTGTATTATTATAGGCTAAATATGAGCTAAAATACAATGTAAATATTCGAATATATTCGAAAATTACAAATAATTAAGCAATGAAATTCGAATTGGATTATAGAGGTGAACTGACAGCCCTACTCGGCAGTCATCAGAGGGTCGTTTTATGCTGCCTTCATGTAGAACTAATGTTAAACAAAGAACAGTCCATTACAGAGCAATGGTGGCATGGAACTCTTAGAGTATTTACCTATGTTTTTTGTTCATGAGGATAACTATATGAGTTTTAAGAAGGAGCTGAAGTTGTTTTTGTTCATTCAAGAGATGTGAAGGAGATGCATATGAGCTATATATCCCATTATAATGTATATTTACTTTATTATCAATTTTGAAGATTGAATTGTACTGTGGAGCTGGCTATCAAATGTAGTAGAAGGATCATGAGTTGTCTTGTGTTGTATTGTTGTGTTGGATGAATGTTGGATGTAATAATATGGAAGAAATGTTGTAATGATTATGTTTAAGACCCCAGGAAGAATAGCTGCTGTGTTTCACAGTAAGCTAATGGGGATCTTATAAATAAATCAAATCAAATCAAATCCTCTTCGCCTGCACTCTCTCCATTTTCCACGCTGTCCGCTCTGACTCCCCCCCCCCCCCCCCCCCCCCCTGTCCTGTCCTGATCGGACACGCTCTTTCCTCCTTTGTTTTTCACTTGCAGCAACGTAGCCGAGGTCGGTTGGTTGTAAATGTACAACTCTGCCCGTCTCTAGGCTTAACCGGTCTTCAGCTCCCAAACTAAAGCCTGTACCTGTGACAATGTGTGACATGTCCGCTAGCACTTCTGCCAAGGCGGTGACATAACAGCGACGCGTGATTAATTGCACACGCCGCTTTACGTTGATGCCGAGGCTCTTCGGTGACTCATATCTAACATATTAGAAGAAATTTAAAAATGGTCCTATTATCATTAAGAGAAAATAACTTATTTCTGCAGTGCGACAGATAAGATAGTTTTATAGGTGTAAAGCCCTAACCACACTAGAGGGTCGCCATGACACTCCTTGCAACATGCAACTAAGTTGCAACCATTATTCCCAATGGCAGTTGCATTGGTGTGGTTTGTTTTGTTGCACGGAGTTGCAGCTGGTGTGGTCTGGGCCTTTAATAGGCTCAATAATGCAATCGGAATGAAGAAGTAGCCGGCACACAATGGATGTCCTTTTCACATGATTTATTTACCTCTAGACAGACCGTTGTCTGTCTATCAGAGGTAGTAAGGTACAGTAGACAGACCGTTGTCTGTCTATCAGAGGTAGTAAGGTACAGTTATTTACCTCTAGACAGACCGTTGTTTGTCTATCAGAGGTAGTAATGTACAGTACAGTAAATAAATCATGTGAAAAGGACATTCCTTGTGTGCTGGCTACTTCTTCATTCCTATTGATCTATTATCAGGCCTGCATGATGTTAGATAATAATAAGAAGAAAAAGACTCCAGCCCAACTGGAGTCCTTTTTTGTCTGGACTGGCAAGGACGAGACAAGGACATCTTTTGACAGAGTCCCTCCCTCACTGAGTGATGCCGTTGTGTTTATTGATGTGCGAGGATGAAAGGTGTGCTGTTCAAAGTGCAGATCATAATGAATGTAGATTTTAATACACCAGAGGGAAGAGCCGTTCTGTGCCATGCTGTCACTGTCTGCCTCCAGCTACGATCGCAGCACACCACCAGTGCCAAGAAAGATCACACAGTAGCAGCGCGGCCTTGGTTGTTTTTATTTGTATTATATTTCAGTACTACAGATTAATTATTCATATTTTGAATTAAAAAGCGCAGAAAACTAAAACGACTTTGTTAAAGCGAGGCCAATAGATGACTTATAATGTTGACATGATAGTAGCCCATATATCTAGACAACTATATAGTTTGCTTTTTTTTAAATAATTATATGGAAATGGCCAAATACAGATAATCCTTGACATGAAAGACCTGATAGACCTGAGACCTGGTCTCAGGTCTCTATGGGTCTTTGGGTAATAACATCATATCCTTTGTTGAGGCCAGTGATCTGATGATGAAGCGCGAAGGTGAGCAGACGTGACGTCATTGGCAGTCCTACAGTATACAAAGCTACCAATGGCTTCTCACCGGCTGGAGAATTAATGGTCTGTCTCTATACCAAAGTTTTGCTGAAAGCTTGTCAAAAGTTGGGCCTTACTGTCAGCTTAAAATGTTCTGTCCTTGTTCGTTTTGGAACTCCCAGCTGTCAATCGTTAATTGGATGTTATCTTTGTCAGTCAAATACCGTACACGCACGCACACACACACACACACACACACACACACACACACACACACACACACACACACACACACACACACACACACACACACATTTGTATTACTATACTTAGGACATCAGGACATCAGCATTTTAGGATGGCAATTTCATTGTTATCTGACTTACAATTAGTTATGTGACAGTGTCACACTCACACAACAGATATGTAATCTCATAATGTTTCCCCCCCGAGCAAAGTATAAACCATATAAATCCATGTAACCATTTCAACCATGTTTAAATAACTATATAACCCCTAAACCTAACCTCTAATAACTAACCCCTGACACCACCAACCTGACTCTTTTTCCTAATTGTAAGCCTAAAGCTGCATTCAGACTTGAATAGTTAGAGCGGTGTAATTACATACAAAGTCATGGCAAAGATGAGGTTGCGCAAACGAAGCAAACAGCTACCTTGTATCTTCCCCCCCCGGCTGGAAAAATCCATCTGAAGCAACCTTCGCGTCCCCATGCATCGTATGCTGGCAGCCAATCAGCATCGATCTTGTCCAGAACTCCAGAAATGTTTTGTCTGTTTGATATTATTCATCCAGTTCCAACTGAACTGACCGCCGGTTAAAAAAAGAATATACAAACCCTTTGCAAAGACAAAGGAACTCATTTTGCTACTCATGAATGATAGAGTAGCAGGAATTATGAACCGAGCCATCTTGGTTGAACGAGTGGGTCCATTTGGTTACACTCTCAAAGTTAAATTACTGGGGTTTTTTTAATCATTTGTCCTCGCAATGTCTATATCCTCAAATCCTATACTCTAATATATAACACATTTTACTATTTGTCTGGACAGTTGGCCCTCGCAGGTACAGTATAGTTATAATTAGCACACACACACACACACACACACAGTCAGACACACAGTAAAGGCAGACTTTTCTGCTGTGCGTGACTCTCTCCAATTCTTCCGTGCTAAAAATACTACCGTGCTGCAGTAGTGGAGGATATGACCCGTCTACAATCATCGTGTTGAGCACAGAATTTTAATGGGGACTTGTGGCTCGTACAGAATCCATAATGGCGTCCGTTTGGTTACTGTTGTTGTCCGTCCATGTCTAGCTCTGCTCGAACATTCTTAGTCACCAGGTTGTATTTCCAATACTTTTACTTCTACTCCAGTACATCTCAGATCCAAATATTGTACTTTTACTCCACTCCACTCCAGCCCTAAAGTATACATTTCGACCATTGTAAAATAGCACATCTATTATAAGCTCTCAATGCACCGCGATGCAACGCATTGTGAGCGTGTAGATTTGCTATTTTCAAATGATTTGTATACATTTGAAGTGGGATATTCTGTACATTACAAGTACATTTTGATACCAACACTTTTACTTACGTACTCAAGTTGGTTTTGAATTCCGGACTTTTAGTTGTAATGTCTACATTGCAGTATTGATACTTTTACTTGAGTACTTTTTCCACCACTATATTTCCCTACACCACTGGTTCTCACACTTTTTCATGTTGAGGACCCCCAAATGAATATACTGAATGTTTGTATATGAATGTTGGGCCGCTGACCCCCATCTGGAATTATATTGTGCCGTTGCGCGATGAGACACACTGTGAGCTTGTAGATCGGCTATTTTTTTTAAAACATAGGTTAAAGTAGTTAAACTGACCTTGATGCCATATTATATGAACTAACTGTGCTGGGCCCCACTTTGAGAACCACTATAAAGATGGACTGGTTCTGTTGGCCCACCAGTTCATTTAGTGTTCTGCTTATAAAGAAATTATATTAACCCATTTTGACCTGAGATCAGATTCTAAAATTGTCTTTTACAGCCCGACAGTTTTCTGAAAAAGCTATGTTTTTATGTCAGTCGTTCTTCGATTTTTCAAAAATAGCAGACCTACAAGCTCATAGGCGCGCTATGAGCTTGTAGATCTGCTATTTTTCAATAGCTAAAGCATAACATAATGCTAACACCAAAAGGGGTTCCCGCCCAAAATGGGTTTTAAGATAAAGAGTTATTAATGTCTTGTTAAATATTTGTTAACAGTAACGTACGGTATATTAACTATTAACAAATTAGCCATTAGTAAGTGATCTACTAATGGCTTGTTCATAATCATTAAATAATGAGTAAGACTAAGCGAACGCAGCTTGTAAATTGCAATAATAACAATTAGAATAATATTTGAAGTAATATTATAATATAATATATAGATGGATAGATTCCAGCCAAGCAAAGGTTGGTTTAGAGCTAAGGTTAACGTTAGACAGCTATGTGTGGTTTTAGCAATCAGTCAAATGTCATTTTTAAGCTAGCTGTGGTTGTTGTTGTTGTTGGTGTATAGACGGTGCTAACGTTATGTAAGCTAATGTTGGACCCAGAGATTCCAGCCAAGCAAGGGTTGGTTTAGAGCTTGTTAACGTTAGACAGCTGTGTGGTTTTGCAGCTTGCTGAATATCCATTCACTCACTGTCTGCTATTCTGCTAAACTAATTAACTAACAGTTTATGAATGATAACTAGTTATAGGGCATAGTTACCGTATTAATCCTTTAATAACTATTATCAAATGCTTAACAAGTCATTAATAACTTCATTAACTAACAGTTTATGAATGATTTTTTTAACTAGTTATAACGGATAGTTATTCTAAAGTGTTACCTCTGCTTAACAACTTCATCCAGTGTGTTACATTGTGCACAAGCCCTGTCGGCTCTTCACAACACTGGAGAATAGTATTAATATGTTCCTGTACGCCAGCGACAGTGTTCCACTATTCTGGGAACCTGTTGACATAATCACAAAGGTTGCTTTCAGTGAGAGCTGTGACATCACAATTCAGTTGAAGCGACTGCGTTTACATGGACAATATGTATTCATTCAGAATTAATTCATTCTGTTTACATGGACAATATGTATTCATTCAGAATGAATTCATTCCGAATAGAGAGTCATATCCGACTGTTTACATGGACAATATGTATTAATTCAGAATGAATTCATTCTGAATAGAGAGTCATATCCGACTGTTTACATGGACAATATGTATTCATTCAGAATGAATTCATTCTGAATGAATTCATTCAGAATAGTCATATCCGACTGTTGGAACCTGAACCTGAATAAACATTCCTCTGTCCTCATTTGTTTACATGACCAAAGGATTCATTCAGAATGCTACTACTATACTAAGGGCAGACATCATGTGCAAAATAATGCATGTATTCCAAACTCTCAGGCGTGTTTGGAACAAAGTGTTTTTTATGTTAAATATATCCCGATTCAGACGGTACTACAGTATATACCACCCCTCCGAACACAAATGAAAATGAATTCGGTTCAGACCGGAATGGAATGGTCTGTTCCAATTGAGGTGTTTACATGAGCATTTGTATTCTTAATCAGCAGTCATTCTGAATACAAGTGCAATACATCTGTCCATGTAAACTCTCTGGCACTATTGAGTATAGAAACATAGATTTAGTCACATGGTCACATGGTCAGGATCTGTTGAAGTAACTAGAGCTGTGGTATATCGTTCAGAAAATGTTCATTCATTCCCTTTTTTTTATTCATTAATTTTGGTTATTCAAAAATAGCGGATATATACAATCTATCTAATGTTAAAAAAAAAAGGAAATCTTTGCTTCTGGGAGTCCCTGGAATAAAATATTTTTAGATGGGGTTCCATAACATGAAAAGGTATAATATAGCAACATAAGCTTTTCAGAAAACGTAGACGATTTAGAAGACATATTTTTGAATCGGCCTCAGGTCTTAACTCTTAATGGGTTAACCAGAACAGCCACGAAAATCCTACACAGCATAGTATAGACACCACCCAGTCCTGATGTCTCATGAACGTATTTCTGTCTCCTTCCTCTCGTCTCCAGATCTGCACCAATATATTCCGGACTCTTCCGCCAAGTGACAACCCTGATTTTGACCCAGAGGAAGATGAGCCAACGCTGGAGGCTTCATGGCCTCACATACAAGTAAGACTGTAACGCTCTTAATTCTTAATTATTCTTTGTTGCACACAGGCTTGTCAAAAATGTCCCACTGAAAAAGAAGTTGACAGTTCAACTTCACAGGTCTCCCGATTCAGAAAAAATGCCCAACAGGACCAGAGACCGAGAGTAGACCCGGTCCACTCGGACCAATTTCACCGGGTCCACCCGGGTGCTTCATTTGAAAAGAATCTCGGAATAAGTCGGATCTCGGAAAATAAAATTCACGGGTCCATTCATTACACACAATCGCCCGTGCGACAAAGTCTAAATGAGCTTTCTGGTTTCGTTGTGGTAGGATGTATTTTTCTCCTACCACCTTTTTCATCTGCTTCTATCCACACACAGCTCGTCTATGAATTTCTCCTGCGCTTCTTGGAGAACCCAGATTTCCAGCCGAGCATGGCGAAGCGCTACATTGATCAGAGGTTTGTGCTTCAGGTAAGTGTCTTCATTGCATTAAGCCTTTTTCCGCTGACCCAGTGTGATTAACATGGCGCCGTCTGGACTCTGGAGTTGAGTTGTCGTCGTGCCAAATAGCTTGCATTAGCAAGTCATTCCTCTTCCATCAGTACAGACCATTTTCAGGCTTCAGCTTCACCTTTGCAATATGAGTGGATTATTATTATTACTAATTATGATCATGCGTAAGCAAACCAGAACATTAACCACTTAACCCATTTTGACCTGAGATCAGATTCTAAAAATGTCTTCTACATCCTGACGGTTTTCTGAAAAAGCTATGTTTCTATGTCAGTCGTCAGTCATTTTTCAAAAATAGCAGACCTACAAGCTTGGCGCGCTACGAGCTTGTGTGTTGCGACACATTGTGGACTTGTAGATTGGCAATTTATGACATAGGGATGCACACTATCTTCAAATTTAGTGAACCAACTTTAATAGGGTAACTGCAACGTTTCGGCCTATGCAGCTTTCATCAGGCTATCTTTATGGTCGAAACGTTGCTGTTTCCCTATTAAAGTTGGTTCACTGCATTTGAAGACAATGTGCGGGTGTTTGTTCCTTTTTCATTGTCGGGCACCGTACCCTCCTACGCACCTGTCGCCTGTAGGTGTGCAAAAGCTTTGCTTTTTAAGGGTTCTTATGATTAAAACAGCAGTCTTGAATGAGTTTCTCAGTGGCTGCTGTTATTCAGATTTTAAGTCCTGTGACAGTCACAATGGACAGAAAAACAAAAAACAAAATAGAACACGGACGGACACGATTCGATGAGCGTATTTAAGTGGAGCTGGGGGGCTGTGCCTGGCTTGGCATTTCACGACAGCCCACCCAGGGGACGAGAGAAAGAGAGAGAGCAGAGTTATTTTATTTTTGGCCAGACCAGTGAGGTCAGCAGCACTATAGACTGACTATTGACTGTGATGACTGAGTGAAGTCACAGCGTTGGTCGATTGTTTGGACCTAAATGGCTGTAGAAATTGGTTGTAGAACCTGCAGTGTCGTTGTGAGGTGTGAGTCATTCACCCTAGTGGTTCTCAAACCTTTTCAAGTCAAGTACCCCCGATTGACATGTATTTGGCCACGGACATCTGAAAGGTTTTGTGAAGATTTATTTTGGGGCTTTTTATGCCTTTATTGATGGTGAAGTGAAGTTAGACAGGGAACGGGAAGAGAGTGACACGCAGCAAAGGCTGGCCGTAGAACATAAACGGAAAATGTGGTTACAATTTTTGTTATAGTAATTAGTTTAGCAGAGTCCCCCGGGACCCCACTTTGAGAACCGTTGGTTCATGAAATTTGCTAAATCGACAGAAATGTCGCCTTGACCTCAATCTTCAGCGCCTTGTGAGCTTGTAGAACGTCTAATTTTGCTGAATTATGGTGACATCATGCCCAGAATATGGTATATTGTTGCTATGGTTCATGTGGTTAATATTCCTGTTTGTTACATGATACATCATTCTCTCTGTAACTGGCGCCTGCTACAGCAGGCGGACAGAGCACTAGGCTGTTGTCTGTTTGTGTCTTTCACGTTCCTGTACTCTTCCCGGTTTCCTTTACAGTACGTGAGCCATCTATAGTTTTAAGATAAAGGCCTTCTGTGCCTCCGAGCAAGGGCGAGTGGTAGAGGGAAGGGAATAGGAATTGAAATGGGAGCACAGCTCAGTCAGTGCTAGAGTGGAGGACATCACAGCAGGTAGCGATAGATCCACTGCACCAATGTTTTCTGGACACACTACAGTAGGTCAGTGGTTCTCCAACAGAGTGTCGACTGATTCGTTCTAAGTGATTTGGTCTTTTGCGCGAACGGGGAACGAATTCCTCAGACATTAGCGTTCCTCGAGTCGTTCAGTTTCCTCCGTGTAGAAAGCCTGCTGACGCGAGGTTCAATCAGTCAGCGGCAGAATGCAACATGTTGACTGGCTGAAGAGAAACATTGCTCTTTCGTCATTGGACTAAACTACGTGAGGAGGGCGGAACCAGAAGTACTGAACGGTTGAACGGTGAACATTATTATAGTAACTGATCTTTTGAGGGGATTGGAATGAAATGACGAGTCACTGAAATCAACGATAATTCCCATCACTAAAGTCCAGGTGTGGCTTGGGATTTTGGGAAGCACACATTATTGCAATAATTGTGCTGTGAGCTAGTTTTGCCCAAAATGATGAACTGAAAATGTTACGTTTCTGTTCATTTCATCCAGCTGTTTCTATACAGATGAATAGAAATTATTCTAGAGAATTATTCAAATACTTTTGATCAAGCACATGCAGTATGTCAGGTGCTATATAAATAAAGTTATTATTATTAGCATTGTGACTGTCCTGATTTCACATTATATAAAAACACTACCTGACAATCCCCTTTTAGCAAGTTTCCTGCAATTTCACACGTGACCCCATACAGTATGCGGTCCAGCCACACGTCCCACCTCTCCTTGTTTTAGAATCACAGGAGAGCTTGACTTTTCACCTGGTCGTGTCAAAGCCACAGACTGAACGTAGAGACATGGTAACGTGTGGGCAGCAGTGGAATGCCGACTGGCCCACATCCGAGGTGAACTAAGTACATTTACTCAAGTACTCTACTTGAGTACGGTTTTGAGTTTTTGAGCGGTGCCTCCGCTCCATTACGCAGCTATGTGTGTCCCTATGTATGTAATGTATGTGTGTCTCTGTCTGTCTGAGCACGGCCAGCTGCAACACCTAAAGTGAGGCGGGCTTATAGGTTGATAAACCAATAGGAAGTCGTTGTCTGTTTCCAGCGCTAGTTTGTCCCGCCCTCTATGCCCAGAAAAGCATAATGTTCTTCAGTGTGAAATGGGACATTCTGCATAATGAGTGCTTTCTACTTTTTGTACTTTACTTTTGATTTTGATAACTACACTTTTGTACTTTTACTCAAGTAAATATGTAATCGGTTTTTTCCCTCCGTGTCATCAGTGCCCATACCCTAGGTGAGGTTGGCAAAAGGGCCTTTCTGTGTGGAGCATGTTCTCCCCGTGTCCCCTAGGGTAGGTACCCTCACAAAAAACATGCAGTAATCCTGGTCTCTATACTTACTCCCCCTGGCCAGCCAGGGCGCCTTATGGAGTGCAATGAGATGACGTGAGGGAGTGTAGTGCCCAGGATTACATTAGATAATTGACCCTGGGTGAAAAAAAGAAAAAACGGGTTGCAAAAAATTGTGGGATATTTATTTAATTAATTTTTTTACTTACATTTTGAATCCAGGTCTTTTACTCTGAACGGAGTAATTAATTCCCATATTGATACTTTTTTCCTAAGTAAAACATGCCAGTACTTTTTCCACCACTGCGTGACTTTCCATGATATGATTGCGTCTTGGTGGCAGCTGGAGGAAGAGCTTTAACATAGCTCCTTATTATTTACTCTCCTGGAGGACGGGGGGCGATGGAGGAGGACAGGACAGAGCCGTGTGGCACGGAGCGGAACTGCAGCTTTCTACTCTCACTTTTAGTTTGGCAAATGCCAAATGGCACAAGTGTGTTTTGAGCGTCAACTAAAATGCTGTGATCGTTACAGCGCTCCGGCTTCTGCAAGCAGAATGTCAGCTGGACACGTTTTCATTCAAATGTTGTGCTGCTGGGTAGTTTACCACTACATTGTTAACAACATGGTTAACTTGATTACTTCAGAGCATACCTATTTATACAACGGTGGGTGCTAGGCCAACAAGGCAATATAGGAAAGGAGACCCGCACACCGGTTTCAGGCAAAAGATTTCCTTTATTTCAGCTTAGCGACAACGTTTCGATCTCAACGGATCTTAATCAGGTCAGTATAGTTATAAGTGATATATTTATACTGACTATACTGACATGATGAAGATCTGTTGAGATGAAAACATTGTCGCTAAGCTGAAATAAAACAAATCCTTTGTCTGAAACCGGTTTGCGGCTCCTATCTCCTGTCATAACTTCATCATCATTTAATTACTGTCCTTTTTGTTATTGAGATTTAACCCTGTGCAGTTATTATACTTTTGCAGACCCCAATCTGAAAAGATGTTGTGCCAGGGACTGACCCCATACAAGAGTTTTTGTTAAAATGTTTCAACAATATTCCAAATAATAAACTTTTTTAAGACTTTTGTGGTAAAAAGTATTTAGTCATAGTTTTAGTCATTCGTTTTCATCTACGTGGTTTAATTTAGTTTTTGTCAGTGGAGGGAGAAAAAATGGTAGTCGACGAACATATACTTATAATCATAAGTGGACAATTGTGGACATGAATGTCGATGTCTCTCTATTGCAGGGCTTTATTCATAAACGGCACAGTGAACGGAAGAGCATAGATGAGGTTGTTAGCACCTTGGTGGGGGGTCCTGGGTGTGGTGGTGGGGGGTTAGAGGAAGTGCCAGAGGTGGTGAGTGACCTCCCGGTGCATTGCACAGCCTGTTTACCTTGCTGGTGCAGTATAGTCATTCCTCCCTAAGGCTTGTCAATCAGCATACCGCCATTATAGGTCCACGTGTCAGCCAGGGGTGTCAGCTACACACAGAATCGCACATGATATGACAGTGACACATGCACAGTTGCGCGCACATACACACACACACACACACACACACACACACACACACACACACACTCACACTTCGATTCAAAGGGATTTATTGGCATGAGAAAACATACGTTTACACACATACTGTACAACTACATACACACACACACACACACACACACACACAGATTAAAGTTCAATTTTTTTTAATGTGATTAAAGATAATTAGAAGCATTGTTCACAATAGAATACATGATTCTGTTGTGCTAATTGTGGAGGACTCTGTTCACGCTGATTCACAGATTGAGACGGACCAATGAAACACGCGCACACACACACACACACACACACACACACACACACACACACACACTTGTGTAAAAATCACTCTAGTTGTGTAGGTGTGTCATAGTTCATAGTGTCAGGTGTTTTTGTAGGAAATCTTAATGAATGTAAATGTATTCTTGGCTCTCATCTGATCTATCAACCCATGAATCCTAGCATCCCTTTTCAGGGCATGTCATGACAGCCATCAGCCACGCATTTGACAAAAATAGACGATTTACGTTAGCATGGCTATTTTTGGTGTGTAAGGGGGGAAAAGACAGACCCCTGGGGGACCCCAGTCAACAGAGTATATTGTCTGTCGGGTGGAAACCTCATTTGTAACTTTTCAGGATTCATATTCAAAAACAGCAATAGTAGCAAATCATCAAGCTAGAAATGCACCACGTTTTGAGCTTTCAGGCCTGCTACTTTTGAGGCTTGTGACGCTGTAGGATGATCAAGCTGTGAAATAATTTACAAAAAAAACACACAAAATAAATTGAATATAGAGATAAGCAACGGCTTTTAGTAGTTAAAATGGGTCAACTACCAGGCTTGGCTTTTGGTTGCAGCAAAAGATGAGCCTTTAAAAACAAAACCTGATGTTTCCCAGGCAGCCGCAGTCACAGTGGGCGTCGGGAGGGTTTAAAAATATCAGGCTGTTTGGCTTGAGAAGAGAATCCATGTTCAGACTGAGCTCTGTCTCCCAATTAGTGCTGTGGTGTTGATGTCCAGTAGCACCAGGTCATTTTAACGCATCCACTGCCATTGATGAGATATCTCGTCAATTGAAATCCAACTGTAGTGTTACCATCTACTGAGTCAGGTTACCAAGTATTTATTATTGATTCTCTGTTCACTAGAGCCAATTATGAGAACTTCTGTCTTATCCTCAATTAGTTTGAGAAAGTTCTCACTCATCCACCATTTGATGCTGGAGAGACACACAGCACAGGGATCGTCTGGAGCTACGGAAAGATATAATGTATTGTCAGCATACAATGGAAATCTCCCAGTGGCAGAACAATAAAGGACCAAGAGTTGAGCCATGTGGAATACCAGAGCAGATGTCGTGCTACATTGACAAAGTAGCTTCTGCCTGTTAGGTAGGAGGAAAACCAAGACAAGGCCGTGCTTGACCTATCCAGTACTCCAGGCGTTAAAATTGAATGATCAATTGTCTCGAATGCAGTCATTAAATCAAGGATTAGGAGAACGGACAGATTCAGTGCTGTGACCTTTCCTGAAGCCAGATTGGAATTGGTTATGCACCTTATTGTTTTTCTTTTCTAGGACCGTGCCCAGAAAAGGCAGAAATTGGTCTGTAATTTCCCAGCACAGAGGGATGCTGTGATTAAATATTGATCCTTACTTCAAGCTTTCGAATTCAATAACTCTGACAGAGTGCTTCTTCATAGCCAGGTATGACTGATTATGTCATGAAACATAGTTTCTAGTGTGCATGCTTGTTCAGTTAAACTATTTTACAGTATTTCAAGTGGACCCCCAAAACCAAGATTTAAATCATATAATTGCTAATATATCAACTGTGTCGACTCCAGTGTGAGGTTTTCACTGTCAGTGGGCCAACACCATGCAGATAACATGGTAACAAATCATCACTGTCATTTATCAATTGCAGAGTCAACACAACCATCTATTAGGATATTTTACAGCACTGTGTGTGCTTCCGTTTGTTGACAAGCTTTATGGATATACTGATTTCCTTTTCTAGCAGCAGTTGGCACCTGCCCACAGTGCCAAAACTACTAGTAATTGGTGTACTGACCATGGTATTACTTAAGTGCTTAACAGACCAGTCAACTGGCCTGACCTGAACCCCACAGAGAATGTATGTTTTATTGTCAAGAGGAAGGTGTGAGACACTATAGATGCAACAATACAAATGAGTTTAAAGCTGATATCAAAGCAAACCTGGGCTTCCATAACACCTCAACAGCACCAGAGGCTTATCACCTCCATGCCACGCCCCATTGATTAAAAGTAGGCCAGACCACGTATCGAGTGCATACTGTAGTGTAAATTAACATACTTTTCGGATGGTTGACATTTCTGTATTATAAATGTATTTTAGTGGTCTAATAAAATATTCTAATATTTTGAGATACAGTATGATGTTTTGATTTTCATCAGATGTATGCCAGAATATTTCTAGTATTGCAGTATTGAATTGATACTCTTCTTCTGGGCGGGAACCCTTTTTGGTGTTGGCCTTATGTTATGCTTTAGCTTTTGAAAAATAGCAGATATACAAGCTCATAGCACGCCACCGAGTGGCGCGCTACGAGCTTGTAGGTCTGCTATTTTTGAAAAATCTAAATACGACTGACATAGAAACATAGCTTTTTCAGAAAACTGTCATTTTCAAACAGACATTTTTAGAATCTGATCTCAGGTCAAAATGGGTTAAGTAAATAATGATGAGTACCTTTATCCACCACTGAAGGCGCCGCAGGCCTCTGTGCGCTGACTGTGAGCCCTGTGGAGAAGGCCAACCTGCCTCACAGATAGCAGATGTGTGTCAGTGACAGTCTTTCCTCAACCGCAACCATGCACTAATGACTCATCACACACAGCTGAAAATAGCCATTCCTATGCCACGGGTATAAATCTATATACGATACGCTGCCTTTAGGCTTTACACGATGAGTCAGTTACATAACGTGGGCCTGCCTGCTGCTGGTAAGATGTGGTGCTGTTATTTATTTATGCCAATTTGTTCAGATGACAACCATGCAGCGAGGCGAGCTGGTTGCTGTCTTCAGGGGGGGGGAGGGGCGGTATAAATAGGTCTATTTATACCAATAGATAGTATTTTTTTGTTTTGTTTTGTTCCAGACAATGTTTCCTCAACATTTTAATGGCTCTGAACAAACACTCCAACCTTCCGAGCGCAACTTGAACAACTCTTGAGCAGCATAATGAGTGCACTGTGTACATTACGCTTATGTCAAGTTATGGCTTATTCAAATCTAATTAAAGAATAAGTAACAGTTGTTGATTGATTGACTGAATACTTTATAAGTCAGAAATGTAAACCGTACAGAGTACAGTCAAACACTTAGTCTAATAGGATATTACTGAAAAAGTCCTTGCGGTCTTGTTTCCATTCAGGTCCTGGGTATTCATAGTGAAAATTTACAACAAAATTCGAATCATCACAATGTTTTTTCTTTAAAAGACTGGTACAGGTACGGAGAAGAAAGGAATTGGTTCATAAAGAGGTGGGGGTAGTCAATTGACTATGACCTTTGGCCTGCTGAAAGGTGGATTTCCACTGGCGTCCTTTGTTTTAAAGGACGCCAGTTATTTGCATTTCTTTGAGGGTAGGGGTCAGGGTGGCAGTCCTGTAGAAGCCGTATCTACCCATGTTTGTTTTTAAAAGTGGGTGGTACCAGATCGTTGTTCTCACTTCCTCTAGTATTGTGGCTGTGGGTGTCGCTTTTTTTTTAGGTATGCAGGTACAGAGGGCATAGAGGGCAAAGCTGCATTTACAATTTTAGATGTCAATACCAATTTAAATTGCTTCACTCTGTCTTCTACCCGGTGCCAACCTAGACTATCAAAATGGGTAGCAAAAATATGGGTCATGGGCCCCAGGCCGAGAAGTAGTTGAATTACTTTGGGTTCCAGCTAGAGTCCTGAGAGCACTTTTGTTGACAAAAGGAATATTTTTTGATGTTGAGAATCACTGGGTTAAACTGTAGAATATAGTTAATTCATAGAAAATGCAATAATAGCCTACATAGCCATGAAAACGGGGCGTGGTTTAGAAAAGTAATATATTGAATAACACAAATGTAGGTTTACAAGACTAGACTGGCCTTGTAGAGAGGTGGACTGCTGGTGACTGAGAGAGGCTTTTCTCTCCTTCATTGCAGGACTGGAGATCGTTACAGTCAACACAAATATAAAGTGAATGTCCAGCTTCAGTCTATTTTTAGTTTGTACCTGGAGTAAGTGTGTTATATCTGCTGTGCACAGGGGAACCATGGCTTAGTTTAATTATATCCGTGGTCTTTTTCAGTCGCTTTCCATACGCGATGCAAAAGTACATTTTGCGTCACGTTTATTTTGGTACGGGCACAGCCACATTGTTTCGCGCTGGACAAAACGATGCCAGCCGGACCAACGTTAATGCACGTAGGACCACATTTTCGACAGTAGGGACAGTAGTTTAGTTTTGTATGTGGAAAACATTTGTTGTGTAACTGTGAGCGATTCTTGCGGTGCGTCTGATCGGATAGCTGCGCGCGCGTGTGTGCGGATGTAATTGAAGACCTGTGGATGTTCTGTGATGGGTGTGTAATAATGGATGTTCTGTGATGGGTGTGTAATAATGGCTGTTCTGTGATGGGTGTGTAATAATGGATGTTCTGTGATGGGTGTGTAATAATGGCTGTTCTGTGATGGGTGTGTAATAATGGATGTTCTGTGATGGGTGTGTAATAATGGCTGTTCTGTGATGGGTGTGTAATAATGGATGTTCTGTGATGGGTGTGTAATAATGGATGTTCTGTGATGGGTGTGTAATAATGGATGTTCTGTGATGGGTGTGTAATAATGGCTGTTCTGTGATGGGTGTGTAATAATGGATGTTCTGTGATGGGTGTGTAATAATGGATGTTCTGTGATGGGTGTGTAATAATGGATGTTCTGTGATGGGTGTGTAATAATGGCTGTTCTGTGATGGGTGTGTAATAATGGCTGTTCTGTGATGGGTGTGTAATAATGGATGTTCTGTGATGGGTGTGTAATAATGGCTGTTCTGTGATGGGTGTGTAATAATGGCTGTTCTGTGATGGGTGTGTAATAATGGCTGTTCTGTGATGGGTGTGTAATAATGGCTGTTCTGTGATGGGTGTGTAATAATGGCTGTTCTGTGATGGGTGTGTAATAATGGCTGTTCTGTGATGGGTGTGTAATAATGGCTGTTCTGTGATGGGTGTGTAATAATGGATGTTCTGTGATGGGTGTGTAATAATGGATGTTCTGTGATGGGTGTGTAATAATGGCTGTTCTGTGATGGGTGTGTAATAATGGATGTTCTGTGATGGGTGTGTAATAATGGCTGTTCTGTGATGGGTGTGTAATAATGGCTGTTCTGTGATGGGTGTGTAATAATGGATGTTCTGTGATGGGTGTGTAATAATGGCTGTTCTGTGATGGGTGTGTAATAATGGCTGTTCTGTGATGGGTGTGTAATAATGGCTGTTCTGTGATGGGTGTGTAATAATGGCTGTTCTGTGATGGGTGTGTAATAATGGCTGTTCTGTGATGGGTGTGTAATAATGGATGTTCTGTGATGGGTGTGTAATAATGGATGTTCTGTGATGGGTGTGTAATAATGGCTGTTCTGTGATGGGTGTGTAATAATGGCTGTTCTGTGATGGGTGTCTTTCAGCTGCTGGAGCTGTTCGACAGCGAGGACCCCAGGGAGAGGGACTTCCTCAAGACCATCTTGCATCGGATCTACGGGAAGTTCCTGGGTCTGCGAGCCTTCATCCGGAAGCAGATCAACAACATCTTCTTGCGGTGAGAGAGAGAAATGCAACGGGGTTTGCGTGATTTCAGTCCTCCTCCCTGTCCAGTATCACTACGCCATAAAACCATAGTTCCATGTGACAGTACAGTAGTTTTGTGGATTCATTTATTTTTAACGAGTGGCCCACAGTGAACCCCACCAAACTACTTGATATTCACCAAAATCAGACCAGAACTCCCACCACGGGACTCAGGCAATCAATAAATACCTTTACAACCACTATATTAATGGCAAGAATTCCCTACAGCTTTAATACCAAAAGTCTGCACTAACCCTTTAAGGAACCCTGAAGGAAACAAGCTCACTTCCACCGTGAAACAAGCTCACTTCTACTGTGGAACATATTTTTGTATGTATTATTCTTTTAGAAAAATATCAAAAAATGTTTGGAAATTGTTTTATAATATTGATAATGCTTATTACATAAATCTTCTCTTCCTGGGTTTCCCTGGCCCAACCTTGTCAGATGGGTCAATTCAAGGGTCCTCGACATGAAAAGCTTTGCGAACCATTGCTCTATAGTGCCGTGACAGACATTGCTTATTTGCTTCCCTCCCATGAGCCATGACCAATGGTGTTCCTCCTCGGAGGAGGTCTGAGATGAGTTGAGCCAGAGAACTCATTCCTCTCTGTACAGACAGACGACCCTAAAGCTGCAACAACAGACGCAACGTAACTCAAGAGCAAACACTCCGGTCCTCCTCACATCATCGACGGGGAGGTGTTTGATCGTTGTCACCCTGGTTGCTGTGATACAGCAGGATTCAACGCTGGCTGGCGCAAATAACAGGGGGCACTCGACGTCACGTCCAACAGGCAAAGTGGCACCGAAGACAACGGATGTTTCCACTTTGGCCATCTGCTGTCGGGGGGTTAAAAATAGTGCCACAGTTGCCAAGCGCTGCTGCTTCCAATGGGTACCGACCTACTGTACCACCCGGCCAGTTGAACATGGGTGGCTCATAGAACAGTGGTTCTCAAACTGTGTCATGCCAAGACATAACCCCATCTCGTGTGTGTGTGTGTGTGTGTGTGTGTGTGTGTGTGTGTGTGTGGTCTTGCAGGTTCATCTATGAGACGGATCACTTCAACGGTGTGGCTGAGCTGCTGGAGATCCTGGGAAGGTCAGTCTACATACACGTATAGTAGAGAAACATATATATATCTGCACGCCGTCTTCATACCGCTCCCAAACCTTATTAGACGCAACTCGCCACGTTTCCACCTACACGAGGTAAAAAGAAAAAGGGCATATCATTGGAGATGTCATATAGGAAAAAGTGGGCAGGACTCGCATCATCTACAATGAAAAGTGTTTTTATTCAGCAGCAGGAAAAGATTGAACAACATTTCGACATTGCGGTCTTTGTCAAGTATCTCACATCACCTACAAACATAGAACACACCTGGGGCATGATGATGAGCCAATTAAAAAAAGCCTTTGAAATCAACAATTCTCAATAAACCAGTAGCAATCAATTAAATGAGTCACCCATAGTGTCAGAATAAAAATTGAAACCGGTCAAACTACAATGCATTCTCTCATCAGGTGTTTACGGTATGGACAACATAATCCCATTACACAAACATCAATATCAGTACCCCGATCACAAAGCATGTCCCAAAAAGGCTACACAAAGTGGTAATGTAATGTAGAAGCAGTGGAGAGGAGCCGCAGGGAAAAAATGGTCACGTGAGCACAACCACGTTGGTCACCTGACCACGTCCAGTCACGCAGCATAAACCTAGTTCACAAGCCTTCATACCCGGTGGTATAAAGTCTCAAACAGACTCCCATAACGCTTGAATGTGTATTAATGGAACCAAGTGGACCCGTAAGGGTCCATTTAGTTCAATTTTTACACTTTCAGAGTCACAGACCTGTAAGGGTACATTTGGACCCTATAGGACTTTGACTTTAAATGATGTATTTAAGTTTGTTCTTTTTAAATATGCCGTGTGTTGTGACGGATGGACGTCTTTTCTTTCACGTGGAAATGTTGTAACCGCAATCATCGGTTCTTAAGTTATGGGCCGTTGACTGAATAAAGCTAGTTTTGACCAAAAAGGCAATCTGGGAAAAGAGAGCTGGTATAATATATGCTATTTATTTTTATTTTTTTTAAGTGGAAAAATCTCCAATCTGTGACTACTGATTTAGAAGGCATTTGTAGAATCGGCCTCAATAATGTTCATTGTCCCATCTAAATTCAAGTCAAGTTGCATACGGTAATAACATTGTGTCTGTGTGCCCCACAGTATCATCAATGGCTTCGCGTTGCCCCTGAAGGCAGAACACAAGCAGTTCCTGATGAAGGTGCTCATCCCCATGCACACTGCTAAAGGACTGTCCCTGTTCCATGCTCAGGTAGGCCTGGCAACATCACTACATGATCACCTTAAATCACAAGTATTACAGATAATCACTCATTGTGTTGCATAATTGACACATTTGTTTCCGTGTTGAAAAATGTTCATTCACTTTTTTTTGTTTCCTCTAGTTTGTCATTTTTGTTTAGAGCAAATTGTGTATATACTGTAAAATGATTAAATATGGCCTATTTTGGCCATAGTACATTATTTGTTTTGATTATTGGAATACATTTATTTGTATATTGAAGTTATTTGGCGTGTTTCTGTTTGTCTGTAGGTCTAAAAGTCAACTGGAAAATAAAACATTAAATTGTTAATCGCATTTATTCTGTCGATTACTTTACTTAATACAGATTAATCGAATAAATAAGTATGGTTTCTTTTTTGGGAAATTAACTAATTGATGTGAAAAGGTTATAGTTGAATCTTTATAATTGACAGAATCGATTTTTCTGATTTAAGCACATAACATAAGCCATGTTTTGTACTATACTGCTACAGTGACATCTAGTGGCGGTGAAGTGAAACGACCTTCATACTGTTCATACAGGTTCTAACTTTGTTTTCTGTTGTTCAGCTGGCCTACTGTGTTGTCCAGTTCCTGGAGAAGGACCCCACACTCACTGAACCGGTTCGTCTTGTTTGTTCTTCTTAGAAGGCCTATTATTGGTGATGGAATGCATGCGATACAGTGTTGATTTCGTAGACTAAAAACTATGATGAAAAATGTTCGCCTACTACCTTTCTTTTCACTGACAAAAACTAAGCTTTGATGACTAAAACTAAGAATAAATATATTGACAATTCCGTCAAAAAAAAGAAAACTACACTACACTACACTACACTAGTGGAGAAGTAGCCTCGTGGACCCAGGCGTTTTGGTTTCAAAAGAAGACAAAAAAAAGCCATAATATGATGATTGTTATTTATTATGATGTTCCTCTCTGTTATCTGCAGGTAATCCGTGGACTGTTGAAGTTTTGGCCTAAAACCTGCAGCCAGAAGGAGGTACAGTATTGTCACTATGATATGAAATCTACAATCTGGTAATTTTAAATGAATCAAATGTTATTATTGTCTCTATGGTAGAGTAGTTAATACAATATGAAGTTAATTTGTATGGTAGAGTATGTTGATACAATATAAAGTTCATCTGTATAGTAGAATATGTTGATACAATATAAAATACATCCGTATGGTATGTTAATTCAATACAACTAGCACATCTGAAGTGTGTAGAGGTGGTCTCATTGAGACATCTAGACACTGGTATCACGTAGTGCACCTCCTGGTTGACAATGTCAATAATGTTATTTTAAGTACACAGCATATCCAATTCGACACTAGACGCGCCGCCATCTTTGTTGTTGTTCGGTCATTGTTGCTGTTACCTCTCTCTGTCGGGAGAGGAGATAAAAACAGATAGATTGTAGTGTTAACAGATGTTATTCTTCTCATAATCGATAAGAACACCTGAACAAATGCTATGTGAGGGATATCCCTACCAATGCCTGCCTTTTTCCAATAGAATACACTTAGAATGATTACTGTCATCGCTCTGTTGTTATTTTTAGTTTTCAAAGTGGGGTCCAGGGACCCTCAGGGTTCGTTGACGGGGTTCCAAATGGACCCGTAAAGGTCTGCAACTCTTGAGAGTGGAACAAATGGACCAACCAATCCTTTTGTTCCACTCTCTGGGTAATGAGGGGGACCTTGAAATGAAACGGGTTTGAGAACCACGGGTTTTCACACGGTCGGTCTCTTGTCCAGGTGATGTATCTGGGGGAAATAGAGGAGATTTTGGACGTCATTGAGCCCACACAGTTCAAGAAAATTGAGGAGCCGTTGTTCAAGCAAATCTCTAGATGCGTGGCCAATCCCCACTTCCAGGTATGCTTGGCGCTTGCACACATCACATACACACACACACACACACACACACTTGCATCTTGTGTACTGTAAGAGTACAACTATTTTGTCATTGTATATTTACGTGGTGAAATTATGAATGAATCTCAGTTTTCAGCTGGGTTGATCTGATGTGTACTCATATTAACCATATGAACCCTAAATTGTCCCTATTCTTAGCATGTCATAAAAGAAAATAGCAGACTATATAGACTTGTATACTGGGGATGGTCATTATCGCACCCATCATTGTATTATATGTCATATGACAAGTGGGTTGGCCATCTCTCACAGTTCGTAGAGAGCAACGTTTATTTTATTTCGGCATTGTGTTTTATATGCTGCGATCAGAGCGCGAGAGCTTGCTCTCAATGGTCTTCCCTGAATAAATAAGGGAAAAAGAAATAAAGAAAGATTCTGTTACCTCTCCTACCCTGCAGGTGGCTGAGCGAGCGCTGTATTTCTGGAACAACGAGTATATTCTCAGCCTGATCGAGGAGAACATCGACAAGGTCCTACCAATCATGTTTGGCAGCCTCTACAGGATCTCCAAAGAACACTGGAATCCGTATGTAATTCCGTTCCGTGTGCTTCTCAGTTCAAGCCACAATGATGTGTCAAAAAGCTGTGTCACAACTGAGCTGATAATTGTTAATCACATGAATCTCCTGGCGCAACTTAACTATTCTGGGTTTGCCATCATAGGCAAAGATTCCGCAAACCTACAGTAGGTCGTTCAACTTCTTACCAGCTTAACGTTGGAGATCAGCTATTTTCAGTGAATAGATGTGGTGCAGGTTGGGAGAAACTAATAGTCATACTCATGCTCATTAACACATAGGCGGGTACATAGGTGAACACAGACATTGCTGTTCCTTGGAGGGAGCTAAATACAGACCCCTGCCCTGGGGGACACTGTAGTTAGTATAACGAAGTATAGCATTCATTTACTCTTTTTTTTTTTAAAGAAAAAAAGAAACATAGAGAGATACGAGGTTTCTGCCCGACAGCAAAGGAAAGTGAATGGTGTTTAGGTTGTGCCGTCTCATTGACAGGAAGTTACACAGGCAATCATAGCTTGAGAGCTACTGTGGACCATTATGTGGTTGTCAGTCGATCTTCCTGGCAAACCATTGACTTGATTTGTGAATCATGGACTTTCCTGGCAGCAGCATTGATTTTTAGTTTGTTAAAACCTTTCATTCTGTGGCTTCGTACAAATGTTCAGTCCGTGTGCGATTTCTGATTGCTGTTTGATTGCGGCTCCAATTCATTTTCAATGGGAGTCGCATGGTTACGTCGCATGGTCACGTGAAGCCCTGAGAAGCCAGGCTCAGTGATATATATTTTTCCGGTCACGTGAACCAAACATGTGAGGTATCCTAGAGTGTCTGAGGAAAACCTTGTTTTAAAAGTGATCAAATACGGTGAATTAAATATAGAAAACGTAACTGGTGTTTGGGAGGGAAAGAGGTTAGACCGACTGCTGCAGCAGCGTGACTTTATCTCTGAAGCACGTCTCCTTGTAGTCTTTTTGGGTACTATTCTGAATTCAATTCGATTGTGAAGTTTGTCAGAAAGACCTATAAAACTGCCTCAGGTTTTAGAAGGCCTTTTCAAAATGGGCCTCAGGTCTAAATGGTTTAAAAAGGGTCCCTTGAGTTTGTCGAAGTATGTTGTGTGTGGTGTTGTTGCAGGACCATCGTCGCACTGGTCTACAATGTGCTGAAGACACTGATGGAGATGAACAGCACTCTGTTTGACGAGCTCACCGCCTCTTACAAAGCAGACAGGCAACGGTGAGTCCATGTCGGCCAGTCGTGCACTAGAGCAGTGCTTCTTAAACCGTTCAATACTAAGGACTCCACATAACTCTGAGAGCGTAATAAATGGACCCGCAAAACAAATTGCTGATCTACAAGCTCACAACTGTGTGTGTGTGTGTGTGTGTGTTTTTCCTGGTCAGGGAGAAGAAGAAGGAGCAGGAGAGGGAGGAGCTGTGGAGAAAGCTGGAGGAGTTGCGACTGGGCAGCGCTGAGCTGATCCAGAACAACAGCCACGGGCTGCTACAGAACGCCCAGAACAACAACAACAACAACAACAACACCACCACCGCTGCCAGTAGCAGCAACCACAGCCACGACCAGGACGGCGGTGAGGCTACCGCGGGCCGCGACAACATCCCCGAGGCCGCAGTGGAACACGACAACCCAGAGGCCGACGCCACCGCCGCGCCTTCCGGCGAGAGCGAACCTCCGCGTGCCAAATGACACAGGACTTGAATTTTTCTATTCCCTAAACACCGCAGTAGAAAAAAAAACAAAAACAAAAAAAGAACTGTCCGTAAGCGGACAACGTTTTAGAGCTACAATCCGCAAGGTTTTTCTGTTTTACCTCTCCCGACAGAGAGAGGTACTGTAATTGTAAACGATGTCCGAACTAGTGTCCAATCCGGTTTGTGGCGTCTGCTTCGAAATAACTTTATTGACGTTGTCGACCAGTCGGTGTTCCTAACCCCGACACAAGGGTTATTCATGTCTCAATGGAAGAGTAGGGAGACCACCTCCACCCACTGCAGATGTGCTAGTTCTATTGTGTTAACATACTCTACCATACAGATCGTTTAAAATCAACCGTTTCATTCATTAAAATAAGTCCCGGACTGTAGCTTTAAGGAGGTGGTTAAATACACAAGTTAAACCTCATCAGTATATTAAAAAAGAATAAACCTATTTAGAGTGACTAAAATGCCGGCAGTTCTTTGGCAGAAAGCATATTTCAACGTAAGTATATATTTTTGGATGTTACCGTACAGCCTGGCTGCAGTATATTGATCTTTTTTTGTTTTGTTTTTGTCTGATCAAAGTTTATCCTTTCACATTTAGTTTCTTAACTGAGAATTGATTCATTTTGTGATATATGAGACGAGGGGAGGGGGGTATAATGACTTGAAATTAATGTTTCTGATTGTCGCTGCACTTAGAGAAACCTATATTGCTATTTTAAAGATGTCTATTTTGTATGTGTTTTTTTTTCTCCTCACTGCTGCCAACACACGGGTGCAAGCAAACCTTTTTGGGGAGAGGGGCGGGGGGGTTGCAAGCTTTTGGAGGACAGGGCGGGTGGCTGGGACCAGACCGTTTTGATAGACACGCGTCTATTGATGTACTGTATATAGGCAGGGGGTGTGAGGTATATAAAGGCTGATTCATAATTTGTCTGTTGCCAAACATCCATCACTTGTGAGGCTTGTGAGATTGGCTGTTTCCAGCGAGCGAACGCTGTCGTACATCCGATAAAGCATAAATTAAGCTCGACAGCCCTCTCCCCTTGAACGGGACATTGGAAGCTCTGAATCATGGACGGACAAAGCGGGATTGACGGTATCGTACGTTAAAAATAGCCGTCCTACAAGCCTGTATGTCGGCTATTTTTTACGTGTGACGCCACTGTACGATGAAGCATTAATAAGGCTTAATTCTTATTAGTGACTCTGACGCAGGTTAAACTCTGTTGGAAGTCTCCTTTAGAGAATGTCAATATTCATGACATATTTTTCAGCCTTTCGGGTGTTTAGGTTTATTCGATTTCTTCTTTCTTTCTTTTTTTTATCTGGATGGACACAAAGCTTGACTAGTTTTAACACAAACCATGACCTTGCAGCCATAAGACTTATTTACAGTAAGGTATTGAAATTATCTTAGTTTAGAGAGAAATTAATGACGAAATGGGCACAGATATATTATATAAATATATTATACATTGTATTTTTCCAGGCTGAATAGAATTAATAAAAGCAGACACAAAGAAATGAGCCATATATTTTTTTCCCCCGGCCCCCACCCCAAGAGTATTGTCATGGCAAACATTTTTAAGCGATAATAACGGTTCGACGGTGCAGGTGTGAAATTTAAATATGGCTGGATGTGGTGTGTTGGTTAATTGTGTGTGACTGTGTGTCTGTGTGTGTGACTGTGTGTGTGTCTATAGCATCTTGAAGGCAACCATCAGTCAATGTAAGCATGAATGTTATTCCTGTGGTGGATGACGTTTGTGATGTCGGCAAGCAAAGATAACAATGGCCTTTGTCTTTACTTGTGCGTTCAGACCTCCAGGTCTTTGTCCGAGGACGTCATAGAGCTGACAGACCTCCAGGTCTTTGTCCGAGGACGTCATAGAGCTGACAGACCTCCAGGTCTTTGTCCGAGGACGTCATAGAGCTGACAGACCTCCAGGTCTTTGTCCGAGGACGTCATAGAGCTGACAGACCTCCAGGTCTTTGTCCGAGGACGTCATAGAGCTGACAGACCTCCAGGTCTTTGTCCGAGGACGTCATAGAGCTGACAGACCTCCAGGTCTTTGTCCGAGGACGTCATAGAGCTGAGCGGATATTTGACTCGTCCATGTCCACAAGTCGTCGCTGTCGGGCAGAAACCTTGTATCTCCGTATTTCGGCTTTTGAGGTTTCTTTTCCGTAAATGAATGCCCTGCAAAAGTTGTAAAAAATTATGACTAGTAAGCTATTATTGCCATTTTGGAAGACTTTTTCTTTTTAGTGAAATTGAAAGTGGTCCCTCCCTGTGGTCTGTGGGTTTTATAAATATTACCAAGTATTAACAAGAGCTTAACTGAATAATTACTGCATTCCATGGGAACACAGGTATTTTTTTTTTTGTTATTTTTCATTTCCTGAAAAGTAAAAGTTTTTGGACATGACAAGGTTTCCACCTGACGACAACGTCATATTGATTGGACATGCCCCACAGGAAGTCTTTAATTGAGCCGTGTTCCCTCTTTAACCACATGAAGACCCTGACCTACAAGCTTAACTTGGCGAGATTGTATTGTATGCTGTATTTTCAGCCTAGCGATGTGGTGTAGAGGGAGAAACGGGAGTATGTATATAAGAATAGATATGCTATTTTTGGGGGGGGTGTGCGGGGGGGGAGCATATAGACACCTGGCACCTGGGGAACCCCCGGCTGACACAGTATATGGGTTTTAACAACTTATGGCCTATATATTTTGCTGTATGACTTATAGCAAAAACAGCCAATCTACAATCTCATAGCATGTGATGCAGCAACACATTGTGAGTTTGTAGATCAGCTATTGTTGACATTGTGATTGGAATTCTTTTGAAAGGTTTTGATAACCCCCCCCCAAGAAAAAAACATTGCCTAACATAGGGAAGGCCAGGCTTCAAGTGGTTAAACTGGACTGCCCCCCCCCCCCCCCCCCCTGTCTGCTGTGTGATGATGATGCTGATGTCTTTCTGTCAGTACGCTACACACCATTCCAATCTCTGTGACATATATGACTGTGTGGGGAACCTGTGTTTTGTAACGGCAGACCTTTATGTGTAGGCTCTGAAACGCCATCAAATAAAGTCTACCTTACCTTTCTACTCCAAACGTAACATCCAATGTCTTTTATGTACAGTATGGCTGCGTGTGGACTTGTAGTGTGCTTTGGGTGTCAACAGATGGCGCCAGATGAACGTGCTTCAACTTTCCTGCCACCTGCTACAGCATGATTGAGTGATAATTGATTGAATACTTCATTACACAGAAAAGTAAACGGCACGAGGTACAGTCAGACATTGGGCTGCCGCTAAAAGGATAAAACAAAGGTCATGGGACTTGTTTCCATTGTGGTCCTAGCAGTGGTGCGCAAACATTGTCATGTGAAGGGCCCCTCATTGATACAGTATATATCCCCATCTGAAACTGTAATGATGTTGTGCATGGACGCCCATATGAGAACGTGTTTGTTTAATTGATTACTTTATAGTTTGCAGAAAAAAGCACAGGAAAGTACAGTTCAATACAAGGTCTGCTAAGAGGATTTAATTTTTTTCTAAATTATTACATATTTGTGTAAACGTTTTCTATATTTGTCTAACTTTATTGTTATCATTTATACTAGTGATAGACTGGACTTTTTACAGAGGCCAGTTCTGATTGATTGATTGATTGAAATATGTATAAACAAATTGGATAATTACAGTAGGCTACATTTCAAGCACGACAATACAAAACTGTTAACTGTGGACGACACCATAAAGTATTAAACTTGTTTATAATAGGGTCCAATTAATGTTCAATTAATAACATTTCGAGACGTACAAATATACTCTTCTATAGGATATCCAAAAACAGGAAATCACAGAGGAGGCTTTGGAACGGGAATGAAGCAATAACCTAGAAGTGCTCTTTTAGAACGGCTTCAAATAATGGTAGTAGGGATTCGCACAAGTTCTTTATGACATGGGCATTAATGAATATCTGTTTTCGTCAAGCGACACCATCATACGGCGGACTACATAGCCTAAATGATTATGTAAGTTAATTGAAGAGAGCAGATGTGATTCGCTGCTGGTGGTGTGTGCAGGCTACTGTGTATAGAGTACAGTCTACTCTATGGTATAGAGGTAGAAGGTCAAGGATGAAGGAGTCGGTATCTCCAGTCCAGTGCATGATGCATTTTAGGCTGTGATTATGCCTCTCAACCGGTCCGCTCCACACGAGGACTCTAATCAGCATCATAATCATCACAACCAAACCCTCTCTGTCTACGATTCCAAACTCGCACCTGGTGCTGATATATGCGTAGGACTAGCCATCCTTTCTGTTGGTGAGTAAAAAAAAACAACTTCATGTCCGTCTTTGTTTGTGAATATATTAGGCTATTAATATGCTTGTGTGTTGATGTATACCTATAGCGCCGTTTTTTGTTACACTATATGCATATATTTATCATTAATAGCCGATTTAATTTATTTATTTTAACTTGGATATACTTTTTTTTACTGTCTATAGTAGCCATACTAGACAGTAAATAAAGTATTTGTCCAAATAGCCAAAATAGCCTACTACTGAGTAGTAGGCTAGGCTAGTTTTGGCTACTATACATTTTAGAAAATAATATAGGCCTACCCTACGACCTTATTGAAGAAAAAGTTAGGTCTGTTTCGTGTTTCACCCGCGTGCATCTTTCTAGTTTTATAGACTAGCAGTGCACTAGCTCTATATCTTGGTTCTTTTTAGAGACTGGATAACCATATATCCTACATTTTCCGCCAATAGTTATCTTGCGCCATATTTATTGTTCCGTTTGTATCAACTGTTAACTTAGGCTATCATGACCGAAATAAACCTTTTACACTGATCCATTGAGCCATGTAGACGGTAGACCTATCTTGCGGCTAAACATTATTTGCGTGGGCTAATGTAGCCGGTGAGCTTAGAAGCAGTGGTGAGTGACAGTGGTGTGACTGTCACATATAAATCAATGGAAAGAAAGGAAGAAAAAGCTTGAATGTCACTTGTTACTTGTTTGACGTGAAGCGTGTACGCTGCAGTTAACAAAACAGCCACTAGATGGCAGAATCGTAGCCTAATTAAAATGTTTTGTTTCCACACCATGGGTACTAGGGTAAGTGATTTTATTTGGTTAAAATAAGCTTTATTAGCTCTGATAGCTGATAGTAGGGGTTATTCTCTGTGAACAAACAAGTGTTGTGATTGGTCGGAAAAATAATGTTGCATGCATCACACAGCTCTGGTCCATAGCCTTCTACTGCTTCTACGATTCTGCCCTGCAGTATAAGGCTATGGGACTTTCGGTTTTAAATCTCAAATCGAAATCAGACTCTCCTCTTTAGCGTAAATAAAAATAAAGTTTTTGCTACTCACCAAAACAAAGGCGAGTTCTGCGCCTTCTACCAATATTGCCCAGAGAATTGCCTATATGGAATATATGATATGATATGATATGATATATTACTTTATTGTCAGTTCACACTGAAATTTGTCTTGCGACACAAGCAGCCAGGTATGCAGAACATATACAAAACACAGAGAACAAGACAATTTACATACATAAAGACATGAGCAATATCCACCGCTTAGATTATCCTGTGGCTACTACATCTCCTGATTGAGCCTCAAGGTCGACTGGTAGACAAAGGACCTCTTTAGTCTGACCTTATTGTATGCTGGTACACCATATCTCCTTCCTGAAGGTAGCAACCTATATTCTCTATACAACACATGCTTAGTATTAGAGGTGATATTCCTTGCTAACCTTAGGATGCTGTTATCATATGTGGATGTATACAGTTTCTGAAGTTGTTGTCCAACAATCTTTGAACAAATGTTCAGTTGTTGCAGCAGTTGTGACTTTAGGGCTGCAGACAAACATCCATACCAGGTGGTACTACAGTACTGAAGAACACTCATAATAACAGAAGTGAAAAACAAAAGAAGAATCCGTCTACTAGCACCGAAGGATCTTAGACGGCGAAGGAAGTAGATTCTTTGCTTTGTTTTCTTACACACTGAATCAATCTGATCTTTCCATGACAAAAGATGGTCTATTACTACTCCTAGGTATTTGTACGAACATACCTGGTTGATCGGTTCCCCATGAATAGTAATGGGGGATCTGTGTATCTCTGGTGGTGTACCAAAAACAATCTCTTCTGTCTTTTTTGTGTTAATGATGAGAGCGTTGTTATCACTCCATTCAACCACCTTATTTACTCTGTGTTGGTGCAGTCCAGGATCACTGGAACTATCTAGGAGAGAGATCAAAACTGTATCATCTGAGTATTTTAGAATGTATTGGTCTGGTGTGTCAGTGCGACATTCAGACAGGCATTCCTCAATACGACAGCTGTCAGTATATAGGGTGAAAAGTACAGCTGAGCTCACACAACCCTGGGGAGCACCAACATTAGTAGTTAATGCTGATGAGAGGGTTGTGTTCACTTTCACCCTCTGTACTCTGTTAGTAAGAAAATAAGCATACCAGTGAATTAAGTATGGATTCAGTTCCAACTGTACCATTTTTGACACTAGTATATCAGACTGTATTGTGTTGAAAGCTGAAGAAAAGTCTAAGAATAGCACTCTCGCATGATTCTTATTTGACTTATCTAGGTGTTTTGTAATTAAGTGGACCAGTGTGACAACCGCATCCTCTGTACCGCAACCCTTTTTGTAGGCAAACTGACTGGGGTCGAATTTGTCTTTGGTTATACTGACAAGATGTTGTAACAGTATTCTTTCAAGTGATTTCATAATCACTGAAGTGAGAGCTATGGGTCTATAATCCTTATGTTCTTTTGGACATTGGATTTTGGGTAGTGGTTTAATGTGTGAGGTTTTCCAAGACAGGGGAATTGTGTGTGTGTCTACAGAGGTTTGGAATATTGGTTGCCACACTGGAGCCAGCTCAGATGCAAAGTGTTTGAGGAGAAAAGCACTGCATTCATCTGGCCCATTAGCTTTCCTTGTGTTAGTACACTGAAACACTTTCCTCACATCCTCTTCAGTGATGGTAATATTTTTCCTCTGGTGAAAAGAAATCCCTTTCTGGCCAAAAAGTACAGTTTATACGTGTGGTGGAGGGCTCAGAGTGCGTCCACTAAGGAAAGTAGGCTTTCAAGTGACACAACCAGCTTTTGTTTTGAGTAGCAAAAACTTTATTTTTATTTACGCTAAAGAGGAGAGGCTGGTCTGATTTCGATTTGAGATTTAAAACCGAAAGTCCCATAGCCTCATACTGCAGGGCAGAATCGTAGAAGCAGTAGAAGGCTATGGACCAGAGCTAGTGAGCTTGTAGATCTGCTATTTCCAAAAAGACTTTTATACATTTGAAAAACTTGAAACAGGACATTCTGCATAATGAGTACTTTTACTTTTGATATATGTTAAGTACATTTTTGAATTCCGGACTTTTACTTGTAACCGAGTACTTCTGCATTGCATCGTTGATACTTTTACTTAATTACAACATGCGAGTACTCTTCCCCACCACTCATTGTTGACTTCCTTCCCCCGTCCTCAGTTGTCCTCTCCCTCGCGGGCAACGGCCTGGTGCTGCTCATCTCCTACCGCAGGAGGAAGAAGATGGTGGGCTCAGAGCTGCTGTGCGTCAACCTGGCCGTGGTGGACTTCCTCAGCTGCGTGTTCTTCTACCCGCTGTCCATCCTGTCGTCCTTCAACCACGCCTGGCTGGGCCACGGCCCCACCTGCGTCTACTACGGCCTGGGCTGCTTCATCTTCGGCCTGTGCGGCATGTTCACCGTCGCCGCCATCAGCGTCACCCGCTACCTGAAAACCTGCTACAGCCTGCTCTACGGTGAGGCGTCCCAGGGGGCTTCTTCTAGAGTATATGGACCATATTCACACGGCGGCCATCTTGCCGGTACGTTAATGAAATGCCGCCCTGCTTTTTCAATGCAAAATGCCAACATGGCCACCGTGTGAATATAGTCTATCTATGGTGAGGGGAGTTTTTTTTTACCGGAACATGTGTATGGTGAAGGGGGCTTTATACCAGAACAGTCTTCTGGTCACGGGAGGGGAGTCTACCGACTACCGCAGTGGTTCTCAAACCTTTTCATGTTAAGGACCCGCAGATTAATTATGTATTTGGCCGTGGACCCCCATCTGAAAATGTTTTGTGCCAGGAACCCTTAATAGAGAAGATTAGCTATTTTCACTATCCCGGGCAAACATCTAATTTCTCTTTTGGGGCTCGAGCTAAAATGGTTGAAAGATGTTACAGAGAGAAAAAATAGAATTACTTTTTCACCACCATTCTCGGGTACATCTCAATTCAATGCAAAGGTCCCCTCTAGGATGGTAAACCACCCGGTTAAATAGCTAAAAGCTAGTTACGAGACTACAGCCCAGCTGCGCCTACCTGACTCAATGGTACAGCATAGGTAGATCATGCATGCTTTAAAACTCTTCCATAAAGCCCTCGTTTTGCGCATTAAGGCTCTTGAAATGCGAACAAGTCTTTTTGGGCTATATCGAAAAATCACACACGTGTGAACTGAGTGGTGCAACTCCCCTCTCTCCCCCTCTCCTCTCTCCCTCTGCCCCCCCCCCCCCCCCCCCCCATCTCTCCTCTCTCTCTCTGCCCCCCCACCCCCCCCATCTCTCCTCTCTCTCTCTCATTAGCAGGCAACAGTGCAGCACTAATACTCTCTCTCTCTCTGTTTCTGGCAAACAACGAACGGCTTTGCCATTTGCATTGATGAGACGTACACTGTACCAGCTGCAATGATAGTGCACTGTGCAATCAATATAAACAACCAATTTACCCCCGGTAGCCTAGAAAATTGTATATATCCTCTCTTCATAATGTAAATAATAACCCAGGCGGCACACTTTACTAATTATTTCGATGGAAATAAGCGAATTAGCACAACACCGCATACATCCCATTCAATCTAATGCAGTTCACGTACACAGTACCAGCTGCAATGATAGTGCACTGTGCAATCAATATAAACAACCAATTTACCCCCCGGTAGCCTACTGTACATGCGTCCCGAATATTAATGCAAGTTCAAGCCTGTATAAGCATTACTTTTTGTCGCATGATGGTGTCGTGCAGATAGCATTACGACGTACAAGACCAAGTGCCTGATGAGACATGTTGTCAGCTTATACTGTAGATCAGTTCTGAACTTCTGACACAATGTACAGTGGTAAGAAGCGCATATCAACTTTGTGTGTGTGTGTGTGTGTGTGTCGTGTCTATTGTGTCGTGTCTTGTCTATTGTGTAGTGTCGTGTCGTACTAGTGCTATCAGCTGCTGAACAGCTGATAGCACTTTATTCTTGCCTCTTTGCACATATTGCCCACTAATGCACTTTTGCTGACTTTGCTAATTGCTACTATTGATTGAATGTCATGAACTCTCTGTCTCTAGTGCCTTGTTCTTAGAACTTAGTCTTGTTTTGAATGGTGTTTATTCTTTTACTATTATCTGGCTGCAAACCATTTCCCCGCAAGGGACAATAAAGCTAACCTTGAATCTTGAAAAAGCGCATTTTATCAGTGGTTGGGAACAATACGCTTTTCTTTTTTCAAATTACTTACTTACTTACTCGCTTTCTATTTTCAAAAGAATCGTGATGGAAAAAGCACCTAGCGCTACAGCCCCCCACTGACTGCACAAGAATGGACAATCTGTGCTCAAATCACAGAATTCGTTTCAGAACGGAAATAGACAGAATGGTCCAAATAACGCAGGCAGCTTGTTCTTTCTCATACTGGTGGATTTATTAGACAACATAGACAACAAAACAACAATCAACGACAAAAGCAAAAGGGGATCTCTGAATGACAAAGAATGAAGGTCTAACGACCGAAACGCTGAATAAAGAGTAACATTTGTTTGCAAGTTCCTGCCAGTGTGCGGGTCCTATTCTTTGTCATTCAGAGTTCCCCTTTTGATTTTATGCAACCTTTCGAGGTGTGCATCAGCCTTTTTCGTATGCTTAAAGCATAAATGAACACAGACATAAATAATGGCACATAAAACATAATAGAACATAAAACATAAACTTTGTACAACAAAAGAAAATATAAACCGACTTCGCTGGCTGCACATGTATAACCCAAAGGAAATGAGGATGAGGGAGTCCGCCCAGGAACAGACTGTCTACAGACAGCAACATACAACTGCAATACATCAATCAACGTATAAAGAAGACATGATGGTAGCATAAATATTCACATTTTAGAATAGCAAAGAAAGTATCTTGTCACGTCCCCGTCACGCTAACAAACGCTCGGTCAGTGAGCGGAAGTTCGACACACACTTGCTCTGTCCCACTGACACCTCGCCATATGGCGTTCCGGCATGAATGACCAAATTGGCACTTCCGGTACCTCAAGTTCATGGGCAAACCAAGTTCAAGACAAATTATCTTTAGGGCAAAATAAAAAAAATTATAATAATAAATAACCAAAAGTACTATATTAGGTATATAGCTATATAAGCCTATATAAGACATAAGAGTGTCCGCCCTGAAACTGGGAGGTCGGGGTTCGATCCCCGGCCAGGTCTTACCAAAGACCCTCCCTGCCTCCCTACTTGACACTCAACATCAATAGGTTGAATTGGGGGACAAATCAACTAATGATTCCCGAGCGCGGCGCACGCTGCGGCTCACCGCTCCAAGAGATGGTTCAAATGCGGAGAACACATTTCACTGCGGTTACGTGTGACTAATCGTACGACTTTGACTTTGATTAAACGGCGTTAAACTCACTTTGCCACTTGCTATATGCATGCTATATATGCGCATCGTCACCCCCTGTGATGGTCCTGGCTCAAACTGGCAAAGGAGATCACCCGCTATGTGAGAGGCTTTGTGCACAGCAGGAGGAGGCGGGTGAAAGGTTATTCGTGCCCTCAGACTTCAGAGTCAGACCAGTGGTTCTCAACAGGGACCACCATGGGTACCTTAAGCTCTCAGACTTACAGGCCTGTGTGCCTTATTAAGCAGGGGACATACAGGTCATACAGGCCTGTAACTCTGGCTAAAAATGGGATAAAAAACTGATGAAAAACGAGGATAAAAAAAATGAAAAAAACGAAGCTTTTAATCTGAACTGTAAACGTGTTGTGATTCTATGTTGATCTTTCTGCACATATCTGCCCCTATCAGAAGTGTGTCTATTTTCATCAATTTTTTGGAAATATAGTGGCCCTCTTCATCGTCAAAGTTGTCCACCCCTTGTCCAACCTCTGGCTGCCTGTTATACCCAAGCTACCATAGCTAGTTAACCCTACCATGGAGAAACATGCACAAGCCGCCCTGACTGAGCCACTCCACCACGCTCCTGCACTTAACCCCTTTGCCAGGATTGTTAATTAATACGCCTACAGGCTTTTTATGATCTTTTCAACAGCAGTTACTGTATTCAGTGTGTTGAGATTAGAGAGGCCACAATGCGACTGAGATACACAGGAGAGAGGGGGGGAAGAGGCCTGTAGGCGTGTTTATTAAAGAGGAAGACAAAGGAGTTAAATTGGAGTGTGGTGAAGTGGAAAATATGTTTTTCACACTTTTAGTTCATATCCATGGTCATAATATAGACATACCGGTACCTACACTTTTGATGCCAATACTTTGGGCATTTTTACTCAAGCACATTTTGAATTCCGGACTTACTTCAGTAAAACAATTGTGAGAATACTTTTTCCACCACTGCATCCATCCATTGTGTACGTACTGTACATTGTGTATACCCTCTGCTTTGCAGCCGTGCGGCTGGAGGGCACCAACTTCGGGCTGGTGTGTGCCGGCACCTGGGCGGTGGCGGCCGCGTGGTCGTGCTTCCCGCTGCTGGGCTGGGGCGCGTACGTCCCTGAGCCGTACGGCCTGTCGTGCACCGTGGCCTGGCGCGCCTACCACGCCTCTGTGAAGGACGCGGTGTACGTGGTGTGCTCGTTCGCCTGCTTCACGGCGGTGCCCATGCTCCTCATCGTCGCGTCCCAGTGGCACATCCTGCGCACCATCTACCGCTTCTCCCACGCTCTCTCCGCCCGCGGCATCCACAACAACCTGCGGCACGCCGAGAAACGCCTCTCCATGGTGAGCGGAGAGCTGAGCAGTGTTGATTATTTTACAGGAATTCTTTATTTAGTTTTAGACATTTTAAAATGTTGAACTGTCATTTTGATTAGATTAGATTAGATCTTCTTGCGTGTCCTTTTTGTAAATGATTGTTTTTATTATCGGGCGGCTGTGGTTCAGAAGGTAGAGAAGGTCGTCCAATGATCTGTGGGTCGGCGGTTCGAAACCTCCGGCTCTCCTGTCTACATGTCGAAGTGTCCTTGGGCAAGACACTGAACCCCACATTGCCTCCAATGAGTCAGTCGGTGCCTCACATGGTAGCCTATATATTGGCCTCTCTGAATGAACCAGGTGAACCCTCTTCTCTCATGAGCACATTGACTTTTTCTTTTTTTTTAACTTTTGAATTGCAGCGGTTTTGAAGGAGAGTAGGGATTCACATTACTTTACAGCTGTAACGGCTGTTGCCAGGACTTTCCACATTATTGTGGCCTAGGATCGTAAATTAATTTAACTCCTTGTTTGAGCCGAATCTGCGCTGCAAGTGATTTGATTGTGGACGCCGTTGACGTTTAGGAAGTAGCTTGACAGTTACATGCCATGGGTGTCTTTGTGATATAACTTGAAATTAAAATGAACAAATCATAACAAATCATTTTAGTGGAGTAAAAAGTGCAATTTGAGATGTAGTGGAGTGAACTATAAAGTATTGTAAATTGTACTTAAAGATTACAAATACAATATACAAGTACAAATATGATTATGATCAGGTACTATGATTATTGGAGGAAAATATTTTTTTGTGGTTAGTGTTGATGTGGCGATACCCACCAGTTCCTTAAGTATACCTGGTTTTCACCTTATCTGAACTGAAGCCTCACCCACAGCTGTTTTTGTGTATGATAAGGGGAGGGATTAGGGGAGCGGTTAGGGTTATGATGTCACAAAATGTGGTGTATTTCAATTGGGCCTTTTGACTCAAAGGCTTGCAAAAAATACCAAAAATACACGGGGAAGACATATTTCAATATTCTAACCACACCTGAGGGTGCTATTTAGAATGTTAACTCCATAGACGCATACACAACAGTGAAAGTACAAAAATCGTGGCACTTCATCTTTAAGTACGGCACTTAATACTAAATATACTATACGTAGCTACATTCAACCTCTGGTTGTACCCTACGACAAAAGTGTAAAAGAATACTGCGTCCGTGTTGTTTAGGGTGACCAGATCCAAACTGTGCATTTGAGGGACAGAAGTATACTGGAGTACCGGGTTAGCAATGACCCGAGAACTACTTTTCTATTAAATGCCTTGATGTCATATTCGACCATAGGCCCATTGGCTATCATTTATAAACTCTGGTGTCTCACATTGTTTTAAAATCATGCTTTATTTTTTATTTTTATGCTATTTTAACAGGCTTAAGAACACATCTTGCAGGAAGAGACAATAAGCGCGCTTTACAACAGAAGGCCAACTATTAGGGCATTTCAACACTGATGCAATTGCCTGTCATGAGTCACAATGTGGGACAGGCTCTCAATTTGTGGGACGCCTGAAAAGTCTTGGAAATGAGGGACTGTCCCACGCAAAGAGGGACATCTGGTCACCCTAGTGTTGTTTCTCTGCTTCTCCAGATGTTCTTCTTCATCAGCCTGGGCTTCGTGGTGGCGTGGGCGCCCTACACCGTGGTCTCCTTGCTGTCCATCTTCCAGGAGGACGACAGTGAGGGGAGCATGAGCCCCGGGGTCTACGTCCTCCCCGCGCTCTTTGCCAAGAGCTCCCACGTCTACAACCCGCTCATCTACTTCTACTTCAACAGGACCTTCCAGCAGGAGGTGCGCTGCCTTCTCCGCTCGCTGTGCCCCGGCGCGCTGGGCAACCGCGTGGGCGCCCGCTCCACCGCGCTCCACCAGCCCCCCCACCCCATCCAGATTGAGCTCCAGGAGCGTCCTCCCTCCGGCCGTGGCGCCGACCCGCCACAGGGCAATAAGAGCCGGAGCAGCAGCAGCAGCAGGGCCAAGCGTCTGGCGGGCAGTTACGTCCCCGGCGGTGCCGTGGTCTACCAGTGCTGGGGCTCCAAACCGAAGGTCATGCCGTCCTCCGTGAGCCACCAAGCTGTCAGAGAGTTCCTGCCCGTCTCTCTGTGACAAATGGGAGTAATCTATACCTTCTTGTCGCGTCTGCTGAATTAATTTTCCGGGTAAAGAATGAAGTTTGGAGCTATGCCCTTACTGAGACGGTGCATCATGGGTTTCTGCAGACTGCTGAACTGGATACAGCCGGTGCAGAACTGTACCACAGCGTAGTGCTTTTCAACATAGGAGGCCTTTCTATGTTTCACCAGTTTCAATTGAAATTGGCCTCCACCCTCGGGAGGGGGGGGGGGGGGGGACTGACCACCAGGCGTCAGTCAACCCACCGAAATAGGTTACACCTATTTCCTGTTAATAACCTGGGTAAAATGTGGGCATTTGGAGGTAGAGGGGAGACACTTTATTGTGAAGGGACGACAGGATGAGCAGAGGTGGTGGTGTTGCTGCGTAATTGTTGAGAGTGACGTCTGCGCTCTGTATTGAACATTCAAAAAAGTATTTGTATCAATGCACCTGTATCAACATAATCATTACGGTATGTCATCAGTATATATGAGGTCCTCATATTTGGCCTCCAGATTCGACATCGAAGTGGAAGGATCAACACATGGAATGTCAGAACAGGTTCTGACATATATCCATATACATCTGGGATCTCCATATATGGGCTTAATTGCAACATCAGGTCACATTTACTATGACATCAGGGATCTCCATTCCTGATGATCCCTGGCACCATAATATGGGGCTTCCCCCATTATGGGGACTTTGAGTGATACACTGACGGGAAATGCACAATTCCATAGTCAACTGTCAATCAACAATCAGAGGTTGACGTCAAACCAACGTTGGGTTAAGACAGCAGATTTTCAGCCTTACAGATATCTTCAGAATGCATTTCCTATTAGTCATACACTTTCATAATTGACCCTGACCCAGAGCAGATTTAGATGATTTTTATTCAGTACATGGGACTTTGTCAAATGCCCGCTTATACACAATGTTTTGTGAAATGTTTATGTCAAGTTCAGAACACATTTTCAAGGCTTAGACCCTATTCCGGCCTCTGACATGCAAACTGATCTACCGTATATGAAGACAGGTCAGAGTGTAATGGAGTAGCCCTTCCTGGAACTGTGCTACTCCGGACAAGCAGTGGCAGTTGGAGGAGGAGAGAACACGCACACAGCGTCCCCAGTGGGAATCGAACCATGGACCCACTAGCTGTGAGGCGACAGCGCTACCGACTAGGCGGCAACTATATTACGATTCACCAGGTAAAATTTCAATTCTACGATGCATTGCAATGCATCACAGTCACACTTTTCTATATCACTGCACAACATGGCTAAACTTTCATCAGTCAATACAAGCAGTCACATAATACTGAACTACACATTTTATTTAGAATTATATTATATATAATATACCGTATTATAATTATATTTTATAATTCATTGATTACCGTATGTGACATTGCTGCACGGCCGAATCGCGATTGCAGAATCAATTATTTTTGACACCACTACGGCCACACAGTAGGCTATGCCATCCTAAATGAAGACATGTGCACAGTATAAGCAACTAGCTATTATGTTATTGATCCAAGTCCATTTGCTGGAATGTGCTCCTTCATACATTAGGCTACTGTGATAATAGGCCTACTGCAAGTCAAGACATGGCACATTCCAAATGTACTCCACACTGGGCTCTTGACATAATGATTATTCCTGACGATCTTGATGGTCTCATCAGAGGATGTGATGGAGAGATGAACGAGATGAATATCTCCGTGCTGTTCTCATGCTGCGTCAGATGTTCAGCACGTCTTCTTAATAGGCATTATACATCTGAATCAGTGGCATGAATTCATCATCATGTCCCATGGAGCTTAAAGATCCACGGTACACTCCATTGCTGAGGGGGAGGGGGGTAAATCCATACCTCTGCTTTTGATATCCCCCTCTGGCCATTTATTTGCATGGCCGGTGGTGATACATGTTTTATCTGTGGTCCTGGTCAGACTGAATTAAATACATGAAATCACAATTGAAACATTTCATAAAACCTGTTTGATAACCAAACTAATTTAAGACCTGAGGCCGATTCTAAAAATGTCAGTATATAAACAGTATATCAGTGGTGCTCAAACCTTTTCAAGTCAAGGACCCCCAAAATCATTATGTATTTGGCCGTCGACCCCCCATCTAAAAATATTTTCTTCCACGGACCCCCAGGAGCAAAATTCTGACTAAAAGATCTACATATTTAAAGATTTGTACAAATTTTCAAGATTTTTCAAAAATAGCAGATCTATATTTTTAATAACCAACCGTACTATATACCGGTAGCACAAATCTACAATGACACAGATTCTTTCCCAGTTTTAATGGGGAAAGAATGTCACCATAGCCTTTATTACGTCACCATCGAAAGCCGGTTATATCCCGTCATTGATACATATCTTCATTATGTCACACTCAAAATCAGTATATATACCACGGCATATGCATAAAACAACCCAAGTGACCACAATATACTACTTTTCAACTTACAACTTACATAATACATGTATACGTTAACGTTACCTACCTACGTTAGCTAACCAATATTGAAACATATCGTAATTATGTCACCATTGACAGCCAGTTGACCGTCGACAGTACTCGCATGCTCTACTAGTGCGCTCGACAGAGTGCAGTTCTAGTTATTGCTTATTATGGCCATATTTGTTGCTATGGTGACAGGCTGTCACCTGACACCATAGCAATAAATATGGACTTGATTTGATTCTATAACTATTCAGATTGTCATGACAGTGTCAGGGTCCAATCCTCCAGTCATCCTCATTCCTCACAGCTGTGTTTATGATAAGGTCAGCACTGCAATATGACCACACATGCAACGTATGGAAACCATGGTTACATGATGGAAAAAGCCACTTGCGCTGGCTCGGCAGTCACATTTATTGGCATTCGAGCGCGTCGGGTTTAACTTTAATTAAAAGGAGGAGACATGGCTGTAGATTACAGTAGCTGATAACCTGTTGGTTGGTAGACTTGACTATAGCTGCAGCACTGCAAATGCCTCTCGATCCATGTCATGGAAGTTAACTATTCCAGGAGGGGGGGCTAGCGGTATGCGCTCATGCAAAACACTGTTTAATTGGCTTAAGCATCTAACTTGCAACATTGTTTTTAATTGCGTGATTTTAATTGCTTGTACACTTGGAAATATCCTACCAATTTCATATGACATGCCTTTACAAAAAATAATGTTTAGATGCCTGTGACAGCATGTCAGCAGTTCAGACAATGCTGCGCCGCTTGTGTACGACAGAAAAACAGGTGAGGCCAAAGCCTACGACAGCTCCCGATCTGACGTGATTTTTATCCTGGCACACATTCAAGTTAAAGGTTTTGCGGAAATGGTAAATGCCGAAAATTGCAGTAATTGCGGTAATGTGCTTCCATTTCCCTGCTTTAGTTCCCATCTTCTCATAATTGAAGGCCCATGTAGTGATGTAACTCACATTAGTTATAAATGTTCCCTGGGGAGATATTACAGTACAGTAGGTACGTACATTGGGTCAACCTAGTCTATATGGGGTGGAAACCTCATATGTCCAAATTCAAGAATAGCAAAAGTAGCACTACGTGTCGAGCTTGTAGATCTGCAACTTTTGATGCTTTGTGTGGCGACATATTTATGATCAAGTAGTAGCAGTAGTAGGGCATTCATTTACAAAATAAAACCTAACTTTTTCCTGTAGTGGAAAAAGTTCACGCCTATATGTAAGGGAGTGACTAATGGAGAAGAGATCCAGTAGAACTAAAAGACAAGTCATTTTTATTTTTGGTTGTGAGTCTTGCGACACGTGAGCTTGTAGATTGGCTATTTTCAGCATGAAACCAAGTGTAAAATCTGGCATTACGACACCATCAAGGCCTGCCAACATACATTTCGGTCAACAAAATCAACTGTAGATTTAGTCGACGAAAATTATATGGTATTTAGTTGACTAAAACTAGACTATAACTAAAACCTTTCCAATGACAAAACTAAATTGAGTTTTATTCAAAAGACATGACTAAAACCAGAAAGAAATTGGCTGTCAAAATCAACACTGGACTAAATTAAATACATGCATTTCCTTTTGAAGACTGTCTGATATGTTTTGACATAATTATGTGTTTGGTAATCAAATTAAAAAAAGCATTAACGTGGCAGCCCTATTTTGTGTGAATTTTCTAAATGTGTCACAATTGATAATGTGTCTTATATTCAAAACTTGTGTGCAACACTCTTGTATGATGAAGCTGCAGGGCATACATTTACGAAATATAGAGATACAGGTTTTTTCTGCCCAATAGGCAAAAACAACGGTATTGTGGTTTGTTTGATTTTCGAGGAAGTTATTGGATTCCTTAATCTGTTCATTTCGGTGTAAGGGTTGAAAATCAGATTGCAGAGGCTTTAAATTAGCTTGAGATGCAGTGGTATTTACTAGCTTTTCTACTTGAGGCATAATTGAGGCAGAACAAACAAAGCAAGGTGGTCAGAGAGGATGACTGGACGAAGATGGACATAGAAATGGAAGTAGAAACATTGGGACATTATTTAGACCCTTTTAAAGATGAATTGCCCTCATGTTGGCCTATCCTGAGTTAACTATCTGTGGGAATATTAAATATTGTTGTTTCTTTTCAATCCTGGACTCTGCCTGTTTGTTCTGCACTTCCTCACACTATGGGTGCGTTCGGAAATGCGCCCTGAACGCACTGGTGTGCTCTCTTGTCGTTTGTTTATTCAGTGCACTCGGTGCGTTGTCGTTCGAAAATCCAGTGCACTGCGCACCGGGTGTCGCGGGTGCCCGCACTGAGCGACCCTACCCTGAAGCTGGGGTCGTCCGGTGTGAATGCGTCACAGCTGTGGTCGTTCGTAAATATGGAACACTGAACGTTCTTTTTTTAAAATAAATATAGATTTTATTACCAATGTATTTATGCTAATAAACAAACACAAAACCCATTGTGTACAGTACACTGTGTCCAATGTTTGCTTCATCCATTTCAGGAGACATCCTCCTATGTTTTATCTATGAGCTTCCATCTTATGGACAGACTGCCCAGTGTTTAATCATGTCAGTTAAACATGGCTCAGTCCAGCATGACCTTTCCCAGCTCTCCTTTCCTGAAGGCTCTGATGAAATCATACGCTGCTGCCGAGTAGTTTGGAACTGTGATTGATAGGTTTCCTACTCCAGTGATAGCTGTGACCTGCTGTGACCTTCTGTGTCTTGCGTAGGTTGACAGCAATTCATTTGAGAACATTCTGGATGTCATCACAAGGTTCTCCAAGGTCATATTTCTGAACATAACTGAACTGCTCTAGTTTGTTCAGAGAAAAGTAGTGAGCGTTAATGTCTTCACCAACTAAATGGTCCAGTATATTTCCACATAAAGACATTGACCTCATCTTTCTGCACGCCGCCATGTTCAAGTTAGTGCATCACTGTTTACAGACCGACCTGAAACGGGGTAAGAAATACCGTTCCGCAGCGTACTGTTCTTGAAACCAATGTCCCCCTTGGCCCACCCAGCAAATACTAAAGCAATGCCGAAGCTTAATCTAATACAATGCCAGTAGAGTTGCAAGGACGAATCTTATCGAACTGAAACTGACTCTTACGCATTTATACATCTATGCATTTATGATCCTTCTAATTAATCCTTCTATTAATTAGACGCGTGTCATGATGTCACCCGCTGACACTGAACGCACTCTGTGACGTCACCGCCCACCACACTCAACAAACTGGCCACATTCCCAGTGCGCATTTCCGAACGTACCCTAGGCCACTCATGACAGTACAGTTTGTTCCACACTGACTGAAAATTATTCAGCAAGTACATTAGCTTCAATTTGCAACACAGCTTTTTTATACAATGGGAGGAATGCGAGCAAATGGAAAATCTAAAGCCATTTATAACCACTTATATTAAGGCCTATTAAGGACGGTGTTGAGGTCAGGTTGATCTCGTTGGTCTTGTTTCACTCTGTGTGTGCGTGTGTGTGTGTGTGTGTGTGTGTGTGTTGGATTCAGGGTGGTGGTGGTTGTTTCCTGGACTGTTGCACGTACGGCATGGCATCTCAACCTCGTTAGCCTGGATAGCGGGGGCGGGGCGGCGGGGCCTCTGTAGCCATGCCTGTTGATCTCATTAACGGAACAGGCTGTGGGATGGAGAGGTGGGGTTCTGTGGGAGGCCACAGCCAGGGTCAAGCGCGACCCCATCTCCTCTATTGTCTGCCGGCCCTTCATTGTTGTAACCCTCATTAGGACCAGCTGAACGAGGACCCAGCAGCCCACTCTGTGACTGTGACTGCGGAACAATCTCACACAGACGTGCGGAAAGCTCCGGAGAAGAACCAGAGACACGTCTTTGAGAGGCTACACACGGGTATGGATGCGACCCAAAGTGGCTGCAAGCGACGTGACGGAGCGGCAGCGATGAGGAGGGGAAGCTACGATGAGGCCGCAGCCTCACTATGCACGGTGAGCATCCATCCATATACATACACCACCCACTGCAAAGATGTTGAAGACACTGTTGATGAGGTGATGACCTTAATTCTAGAGCAGTGGTTCTCAAACATTTCCATGTCAACGACCACCACATGGACGTACGTGGCTGTGGACCCCCATTTGACGGAGAAATATGTGTAAAATGGTTGGGGTCATACCTATGTTCCCTCAGCCCTATGTTCCCTCAGCCCTATGTTCCCTCAGAAGGAGCATTGGTCCGAGGTGCGCTGGGGGTCGGGAGAGGGTGGGTGGTTAGGTTTAGGTGTCTGCCCCGGGGGAGGTTAGGGTTAGGGTGAGGGTTTGAGGTAGGTTGTCGATCGGACCGTCGGCATATTGACGCGGACCCGAGGGAACATAGGGCTGAGGGAACATAGGTACGGTCCCAAATGGTTCTGAAATAGTTGTTTTAGATTTTTTGATAATAGTATATCTACAATGTGTATCAAATGATGACGGGCTCGTACATTGGCTATTTCCAATTAGCCGAAGTATAAGGAATTAAAAACATGTTACGCCTTGTTGTTCTAAGCTAACAGAACTGAAACACACAAGTTTATACACACACACACACACGGTATGGTATGTATGAATTACATACTGTATTTGCCGACAAACAATTACGGATGTCACAACACGCTGCAGCAACATCACAACAAAAGATTATGGAGGAAGACTCGAGAGCCATTACGTAACCTGACAATGTTTTATTTGTGCATAGGGGACCTAAAGGACCACTTCACCCATAATCAACCTAGTTTTATATAATTGGTCCTCCTCACTAATGCTCATGGTACCAGTGACATCATCGATGGGGAATCCAAGCAAATAGAAAGTGTGTGTGTGTGTGTGTGTGTGTGTGTGTGTGTGTGTGTGTGTGTGTGTGTTCAATTAAAAACAACTCCAACATTTTTCAAAAGTATTTCATAAATAAAATCTAATCATTTCTATGAATGCATGTGTAACAAGTTTAAGAAGTGGTGAAGCGACACGTTGACGTTGTGAGCTTGTAGATCTGCTATTTTCACGAGTGAAATCTCTCTCTTTTTTTTGTCTTTGGGAACCACTGCGCTAGGACACCCTGGTCCTGTACAGTAATGCCAGCCAGCCAGCCAGTCTGTCCTGTACCATCCTGTGTGCCAGTCTGTCTGTCCTTAAACCTAAATTCCTATCCCACGATTTTGTAACCCATTTTTCACGCGGTGCCAATTGCCTAAGCTCAGTAAACCGTAATCCCGGGCGCTATACTCCCACTGCCAACCTGGGGAGATCCCCGAACTGAGCTCTTGCTTCCTTCAATGCATAAGGAATGAGCAGGCCGCTTCCTGTCACCTGACGGGGGGAGTGTCAGGGACCAGAGTTGGTCGGCAATGAGAGACACCAGGATTCTTGCGTGGTTTTCCACATGTAACATGACAAATAACAAACATTAATTCTAGGCCCAAAATCTATGGTATACCTACCCTATAGGGGACATGGGGAGAACATGCAAACTCCACACAGAAAGGCCCTTTCGCCAACCCCACCTAGGGCATGGGGAGAGAACACACGCCCAGTGCCCACATCGGTACCGAGTGCACCACCATGCCCCCCCCCCCCCCCCAGTCTGTCTGTCCTGCTGTGTGCCAGGCAGTCTGTCCTGTACCATCTGCCTCAGCCGTTTAAATGGGGCACCGTTTGGGTGACACACAGACCAGAAAGAGATGCTTTGTGTTGTTTTGTGAATAAGAAGTTTACTTCCAGTCAGTAACTCATCATACAGTGCTGGACAGTGGAATGCTTATTAGTGCCCAGGGCTGCTTGAAACTATGGATTAATCCAGTAATCAAGAAGCACTGGACTTTTACTCGTAAGTAAAAAATGTGAACACTTTTTCCACCACTGACTCCACATTTTGACAAGGTTTCAGCCAGATCCAAGCTCTTTATTGACTTTCATGAGTAAAAGTATAAATATGAGGAAAAATCTATTTGTGTGAAGCTACTTCTGTGGCCTACTGGCAGTGTGCATACAAAGTTTGGCAATAATTGGTCCAGCAGTTTACGAGATTAGCTCCGGACACACACACACACACACACACACGCACGCATGCACGTGCGCGCACACACTGTACACACACACTCTCATATAGACAGCTAGCCTATGCAGAGCCATATGGCATAACATTCGACAAAAGCCTTGCATTTCTCCTGGTCTCTGAATCCTTTCTGCTGGTCATTTTAATGTTCAGAATCGGTCTATAATTACATTATTATAATAACTAAATCGCTTGAGTCAAGCGATCGTAGTCACCTATAGCGTCTAGTCTGTACTTTGGGAAAATCTTAAGAATGTGTCAAACTTCGTCAACGAAAGTTGAAATGGAAGAAAAAGTATTTGCAGATCTACAATCTCACACCATGTTTAGTTTTTAAAATGGAACCCGTAATTTACCATCTTCAAACCTTTCTGGTGTCTTCCAGCGGCAGCTCCGTAGCTTGGCTCAGAGGCGACGCTCGGCTCCGTCGCTGGCTTTCGGGAAGGCGTTGGGGATTCCTTGCTCTCCCATCAGGTGTGTGGAACCTCTTTTTTGTCCTCTCTTAACCCATTCTGACCTGAGATCAGATTCATACGAGGTTTTCACTGGACACAGCACTGGTCTGATTAACCCATTCTGACCTGAGATCAGATTCTAAAAATGTCAGTCGTTCTTCGAATTTTTCAAAAATAGCAGACCTACAAGCTCGTAGCGTGCCACTCGGTGGTGCGCTATGAGCTTGTAGATCTGCTATTTTTCAATAGGTAAAGCATAACATGATGCTAACACCAAAATGGGTGCCAGGTCAGAATGGGTTAAAGGGCCACTTCACCCCTTTTGCAACCAGATCTTATTTTAATGATGTTTGGGAGACAAACACTTTGTTGTGGTTCTCATGTGGGTAAAGTGTGTTTTTAGATACTTCAGTATTTCAAAGTGTCTATATGGGCTCCATGATGTCATGGACACTGGGCTCACTTATGTACTTCCTGGACTACATGTTGTCTCAGTAAGACAGCCCTCCCCCTATCCACAAGGAGGAGCAGTGGACCAAAGCATTATGGGAATTGTAGTCCAGGAAGGAAGTGAGCCCAGTATCCATGACATCATGGAGTCCATGGACACTTTGAGATACTGAAATATCTAAAAACACACAGTACCAACATAAAACCCCCAGGAAAGTGTTTCTTGTCTCCCAAACATCATTCAAATAAGATCTGGTTGTAAAAGGGGTGAAGTGTCCCTGTAACACTTCAACAGAATGATTGAAGAGCAAGCATAATCATTCTGCACACTCCCTCACAGCTGGGAAAAGCCCAGTACAGCGAGCAACACTGTTCTGTTCTTGCTTCTAATTTCCCAGTTGGTATTCTTTAATTACGGCGGGGCTCCACCGGGCGCGTTGCGTCTCCGTCATGTGCGTCAAAAAACGAACCGGGGCAATTTTAATGCAGTCACGCAACGCAACGCGGTTCAGTAGAGCCACCCTTCATTGATTAAAAAGGGAACATTCCCTGACGGTGACGGAGACGCGACGCTGATGCGCCCGGTGGAGCCCCGTTGTTAGGATGGATCTTGTTTTATAGGATGTCACCTACTGTATCTTTGTTAATTCATCTAGGTAACTTCATTCTCACTCCTCACTGCACTTCACAGCCTACAGGGGGAGCTAGAGGAAACATGGCAGAGTATGAGTCTACACAGTAAAATACTGTGTAAATGTATCCATTTCTAACTCTTGAGAGGGTACAATTTGAAACAAATGGTACCTTATGGGTCTGTAAGTCTTTGGGTGTACAAATACAATGGTCCATTTTTACAATTGTACACCCACAGTTATAGCAATATTCCACTTTTAAATAAAATACCGGTAAACATATAGGCCTAGGCCTACTGTAGTAATAAAAAGTAATTGAAAAAAAAAAAACACGTCCCCTCACCCAGATTAGAACATTTAATGCATGCAATATTGTTTAAATATTTAGTTTTATGTTTTATTTTATTAGAAAGTGATATATCCCTTTAGCACTCAGGCTCTTTACTCATATACACTATTCACAAACAGACTTTGCTGCATACTGCAAGCACGTGCTGTGACATTTAAAGTGTCACAGCTCGTGTTGCTTGCAGTATGTCAATTCAGCACCTGTTTAATAGCGTTGTGTTGGTTTCTCTATGTCACCTTGTGGGCTTTAGTCCCTCACTCTGTTCAGCGCCCAGCTGTGTGTGTGTGTGTGTGTGTGACATGCATGCGTGTGTATGGGGGTTTCCGATAGCTTGTAGATAAATTAACAGAGTGCAACCGCCTCCATACTCATACCCATCGCGTGACTCTCAGGCATACAGTAGCACTCTGTAAACATTGGACATAATTATGTTCAGTTCTGAAAGGTTGTCACTTGGACAAAACGGTCCTTTTAAACCCGGAATTACCGTGCGTGCGTGTGTGTTTGCGCGCCAACAATGTTATGACTTTTATTGGAATTTATATTAAAATGTTTATACATAATTCATCACCGTTTCATTTTCCTTTCTCTCTAATTGAGTTCTTTTTCATAAACATTGGACATGTTTAGTCCGAGAATGTTGTCATTGTGACAATAGTCCATTCAAAATCTGAATGATGGATGGATGGATGGATGGATGGATGGATGGATGGATGGAGGATTGGATAGATGTCAACAATCTTGAGAATTAAATTAATTTCTTTCCTATTGCCCCCCTGGTGGCCTCTATAGCCCACGTTGAAGCCCACCATATACCATAGCCTATTATATTATGAGTCACTCTCTACTATCCCACTTGACTCATTAAAACACCGTCCTCGCAGACCGCCAGAGCTGCAGACAGGGGGAGTTCACCCTTCATATTCACCCTTCAATGCAGCATACATTCCACACAATATTCCGTGTGGGCGTCAGTGACATGTAGAAGCTGCTATCGAGACCAGCGGTGGGCGACCATGTCTCTTTGATCTAGTCTAGATCACGACAGGCATCTAACCACATGAACCATCGACAAGCTCACAACGCATATATGCGTTCAGTCGACAAAAGTACAGTAGCGTTGCTACTTTTTAATGTTTGAGTTTTTTTCCACTTTTTTCCCACTGACCTCACGTCGCCCCTCAGGGTGACGGTGTTGTGGGGCGAGCGTTCTAGTAACCGATCATACTACAGCGTCACACAAAAGCATATCGAAAAAAATAATAATCAAAGCATTCATAAACAAAGCTATCTACATATCGCGATGGCCTTTCGTTGTGCCATGCACATACAATACTGTGCACTGGAGATATTTATCTTGCATCTACAGTAGCAGAGGACAAAGCACCTTTGTATAGTTTGTACAGTAACCGTGAAATAGATTTAATTTCCTGTTCCTATAGGCAATGCTGCTATAATGGTTATCACCTGCTGCACCTTGCCGCTCTGGGGCTGCTAGCTGGGCTCCAATTATCCAATGATTTATGTTCTCACACCTATTGGATTTCAAAGCTAACCTTTTGGTTTATCCATTTCATACCCAGTAGCTGTGGTTTAGAAGGGAAAGTACCTGTGTTGATGTCATTTGAATATTAAATAGGCTACAACCAACCGAAAACCCACCACACACCCCCGCTTCAACTTTCAATGTTTTATTATTATTTATTATGACTATTATTATTTTTACTATGGCCTATGGATGATCGGGCCCTGTGGGTGGTTACTTGCTTTTTGCCTCAGCTGCACAATTCAGCGTTCATTTAAAGTGAATTTAAATGTAGCCTATAGTTTTTTCTTTTTTTTTTAGATTCAGGTGTGTCCCGAGCCAAGTCAACAGTATTGTCAATCAATTACAAAACGCCTGCGGTCTCTGAGGCTAATGCACAATTAATTGCACATTGACACACCTATAAATCTAAGTAACACACGTTATTAATTTGATTAACTGCAGCTGTGTTGCTGTGAATGGTACACACATCCTACTGCATGGTCTCCTACTGTAAGTGGTCTGATGATTATTCTCCAGGTAGGATTACTGCATCTGATTATTGCAGGCCGCCGGTGGCTCTGACATTTATTCTCAAAACTGTGAATATTATTTTCGCACAATGACTGTCATTAAAGAACAGGTAATCAATTGTGTCATTGAATGACATTTGATTGGGGATTTCAGGACTGCATGCTATTGATTGCTAACAACCACTATGGGCTGCTTTTCCAGGCAAAGGCTGGGCTCAGCTTTGTCCTGAAGTGTGTCTATGAATAAGATGGTTAATTACTATTTTTACCACACGGACCCTATAGCAATCCATTCAGATTCTGAACATACTTATGGTAAACATACACTGCTGTACTGTTGTAGTATACTAACTATTTGCAGTGCTGCCTGTAGCCTAGATTTCTTCAGACAGTATACCATATTAATTCCGGTTCCAGTTATTATATATACTGTGGTGGACATTCTGTGAAAAGTGGACATCTTATAAGCTTGCAATCTGTTGCAATGCAACGTATTGTGAGCTTGTTTGTAGATCTGTTATTTTCAGCCCAATGAGCCCATGAAATTTGTTATAGACGGGCAGAAAGGGCCTCTGAGGGACCCTCGTCAGCAAAATGTACAGTAGGTGATAGGGTTTAAGAAGTGGATAAAGACTGATATGAACACAAAGGAACTTCTTGTTACAATTGCACTTACTTTCTTTTAGTTTTTGGGTCCCCAGTTTCAGTTTGACCATCAGTTCTACACTATAAGTTGCATACTACTACTGTATAACCTCTCAATCACCTCTTTTTGATCTACCAGATGCATTGATTGACCCTTACTTTCAACCTGCCACACCTCTTATTTTGGGCAAGTCACGATGGGTTTCAAAAATGTTTCATTTTAGCAGATCGCTAAGATAATAGCAGGTCCACAGACTGTATTTCCCATATGTGTTGTACTCGGTATTCAGTAGCGCTATCTATCACAAACCCCATGGAGCCTTGAATTCATGGCGATTTTTGTTTAGTTTTGTCACATTCCTAAGCCAATAATTTGATGACTGGCGGAGTCTCCAGGTTGATCGATGACCCGTCATCAAATTAGTGGCTCAGGAACGACTAATTTAAGAGTTTAAATGGCTGCTGTGTGTTGTTGTCTCCGGTCTAGGGAGGAGTCTTCATGCTGGGTCAACTTGGACCAGTGTCCCTTTGTCCTCGGTCTATGCAGCGAGAACGGAGAGCTCCTATTGGACGAGTGCGTCCAGGTGACCGAGGGCACCAAGACCAGGGACAGACACCTCTTCCTCTTCAGTGACGTCATCATCTTCGCCAAGCTCAAGTAAGACGATGGACACAAACGATGAAGCGGTGTGTGTGTAGCTACAGATGAAACGAGACAATTAACTGTTTTCCCTTTCTCCATTCTCTATTCTTATCACTATTTGCGAAACTGAACAGTCACAACCTACAATGTTTGGGAACCAAAACCAAATACCTTTATACTCTCATGTGCTCGTATAAGATATTATGATACAAATGGAATCATGATGATTCTTTGGATTGATCTCAGACGTCATGTATCCAACCTTTGATTCCAGTCCTCTATGATGACAGTCATATCTGGCATATCTTTGATATGTGACTCCATTTAATAATGGCACTCTGTGCACAACAAGTTTTGGTGCTGATCGGTCCAGCAGTTTGAGAGTTAAAATACCTGTAAATGAATACCTGTAAATTAGTCATACAGTTTGAAGTTGAAGTGCAACAGAGCAAGCAAACCAAACCACGTTCCACATTTGCTGCACTCTGTAGTGTTGACACAATGAGGATTTCGAGAGTCAACACACAAAGTCAAAGGGAATTTCTCAATGGACTCTCTCTGTGTATAAACCACACAGTAATAGCCACTCTTTAACATAACATGACATAAAAAAAGCTATTTAATCCACCAGGAGGAACTTTGATAAAAACATGTCAAATATGTATATGTTACATGTACTACATGTGCTACAAGCCCTGACACATCTACATACGTAATATAACATCTACCAATCAGTGCAATGGGGGAAGTGAGAAAAAACATGTTGCTGAACACATGACTGTCAGGGATTCTCCTGACATCTGTTTGTGTAGAGAGTGTCTCCACATACAGAGTAGAAAACATGGGGATTCCCACTTAAGCATACTTTAGATTCCATCAGATGAAGGTTTCGCGATCAGCTTGAATTATTTTCAGAAATGTCTTTAGACTGAATATAAGATTTAACTATTTACAAATTATTAACTTGTCATATAACTCCAGTGATCGAAATGTGTACAGAATTTGGTATATCTTGGTTGAATAATTTTAACGGAGGATCAGGAAGGCCCAAAATCTCCATTATTGACCTTTAGGTCGGTTCTACAAATGCCTTCTCAAACTTTTTCCTCAAACATTTCAAAAATGTAAAAAAATAGCCACAAGGATGGAGGAATTGAATCTTCTTGATCCTGTAAAAAGCAGATATACATGGCAATTACTACTCTGTATATGGCAACCGCACTAATAGCATGTTATTTAGAAGGCTGACAGGAAATGGGGAGAGAGACGGGGGGGGGGGGGGGGTGACATGCAGTAAAGGCCGTCGGATCGGGAGTCGTACCCGTGGCACAACTTAAGACTATTTTTAATACCAAATTGTAAGATATTACGTAAGAGAGGGGCAAACGTTGTGAAAATAGCCTAACCACAAGCTCACAACGCCTCGTGTCACTTGCCAAAATAGCACATAATATCTACAGTTCATTGAGCTGTAGATATTAGATAGATTATCTGCGAGCAAACTGTCATCCAACAGTGTCAATTACAGGCGTAACAATGTGTTACTAAGCAGAGCCTCAAACTGAGGGGAACGTTTTTGTTTATAGCTTTTAGCTGAAGAGTAGGTCGTCTGTCCCACTCACTTTACCACAAACATCTTTCCTTTCACTGCCGTTGTAGACCAACTGCACACTTTTCCAGTAGCTGCCGCAGACTGTATAGAAGAATGAATGATACATTCATGTTTTGTTCCATTATTAATATTATTATTAAACTTAGGCTGATACAGGCTTTGAAGAAAAACCTTTGAGAATAACATTCAAAGAGCCTATCAGTGATCTGCAGCTATTCTGTCAAGGGTAAACAGAAATTGAATGTCGGAGGATTGAAAGTCCTTGACTGGTAATCCAGTCTGGGTTCGACTCCTGATCCCTTTACTGCATGTCACCCCCCATCTCTCTCCCCATTTCCTGTCAGCCTACTGTCTATATAAATGCGAAAGCCACAAAAGTATTATTGCAGTCACATGTAGAGTATTGAGTGTATTAATAATGAATTGCGCTTTTCTATGCACTACGTGCCTACTCAAAGCGCTTACAATGGTCCATTCATTCATACATTGGGAGGTGAAGCGGCGAACAGTCGACGCCAGCGTCCTCACTTCCCACATTCACACACCAATGGTGGCGAGCTGAGAGACAGCGAGATCCATTTTCGACCTCGACAGGTGGCCATGACGTTTGGCGGCGAGTCGTCGCGACGTGCGCCTCACCGACTGACTCATTGGAGGCAATGTAAGGTTCAGTGTCTTGCCCAAGGACAGTATGCATTTATCTATTAGTGCATTGTCTCTGTTTGGTTCCATTCAGTGTGCTGTGAATCAGCTCATGACTCATTTCAGTGTGATTCAGCGTGCTGTGAATAAGCTCAAGACTCATTTCAGTGTGTGGGGGCTTCAATACCGTAAAGCAGCATGTTTGTTTGTTTCTTATTTTGACTGTGTAGGATCTATTTCACTGTTTGTTTGTTTTGGCTGGTTTACCAGTGTGTGTAACAACATGTGTGTTTGTAGGAACACACAGCGCACAGACTCTTCACTCTTCAAACAATAAACTATATACAATGGGGGAAATAAGTATTGGACACGTCAACTTTTTCCTCAGTATGTGTATTTCCAAAGATGCAATTGATAGGACATTTCTACCAGACATTGGTATTAACTCAAGTAATCCACACATGAAAAGAAATCACAACATTCAAGTCCATAAATAATAATTATGTGGAATTAAGTGCAATAACACAGGAAAAAAGTATTGAACACGCTAACTGAAATTAATGTAATTCTTAGTGGAGAAGCCTTTGGTTGTAATGACGGCTTCAAGACGCTTCTTGTATGTAGTAACTAATCGCCCACACTGCTCAGGTGTGATTTTGGCCCATTCCTCCACACAGACACAGATTGTCTTTAAATCTCGAAGATTTGTTGGTGCCCTCTGTTGAACCCTTTTCTTTAGTTCTTTCCACAAATTTTCAATGGGGTTTAAGTAAGGTGACTGACTGGGCCATTCTAACACCTTGATTTTCTTCCTCTGAAACCATTTGAGAGTCTCCTTTGCTTTGTGCTTTGGATCGTTGTCCTGCTGGAAGGTCCAGCCACGTCTCATCTTCATCATCCTGGTGGATGGCAGGAGATTCATCTCAAGAATGTCCCGATACATGGCTCCATTCATTGTTCCTTCAATTACATGAAGTCTGCCAGTACCTCGAGATGAGAAACAACCCCATGCCATGATGTTTCCACCTCCAAACTTCACTGTTGGTATAGTGTTATTCGGGTGATGCGCAGTGCCATTTCTCCTCTAAACATGGTGTGTAGTATGACAGCCAAAAGGTTCAATTTTGGTCTCGTCTGACCAGACAACATTCTCCCAGTATTCAGTAGGCTTGTCCAAATGCTGTTTAGCAAACTTTAAACGAGCTTCGACATGCCTTTTCCTGAGAAATGGGGTCTTGCGTGCTGAGCGTCCATAGAGGCCATGGCGGTGGAGTGCATTGCCTATTGTTTTCTCTGTAACACTTGCTGCCTCCAAGTCTTTCTGGAGACCTTTCCGAGTGGTCCTTGGCTCTTTGAGTACTCTTCTGACCATCCTTCTCACTCCCTGGTCAGAAATCTTGCGAGGAGCACCTGTACGCGGCCTGTTGATGTTGAAGTGATGCTTCTTCCACTTGCGGATAATGGCCCCAACAGTGCTTACTGGAACATTCAGATGCTTTGAAATACGTCTGTAACCAGTTCCATTCTGATGCTGAGCAACAATCAGGTTGCGAATGTCTTGAGAGAGCTCTTTGCTTTTACCCATCATGAGATGTTTCTTGTGTGACTGCTTGATAACAAAACAGCTGTTTTTTTTATAGCCAATCAATTTGCACTAGCCCAGCTGATTACATAGGAAAGGAATGGCAAGGCACCATATGAAATCACTAAGTACGTATACTGTTTTTTCTTGGTGTGTTCAATACTTATTTCCCATGCTATTGCACTTTATACCACATAAAAATACGTATGGACTTTATTTTTGTAATTTCTTTACATGTGTGGATTTCCTGAGTTAATACCAATGTATGGTAAATAAATCATGTGAATAGCATCATTGGAAATGAAGTGAATGAAAGAAAGTTGATGTGTTCAAAACTTATTTCCCCCATTTATATATAGTGGGAATGAAAAATGAGAAAACAAATCCAACTATCAACAATGCTGTAGTGTGCAGTCTATAATATATTGTCTCTGTTGGCTGCAAACCTCATTATGTTACTTTTCAGGATTCAAATTCAAAAATAGCAAAAATCTCTATTGTAGATCTGCTGCTTTTGTGTGATGCTGGTTGCAGATCTACAGGCGCATCAAGCATCGCAACGTGTTGTAAGCTGGTAGATTGGTTATTTTCAAATAGCCTAGCCGATGTATATGTGTGAAGTTCTCATGTTTGTTTTCATAGACCTGGTTGCTCTAAGGAGCCCATCGTAGCAATCATCACACCCGACAGACACATTATGCGATTTCATTGTCTCCTGTTGCATACCAAAACAAAACGTCTTATCTGCTTACAAGCATGGACACATGGAACAGCGACCTTTAGAAGCTATGACGTCATACAACGGAATATAAATTGGTCATTATATGGTAAAGGGTGCATTTATATAGTGTCTTTATGCTAAGGTGCTTTACTTAGACTGTGCATTACATTCACCCATTCACCTTCACACACACATTCATCCGCTGATGGTGGAGGTAAACACGCAAGGCACCAAACTGCTCATCGGATGCAATTAGGGGTTCATTGTCTGGCTCTAACCACTAACCCTGGGGGAGCCCGGCATCGAATCAGAGTCTGGCTCTAACCACTAACCCTGGGGGAGCCCGGCATCGAACTGGTTCCCAAGCGGTCAATAATATATGATTGGCGTCGTTGGAAGAGCTTCCCAGAAACATGGGACGTGTGGAAGAGGGTTCTTGATTAATCTGCAGCATCTGCACTGCACACACTGCAATGCAAGTCTGAGCTCGTTAGTGACCAGCCATGTGCCATCAACAACAAGTAGGTGCTTCTCAAAATGGGGTGCGGGGGACCGCGATGGGTCCTTGAGGGGTTTGCAGGGAGTCCCCAGTTAATGACTGATGGTTAGGAACCAAATGGACATTTCAGGTCTGTAACTCTGAGAGTGTATACAAATGGAGTTGAATGGACCCTCCTCGTATTGCTGTGATAACCAGGTATAGGCTACTTAATTGTCTACGAAGTTGCCTGCTCATAAAATGTACCCCTGTATTTTTACAACAATAGTGTTGCGGTATTACATACCTCACAATACGATAATTACACTTGCATAATATTGGACCAATGAAGCTTTGTAGCTTAACTACAGCTTAACAGTGTCATTCGGTGGGAGCATGACCTTGAGACTGTGTGTGTGTGTGTGTGTGTGTGTGTGTGTGCGTGTGTGCGCGCGCAGATCCAGTGCCAGCTATCGTCTGAAGCACAGGGTGAGTCTACAGGACGTGTGGCTGTACAGCTTTGATGATGAAGAAGACCCAGAGGATGAGGAAGATCAAAGGGGAGATATTGATCTCAGGATTACATTCATGTTGGCCTGGGCTCTCAGTTTCTCCCTGGTGTCGTTCCGGTGAGACACACACACACACACACACACACACACACACACGTGCGCGCGCAAGGTACATAACATCTGCAACAGCAGACCCTGTGTACCTTAACAATCGTTCTAACGTTCTAGCCTATTAAGACCTGAGGCCGATTCTTTAATGTCTTCTAAATCCAACAGTTTTCTGAGTTTTCAAGCAAAGATTTGAGTTTAACGTTCGCTTTTAATATATATATATATATATATATGTATTCAAAGATTAGCAAAAAATGGCGTGATATTTCACAATAGATGAAAGCCGTGAAGACATGAAAGTGGACGTGATGTATCATATCCACATTCTTTCATGCCTACATATGTAATGCCCCCTGCAGTGTATTGCATGTGCTACATGGCATGGCACTATAACAATTTTAAAATGTTTTAAATAGTAAAAACAAACCAAAAAGACTAATACGTTTAGGTCAATTATAGGGATATGGGCTTATTTTATAGGCTCCGTGCAAGATAGGGCGATTGTCTTGTTGTTGTAACTTGTGAGGCTGAAAAAGTGTCCTATCTGTTTCTGTCCCTCTCTTTCTGTTTCTCTAATCTAGTGTGTTTATGTGACCAGTGACCAGTGACACGTAGTAATGGTGTCCTGGAATGCCCCACTAACTCCGTTTCAATTCATTGAAAAAATAAAGGGAAGTAGAGAGATTTCTGTGTCGGTTTATTCTAATAGGAAGTTGGGGTTATCTGACAGATCGATCACATGACTCTGGGGATTTCTGTGCCAGAGGACCTCATCGTTTGGAAACGCAGGCCTTTACAATAAAAACAAAAGAGAACATCAGATATTGACTAATAGACTGTGGCCACGGAGACGTTTCTGTAACACTGACTGTACTGTAGTTATGAAATGGATCATTTAAAGCGGCGCTATGTAACGTTTGTTTAGGCCTGACGTCGAAATAAATAAATAAAAGCTTCGAAATCATGACAATTTTCGGAAAGATTTGAGGCACATTTTAATGAAATGTAGCAGATATTTTCCAATAGCTAAATTATAACATAATGTTTAAAACACCAAAAGGGGTTCCCGCCCAAAATGCGTTAACAAAATGTGTCCAATCTGTACGGTAGACAGAGCATGTTAATACACTATAATACCTAAATATAATTGGGGTGGTCGTATTTTTCTCGTTGCTCTTCTATTGAGATATTTCCATCCTGTCTAGGTGAGACATGACATTTTGACACGATCCTCTCAATGCTTTGACGAAAATGTTGACCCGAAGGTCAAGATTACATGTAACCGGGTTCCTGCACTTTTTGTGTAACCGGGTTCCTGCACCTTTTTGTGTAACCGGGTTCCTGCACCTTTTTGTGTAACCGGGTTCCTGCACCTTTTGTGCAACTGTTTAGCTATCCTTCCAATAAGCTGGGAGTCAACAGGTCCTCCTGCTATAGTCCTGAAACATCTGAAACAACGTCTTTTACTGTTAACAGAACATGGTTGTGGTTTTCTCTTTTTCTGTGGGTGGAGATTGATGACGAATCGATGATGGCAATGACGACGAGGCCACGTGTGTGTGTGTGTGTGTGATCATGTGATGACACGAGGCCATCCATGCATTCCTAAACAAAAAAGGTCGAAATGTTGTTGCAGTTTTTCCTCTGTCGCTTTGGTATACATGTCTGAAGTTCAGAATTGAAATTCTCTAAATTACTTGTTCCACTTAAGTTCCAATGACACATAGTAACTTGTGCACATCAATAATAATAATAACAATAACAATAAATAACAATAATAATATTCTCAGTACTCTGATGGTGCAGTGAATCAATCAATCAATCAGTCAGTCAATCGTGATATGGATGAGTATCTGTTGTCCTGGCCGTCAGGAGACAGATAGACAGCACTGTACTTACACATACAGTTCTGCCTAAGCCTACTTTTGCTATTTTGGAATTTGAATGGTGAAAAGTATAGCCTAAGTTTTGGACATTGAGGTTTCCACCCGACAGAGATAACATTGTTTTTAGTTTTAGTTTTTTTTGTGCTATGCAGTGCTGTAAAGCAGTCTTGCCTTTTTCTTCTCTGTATCGCAATGACATAATATCTGTCAAGTTTACATTTAAATACCATACAAGCATTAAAGGGAATCCTCTCAATCAATCACAGAACAGAACAGAACTGTAATGTCACTAATGTGTTATTTTGTTCTGTTTGAAATTGCTTTATCATATACAGAAAAGGTACAGCTCTGAGCATTAATCAATTATTGATATTTTCATGAGAACATATACCGCTTTCTGACTGTCTGGTCTGTAAAGAATGATGTGTCATTCTGATGGCACTGACCTATTTACTTGGAGAGATCAGCGATGGGCCTTTGCAGGTTATATAGAGCATTCACTTTGCAGGTTATACATTGTGTGGTGTTGTGTTTGCAGAGATTGTTTTTGAGAAATGCACAGTGTTTTGCAACCGTTAAACACTTGAACCCCAGCATCCCTATTCTGAGGGAAACGTTTGCCAAAAATAGCAGAACTTGTGAGCTTGCAGCTATTTTTGGCGTAGAGAGTTGTTGTAAAGAGGGAAAAAAAGTACAGTTAACTTGGGTCCGTTATATAAGTATACAGGGTTGTACCAGGGGGTCCCTAGCGAAATTAGTTAATAGCATCACAATCATTTTAACAACGTTAAACATATTTTATACTTAATTCAAACATGGTGAACATTTGTGCAAATGTGTCAGGAGATGCCAGGCAACTACATCCATAACAATCTTAATCAATATTATCACCTAAAACTGCAGTATGAATAAAGCTAAAGTCTAGGGCGACCCCCCCACCTCCCAGTGGCTCTTGACAGGTATTCAGCTGTCAGGTGTTCAGGTTCATTTATTTGTTTGTCCCCGTGGGGCGATTTGGTTTACAGCAAGGCATAACACAGGCAGGTAACATGAAACACAAAAACACAGCAAAAAGGCACATAGTACACATAGAACATTATAACAGGATGGCAGTTCAAGGTATCAGTGTAACATTATAATTCATAACATTTTCAGAACAGTTGTATAAATAATTAATACAAGTGAGTCAGGTGACAAGTTACCTCCTCCTATCGGCATTTAGAGCCTGGATAGCTACAGGCGAAGGAGAACTTATACCTGTTGATTTGGCCCCTGGAACTTTTAGGCGAATGCCAGAGGGAAGCAGCTTGAACTCAGAGCTGAGGGAATGGGAGTTGTCTGTACAAATGGACTGTGTGACAGTGACAGTCTCTCCGTCACACTGCAGTGTGTTTCCAATGGTGGACGACATCAAGGCACAGCGGCAGCATATCAGGAAGTGGAAGAAGAAGGTGGTGTCAGGCCGCCGTGACGCTATACTTCCTGTCCCCATGACTGAGTTAGAGTTTCCAAAAGACTATGGTCTTTCCACCAGACACATTAAAAGAGGCAGGCGGAGCCGCTGTTGTTTTCAGTCCCCCCACTGACTCTCACTCTTGTGTGTGTGTGTCTGTGTCTCTCTCTCTCTGTCTGTGTGGATTGGTCATTGTCATTGGTAACTCGTGCCATGCTGTTATAATCTGTCTCCAGCTCGCCTGAGCTCAAAGACCGCTGGTTGGGTACTCTGCACAGGTACGCATCGATGACTTTCTCACACTAAATTGTTAATCACGTGAGGCAAATGAGCACTCGAGATTGAAAGACAATTACTTCATTTGTGATTGTATAGGTGTTGCATCTCTAAGAGTTTTGTTCCATTTGCACAGTTTTGGAGTTTTTATTACCAATAATGAATAACTTGGATGACTAATGATAACACATTTAAAATATGTTTTATTTTGTATTGTTTCATGTGTTTATTATATGAATAATTTTTATATATGAATCTCTCCTTTTTAAGACACAAAAAAGGCTCATAATATATGTATGGACTTTAGATTTAGATGATAATTATGTGACTTGCAGCGTGAGGAGCAAATCGCCAGTCTGTGTAATAATCAGCGCTGCACAGACTGACCAAATGCAAACCATAAAATGGAATAGAAGTCAACATTATTTCTCTTTTACGCGTTTCCTCATCACAGGAAGATTAAGGAAGCAAAAGAGAGGAACGGTTGTACTTCTCCTCCAAGCCTACTCATGAAGGTGTTGAGTGGCAGCGTCGCTGTAAGTTACCCCCTGATGCAACACAGCTGGCCACACATAGTATAGCACACATCGCTATTTTCACAATATTTGACGGTGGAACCGAGTCAAACTGAATATAATATGCCTCAATTAACTCCTACATTCAACAAGTGCTTGTCAGGGTGGGGGGTCCCAAGTTCAAATATTCTTTTGGGTGGTCCCCAGTTCAAATTTGATTAAAATATGGTATTATGTGTAGGCCTATTACACATACATCCACTCTGTGTCTCACTCTCCGTCTCTCTGCTTTCTAGACTAAAAGTCTAACCGGAGGTGGAATGGAGCCTTTCATTGGGTTTCCACTTGAGGTGAGCCAATTCCCATTCTGCTTTGAAGAGTGAATTACAGTGTGATATTAAGACATGTTCATGTGAAAATATGGGCAATTTTGGAGTGGGACGGTGTTGAGGTCGGGTTGATCTCGTGGGTCTTGTTTCACTCTGTGTCATTCAGACGGAAGTAGTCATGAAGTGTGTGTGTGTGTGTGTGTGTGTCGCGGACCGCATGTGCTTGTGGCTGTGGAGGTGTGTGTGTGTGTGTATAATAGCGTGTTTTAGGACTGTTAGAGACAGCCCCCTCCCCTCTGCCAACGACACACCTTCCCTCATCCTCGTCATGTCTTTACTCATGTTTGTTTCGTTGTCAGGGCGATGCAAAGATCTCCACCCTGCCCAAGGCCTCACATAGCCAAGACGACAGGCTGGCTCAGCAGCCTATTGGTGAGTTTGAATGAAACCACAACCCCAGATGTCAGCTTGCATGCATGGGGCCGCAGCGCTGGTGAAAGTACTCAAATGTTTTACTTAATTAGTAGAAGTAACCACACTGCAATGTACAAGTGAATGAGAGCACCTCTACACTCCTCCTGGTTGTTTTTCCAATGCACTGTCATCATAATGGTGACTGATCCAAATGCTTTGTTTTTTCAGAGAACGGCAGCAAGTGGAACATCCTGAAGAGCGTTCTTGGGAGGAAGGCCCATCAGTCCGAGTCCAGAACGCAGCTGTTTGGACAGCCGCTGACGAGCATCTGCCCCGATGACGGCCTTCTGCCCAAACCAATCGCAGTATGTTGTTCCTCTTTGTGCCGTGCTTTTTGTACCTTTTTCTGTTTTCTATGTGTCTATGGAGTTAATTACTCTAATAACGGATTGAGCTTATAGATCTGCAGCTTTTGCTGTTTTTGGATTTGAATCCTGAAAAGTAACAGTTTTGGAGGTTTCCACCTGATAAATCGGCCTCAGGTCTTAATGCTCAAAACCTTGTTGGAACATAACAGTATCTACAAGCTGCACAATGCAATGTGCCGTGGAGCCTGTCCATCGGCTATTTTTGGCCACGATCACCGTGTCATTGGTACAGTATAGGCATGCTTTCTGACTGAAGAGTGTCAGCAAGAAAGGGTGTCATCTTGTAATGGCTGTTACTAGTGAGGTGGCCCAATTATAGATATTGCAAGTGTGCGAGGTGTACCCTGAAGTGTGTACGCTGCATGGTGTGGTGTGGCGCCATCATTCTGAGGTGACACCACCAACCATGTGAACAGGACCCCTGTGGTCGCCTGCATAGTGTGGTGTGGCGCCATCATTCTGAGGTGACGCCACCAACCATGTGAACAGGACCCCTGTGGTCGCCTGCATGGTGTGGTGTGGCGCCATCATTCTGAGGTGACGCCACCAACCATGTGAACAGGACCCCTGTGGTCGCCTGCATAGTGTGGTGTGGCGCCATCATTCTGAGGTGACGCCACCAACCATGTGAACAGGACCCCTGTGGTCGCCTGCATGGTGTGGTGTGGCGCCATCATTCTGAGGTGACGCCACCAGCCATGTGAACAGGACCCCTGTGGTCGCCTGCATGGTGTGGTGTGGCGCCATCATTCTGAGGTGACGCCACCAACCATGTGAACAGGACCCCTGTGGTCGCCTGCATAGTGTGGTGTGGCGCCATCATTCTGAGGTGACGCCACCAACCATGTGAACAGGACCCCTGTGGTCGCCTGCATAGTGTGGTGTGGCGCCATCATTCTGAGGTGACGCCACCAACCATGTGAACAGGACCCCTGTGGTCGCCTGCATAGTGTGGTGTGGCGCCATCATTCTGAGGTGACGCCACCAACCATGTGAACAGGACCCCTGTGGTCGCCTGCATAGTGTGGTGTGGCGCCATCATTCTGAGGTGACGCCACCAACCATGTGAACAGGACCCCTGTGGTCGCCTGCATAGTGGGGTGTGGCGCCATCATTCTGAGGTGACGCCACCAACCATGTGAACAGGACCCCTGTGGTCGCCTGCATAGTGGGGTGTGGCGCCATCATTCTGAGGTGACACCACCAACCATGTGAACAGGACCCCTGTGGTCGCCTGCATGGTGTGGTGTGGCGCCATCATTCTGAGGTGACGCCACCAACCATGTGAACAGGACCCCTGTGGTCGCCTGCATAGTGTGGTGTGGCGCCATCATTCTGAGGTGACACCACCAACCATGTGAACAGGACCCCTGTGGTCGCCTGCATGGTGTGGTGTGGCGCCATCATTCTGAGGTGACACCACCAACCATGTGAACAGGACCCCTGTGGTCGCCTGCATGGTGTGGTGTGGCGCCATCATTCTGAGGTGACACCACCAACCATGTGAACAGGACCCCTGTGGTCGCCTGCATGGTGTGGTGTGGCGCCATCATTCTGAGGTGACACCACCAACCATGTGAACAGGACCCCTGTGGTCGCCTCGCACCAACCATCCACCATCATTGATCCGTCTCTTGCGAATCAGCTGCAGGTGTCGGAGTGAATTATAACTTTACTGTACCTTTCTTAATCTTGTGGCTTATTATTCTCTGATGAAAAATCTGTTTAGATATATGAAATGTTACTGTAATTTGCATGCATACTGTAGCAGCAGCATAGTCACTATAGGCAGGTAACAAACTTAAACATTACAAGTAACAATGTAGAAAATATACTTATACACAAGTACAGGGAAGAGAAAAGGTTAAAATGATCACATTGTGCTTTGCTTGTGTCTCAACTACTCAATTCATTGATGGGTGTGTCCTCCAGGGCTCTGTATGTGGTCCCCTCCTTTTCTCCCTCTATGGCAAATCTCTTCGCCGAACATAATACATTAAGGCAGGATTGTGGTCTAAATGGGGGCGTCCATGGCCTAGCGCTTATCACCTTGAAAGTCAAAAGGTGAAGAATAAAATGACTGCTGTATAGGTTGGCTGTCCATCCCTGGTACCTACAGTATAGACGCATTCAGAGACGGTTCAACAGCCCGTGGTGGATGAGCGGTGCCGGAATTAGTTACACTACTAAATGCGCAACGAAATTCGGGCGGGTGCTCGTATTTGACATTCCGTTTATCTCCAAAGTTGAATGTTGCTACTAGTGTTGGAGCAGCCATAAACTACACAGGTTCATCCCGATGTTCTGGGCTTCTTTGTAAAGGTAGTAGTTAGTAAAAAGCAGGTAAAAGAGTAACGTTTGAGCGGACTAACATCAGTCACTTTCCCATTCAATGTAGTAGAAGAGCTGCCTATAGTACCCCGCAGAATAGATATCTTGTCTCCGCCTACAGGAAATCCGGGTCCCCTGCGACCAGGGGACCCGTCTCTGAATGTGTCTATACTGTGGCAGGCTGTGGCCATGTAACACTCTCAGCCTCCACTTAAACACGCACACACTTCCACGTAATGATCCCCCCATGGACCGCTGACTTATTCATGCACACACGCATAACTATACTGTTGTGCCACCGACCGTAATCTGAAGTGGTGGACTAAAGTACTCTTATTTTTTTTACTTACAGGTCCTGCTGGCGTTGCTGTGGCAGAAGGCTCCGTCCACGGAGGGCGTCTTTAGGAAGCCGTGCAACAACAAGGCCATGAGGCTGGCCCGGGAGCAGCTGGACGGAGGACACCACGTGGACATGGGAGACATGAACGTGGCCAACCTGGTGGGCCTCCTCAAGGTGCGTCACATTAGGGCTCATCAACCTGGTGGGCCTCCTCAAGGTGCGTCACATTAGGGCTCATCAACCTGGTGGGCCTCCTCAAGGTGCGTCACATTAGGGCTCATCAACCTGGTGGGCCTCCTCAAGGTGCGTCGCATTAAGGCTCATCAACGTGTCCGTGGCAAAGGCTTTGGTCTCGTCCGTGGCAAACATTTAGATTTTCTTTTTGACGCACTTTATGACGCCAACAATTAGGACCCTATCGTGATATCCATTATCCCAGACCATATCTAGCCACATATTAGGATTTCAGTATACTGGTAATGTATATATTGCCCATCCCTAATAGTGACAGAGACTGAGGACCGCTACCTAATGCAAGATAGTAAAAAAATATATTATTAAAAGTGAGCTATTCTAGTGAGCTATTGGTCATCTAATGTATATAAAAATAAAAATAAAAGTATATAGGGCTTAAGATGGTTGATTCCAGGAGGGATGGTGGTGTGATACAGTGTGTCTCCTGTTGACCACATGCAGAGCTTTCTGAAGGAGCTGCCCGGCAGCCTGCTGGTGTCTGACCTGTACGACGTGTGGATGGAGGCTCTGGACACAGAGGACGAACAGCAGAGAGCTGCACGGGTCAAGAGGTCAGTTCCCCACCTAGCTTTGATCTATTTTAAAGCCACGATCCGCAACATTCTGTGGCTCACTCGCTCATGCACTGCTTCAAATACCTTTAGTGATTTTGTCAGCAGGTGTCCTAAGACACCGCAGGGTCTAGATGCCTAGAGTAGGGAGACCACCGACTGCACATGTGATAGTTATTGAGCGGTGCCTAACCGCTCCAATGAACGGCTATGTGTGTCCGTATGTATGTCTCCATGTCCACTTGAGTATGGCAATACCGCTGGGTGACCTAAAGTGGCACTGTTGAGTAGCCTAACACACACACACACACTGCCTGCACCGCTCAGTTCAGACGCGTTTGATTTATTGTGTATTACTATACTCTACCATACAGATGTGCTATAGTTATATTGTATTAACGTATACAAAAAAAGTAATGTTTTATTCATTGAAACAAGACCAAGTTGTTTGGTCCAAGTTTTCTGAATGCAGACTTTGAGTGTGAGCTGAGGTCGTTTTATGTAACGTGTGTTTTTTTGTTTTTCACACATTACATAAAAGTTAAACACTTCCCCTTTTCCTCACTTGGCCTACATGTCAGTTTTGAAAAAAGAGAAGTATATTACATAAAGAAAGGGGGCGCGCTCAACTGACATACATCCTCTTCCTCTTTCAGGGTGGTAGACATGCTTCCGGGGCCCAACAGGCTGCTCCTGCGCTACCTCCTGTGTGTGCTCTGCCGCGTCCTCGAGAGCGCCGACACCAACAAGATGGACGCCGCCAATCTGGCGGTGTGCATCGCGCCCACGCTGCTGCAGCTGGAGGCTGCCATGCCTGTGGCGGAGCAGATGGCCAAGCTGAACAAGGTGCCGTGTTGATGCTGTCGACCTAAACTATGACGAGAAATGACCGTCGACCACGTTTTTTTTAAACCGACGAAAACTACATATAAACTAAAACTAAAACATTTCAGATGACTAAAATGTGACTAAAACTAAATGGGTTTTTATTCAAAAGACAAAATGACTAAAACATGACTAAAATTTTTCTCTGTCAAAATCAACACTAATAAGGTGAAAGTTCTAGATGCCACTCGCCTCCCTGCAGGGCTCTTTGAAGCTCTGCGGTGAAAACCACAAACGAGTTTCACAAGAGTTAGGCTGCAGCAGCAGCCCTGGTGTTCTGAAGCAACTCCATGGGTTTCGTTTCACAGAGCACTACTGAAGGAACTGTTGATGTTCAGACAAATAAAGCGCAGTCCTGTATTGATGTCAACAATAGTTGAGAATTGGCAGCTGTACACCGCAACAGAATGTCAAATGTTTACAACTTTTGTTTAGTCAAGCAAACAATCGTACTTAAAATCGTACAGACTAGCCTACTCGCATTTACATCTACTTAATATATTGTTCATAAACCTCTCCATTCATGCATGTGAGGATACACTTAAAAAAGTAAAAGGAGAAATGCACATCACAAAATAATTAGAATAAAAAGCTGAATTACGAAACATTCATTTTCAACCTTATGTTGAATAATTGGTCCTCCTGGCTGTGGAGTCGTGTGGACAGTTCAGAAACCGTGACATTGACAGTTGATATAAAATGTCCTTTCATAATACGTAAGGTATGTTGAGCGATGTTCAGTCACTTTGGATGGCGAATCATGTTGGCTCATCCAGCTCTCCTGTCCTGGTTCCCTTGCAGGTGACGGAGCTGACGCGGTTCCTCATGGAGAACTGCTGCGCCTGCGACATCCTGGGGGGAAACGTCTCGGACCTCCTGGGAGACGTCGACGAGGACTCCCTGTCCTCCCAGCAGCACGACTCGGCATACGACAGCCCCGGCCCCGACGGAGAGGCGGGCTCCGTCCAGGGAGAGGCGGCGGGCGGTTCGTCCAACTGTCCGCACGATGACGCCGTCTTCTTCCCCGCGACAACCAGGCCCGCCCCCTCCAACCGGCGCCGCTCCGAACCCATCATCTCGCACGTGTCTGCGGTGAGGAGCCTGCGTGGCGTGGGCTCCAGGAGCCAGGAGGACTGCACCCGCGAGAGAGAGCAGCCCCTGAAGAAACCCGTCTCGGACGATTCCTTCTTGCTCAGAGGGCGGGGGGGAGGAGCCTGGGCCGCGGAGGCGCTGCCGCCGTGGAACGCGGAACCGGCGCTGCTGTACGCCGCCTGCAACCTGTCCAAGGAGGGCTCGCACTCCTCGTCCTGCTCCCTGGAGAGCAACCAGTCGGAGGGCTCCGTTTTCGCCAGCTCTCCTCCTCCGGGGTCTCCCGTCTGCGTCCGCAGGGCCAACTCCACCCGCCAGCCGGCAACGTCCTCTGGCGGCACGAAGGAAGGAAAGGACGTGGTGGAGGTGAAGAGACGCTCCCATTCCATGAGGCTCGACGGCGGCAAGGTCCCTCTCAGGACCAAGAGCCTGGGCGGCTTCTCCTTCTCCAGGGGCAGTCTGAAGAAAGGCGGGCACCACCAGAGAGAGAGGCCCTTCACCACCTGCGGGACCCTCCAGGAGGACTCCCAGAGCGAGGGGGGGCCTGAAACGCCAGCGGCGGACAAGCTGATCAAACAGCGCCGGCCCCTGTCGGCCATCGAGGTGTTCCGGCAGGTGGACGCCAAGCTGCCCTGCAGGCCTCCGCCCTACGCGCACGCCGTGCTCAGCACCGCCCTGCCGGCGCCTCCTCCGCAGTACCGGACCATGATGACCGTGCAGGTCGCCCGAGAGCTGGGCAGGAGGTCCCGCCCCTCCTCCGTGCATGGCGATTTCACGGCGAGCTGTCCCGCGAGCCGGTACGCCGCTGCGGACTGCCTCGCGCTAACGCCGGCCGCCACAGCTGTGGGAGTCATACCGCCGTACCGCCGCCCGAGGGCCATGTCCGAGTCTGTGTCGCTGTGCTGCGGCCAGCAGCTGCCCTTTGAAGACGTATCTTACGCCAAGGAGTCTTACGTTTGAATGGACTTTCATGTTTCACTCTTTCACTTTGAATGTACAGTATGTTGACTTTGTGCAACCCTAATGCTTAATTTATGCTATCATATGTCGGTGTTGCATGCCTGAAACTGCTGGCTTTTGGCACGCGACACCAGCGTATGACAAAGTATAAAATGAGGCTTTTTCAGTAGTACCATTTAGAGTACATCATTTCGTGGATATTTATGGTGTAGGGTAGATATCTAGTCGATGGCAAAAAAGCTATGTAAATAAATACAGAATATCATGGAGAAAAATATGCTAAACTTAAAAATGTACATTTTCTATCTGTCTTCAAGTTTGTGTTTTGTTTTGTTTTGTATAGTCCCACTGTATGAACTAGTATCTGAGCGCACATTTTATAATCTTTTGTAAATACTAACCTGGTTACTTTCACTACATTAAAGCACCTTTGTGATGATAAGTCATACTTTGTCCTCATTTTTAAAAAATCGATTCAGCAATGCACCGCGATTCAACCGTGCACGATTCTGCATCGATGCAGCATCGTGACATAATCGAAGCCTAAATATATTATGTAAATATAATACTATATAATATAATTCAAATTTAATTTGTTGTTCAGTATATATCTGTGCCAAGTTGTGCAGTAATATAGAAAAGTGATGCAACACGATGCATCGTAGAATCAAATCGAATCGATACCTGGTGAATCATAAGTAGTAATCGTAAGCAGTGCCAATGCACACCTCTAATTTTAACCATATACCTGTAAGTTCAAATACTATAGTTGACCATGGTGGTCCACCCAGAACTATACTTGGGCTGCTCCTTTTTTCCTTATCTACACCTTATGTTGCTGAACCAAAAATAACCGATCCACACGCTTGTGACTTGTAGAATTTTGATCAAAAGATTTGATCGAAACAATTTGAGGCCACCGGAGGATGACAAAGCTACAAGAATCTCAATATTGATACTATTCTATAGGTATAACCATGTATAGGTCATCCCCTGGTGAGAACATGGCCCATTTAATCAGCCTGGTTAAACAGAGTGCACAGTGTGCACAGAAAGCTTAATTGGCCTTACTTCTCCTTTATATTAGCATGGTGTTGAGTAACAGACCTGAAAGAACAACATGTTCTTTCTGGCACACTTATCGATGAGCTAGGCGGGAAACCAGACATGTCACATGAACGGATTTGGTTTTCTCTGAATTGTCTTGCCTGCCATCTTTGGCTGCTTGATGAGCTGATGGCAGGACTTCTTCCTCTTCCTCTCTGAGCATTTTGCTTTGACACTTTTCCTTCCTCAATTGTATAACCCAAAATGCATTAATGGAGTGCAGCTGGTTCAAACGGAACTGCTATGATCAGCAGTTACAATTCTGTATACAGTGGTCTCAGAGGTCATCGCTATAGTCTTCATCATTGTTGAGGATTTAAAACACGACACGGCATGCTATAACACGCCGTTCCACATCATTTTTGAGGATTTTTAAAAATTCCGCAATTTTCAATTTCCGCAATTTCCAATTTCCGCAATTTCCAATTTCCGCAATTTTCAATTTCCGCAATTTCCGCAATTTTCAATTTCCGTAATTTCCGCAATTTGCAATTTCCGCAATTTTCAATTTAAAAAAACAAAGCCAAGTGACAGCTGTGTAGTGTGTACACAGTACACACTGTCAAATGTTTAAGAATGTGTCTGATGGGTTTGGGCCGGCCGAGCGTTCCAGGTAATCCAGCCTGACAGTGTGTTGCGGGTTTGAGTCCCGATCCCGACGACCTTTGCTGCGTCGCTACATACTAATTCCTACACGGGTTGTGTTTAACCAAGTTAAGTTTACTGAGGTTAAGGTTAGGGTTAGGTTTAGGTATAGTTTTACTGAGGTTAGGGTTATAGGGTTAGGTTTAGGCTGTCAATCACAGCGACTGGCCAATCACAGCGCGTCGACTGCATAGCCCGTGTAGGCTTGGTATGTCGCTGCTGCGTGTCTTCCCCCACATCTCTCTCCCCCCTTTCCTGTCAAACCGCTGTGAATCTGTCAATAAAGGCAAATATGCATATCTTTAAAAATAATAATATTAATAATAATGTGTCTGACAGTCAACGATGTAAAATATATATACGCCAGGTTCAAACATTTGAGTAAAAAAGACAATGTAATAACATAAATATTGTATGGGGGCATCTGTGACACAAATATTTTCAGATGGGTGGGTCTGTGCCATTCATTTGAACAATTATTACAAAACAATTGCATTGAGTGCACATATACAGTACAGACTAGAGCAGGCTACAACAGACATAACTGTTCTGTTCTGCACAATAACAGCTTTAAATTGTGCTTATACTTTGATACTGAATACACCTGGGGATAGAACAGCTAGCACATTGTTGCAGCATGTGCCAAACACAGCCAATTAAAATAACAGAATGTAACGCACCTCTCTTGGACGCTAGCATGTGGACAGCGCCCCCAGCAGGAAACAGATGAGACTTCACAAGTGATGGAAGAAGTAGATCTTTGACATGGCCACTTAAAGAAGGGATGGCAAAACGTCAAACTGGCCAAACGTCTAATTTCTCTTTTGGGCCTTGACCTAAAAAGTCTGGGAGAAGAAGCAAGAAGCAGGCTAATGCTAGATTTAAATATGCTCTACGCTATATTAAAAGAAATGAACAGGCCAGCATGAGGGCAAATGCTATGGCTGAAAAGCTACAGAAACATAATGTGTATGAGTTCTGGAAGGAAGTTAAGGTGGTAAATAACAGTAAGATGCCAATGCCTTCTAGCATTGATGGTACTACAGGGAATCAAAGAATGTATTAATGATGGCCTTAACAGGGAACACACAGAGTGATCCCAGTCTTTTCCTCATGTTTCTGGAATGATATGATATGATATATGATATATTACTTTATTGTCAGTTCACACTGAAATTTGTCTTGCGACACAAGCAGCCAGGTATGCAGAACATATACAAAACACAGAGAACAAGACAATTTACATACATAAAGACATGAGCAATATCCACCGCTTAGATTATCCTGTGGCTACTACATCTCCTGATTGAGCCTCAAGGTCGACTGGTAGACAAAGGACCTCTTTAGTCTGACCTTGTTGTATGCTGGTACACCATATCTCCTTCCTGAAGGTAGCAACCTATATTCTCTATACAACACATGCTTAGTATTAGAGGTGATATTCCTCTGATATTCCAGATGAAACACTGGAGGCAATGTTTAGCCTGATACATAGGCTATCTCTGTGTTGTTGTTTTGTATTTACTGTCATGTTTTTCCCTGTTGTTTGTATATGGACCCATTGTCTGTGTTTTGCTGGTATCTATGCTGCTGCATTGTCTGAAGGAAACCAACTTTATTGTTACATCTTGTGTAGGCTACAAGATGTAACAATAAAGTACAACCTTGAACCTTCAAATGGAACATGGGCAACATAGACTTAATCAGTTCAGAAATGTGTGTGTGTGTGTGTGTGTGTGTGTGTGTGTGTGTGTGTGTGTGTGTGTGTGTGTGTGTGTGTGTGTGTGTGTGTGTGTGTGTGTGTGTGTGTGTGTGTGTGTGTGTGTACTGTATGACATGATCGTTCTGTCAATATGCTTTATGCTCAAATGAACGGACTCAATGTTTGCTGAACAACACATAGCCTACTGTGATCCATGTATGTGAACGTACACATGTCCTCGTACAATTTACAATTACAATTTAGGCATTTAGCAGATGCTCTTAATCCAGAGCGATTTACATTAAGCAAGAACAAAAAAAAGCATGGGAATACATCACATACAGTATATAAAAAGCATTTATCATGAAACATGCGTAAGCTAAGAACGTAACAGTGGAATATCTATATCATGAAACTATACATGTAAACTATACATGTATACTATACTATGCTATAATGTACTACGAAGTGCTATGACTACATACAATGCAATTATAGTGCGGTCTACATGACATGCTATAAGTCTGTATCAAATGCTATCTAAGTCTAAATCTAATATGGGGGTAGGCCGCGTTCCTGTGTTTCTGGAACTTCTGAGGACCCCCCGGGGACACCCACACAGTTAACGGTTTTTGTATGGAGTTGTGCTTCAATGTACTGTAATTCAGTTAATTAATCAATCAATCAATGTCTAGACATTTTTGTGAGTTTTGATCAAAGATCCCAGGAGTATAGATTTTGTTTCCATGTAATTCAAATCAAAATAAGGTCACAGTGAAGTCACATAAAAAGTTTACATGAAATGAAACTTTATTGAACATCTTCAAATTACACTTCACTCTGAAAGAGGAAGTGATGTAATGAACGACGCGTTTCCTGGATACCGTTGCGTTGCCTTGATAAACATCAACACCGTTTCAACCCCTCTGTCTCGCTCAAACATCCAGCAGTTTAGTTGGCATTAAGGCCAATCTATTTGATCCAACGGGGTAGTAAACCTCCAAGCGTTGTTAGTCAAAGTTGTCAGTGATATAACTACAACTGATCGTTTTATAATTTTTATGAGAAGACAATGACGTCGGTTCTGAAGCCTCAAACTCAGAAGGAGTCCACCAACAGCACCTACACGTTCTCAAGTCGACCCAGACCTGCACAGAACCGCTCCAAATACAGGGAACCTGTCTCCGAACAACAGTGAGTTTGAGAACATTAAGTAATTAAAGCTGTGTACTTCACTGACATAAACCCTCATGCACAGACAGCATATATCACGGACACGGTAGGCGTGGGCTATTCAAATAAACGTGTGCGCGCGCGCGCGTGTGCGCGCTCGCTCTCTCACAAAGCATTGAGTTCATCACTCGGGAGTCGGAAGGTGCACTTACCGTAAGTGTCATTGTTGAAGTGTCAATTTAATTGTGATCAAGGGCCCAGGGTCACGGTGGCCTGCCTCAGTTCTTATAAAACCACTCCATATGCAGGAATATGATGATTGGAAGTTGCACTTAATTACTAGATCTATAGATTGACATTGCTGTCTGCCTGTCTTCACACCATCCACCAATAATCCCCACCTGCTTGAGAGCTTAATTACTGTGACAATTTAAATTGTCACAGTAATTTAAATTACATGGTAGCCTACGTGTCTGAAACATGACTGCCATGATGATTATCATCTCGTATGAATACGAGAGTCATGAACCATGGCTAACAGCCCTATTATTAATATTAGTCACTCTTTTTGAATTGTCAATGACTATAGGAGGACAAGATTCAAGATTCAAGATTCAATAATTTATTTGCCATGTCAACAAGTTGATAGGAATTTGTCTTGGTTCATACTCAACATATACAGACAACCATAGATACACAAACAAGAAGGACAGTACAATACAAAAGCAAAAACCAGCAGCATAGGAAATTACATCCATTTTTTTTAAAGTGCTACATGCATACCGGGTATACTATGAGTTCAGATGTCTAATGGCTACAGGGTAAGTGCTATCCCTGAAGCGACATGTAGAGCTCTGGATACTTATATCTCCTGCCTGATGGGAGGAGATTGAAGAGGTGATGTGCAGGATGGGAGTTGTCTGCAATGATTTTATTTGCCTTCCTAATTATTCTGGTGGAATAGAGTGAGGAAAGTGTAGGGAGGCTGCATCCTATGTTTTTTGTTGCGCAACGTACTACTCTTTCCAGCTTTAATTTGTCTTGAGAGGTTGTGTGACCAAACCAGACAAGCATGGAGAAGGTGAGAACACTTTCAATAGTGCCCTTATAGAAGTGAGTCATGGCTGCTTGGCTGACTTTAAACTTCTTAAGCTGCCGCAGGAAATAGAGATGCTGGTGTGATTTGCTTATTATGAGACTGGTGTTAAGATCCCATGATAATGACTCATGGATGGTGGTCCCTAGGAACCGGAAGGAGGAAACTCTTTCTACCTCTTCCCCATTGATGAAGAGGGGGGGGGGGGGGGAGTCCGGGGGACACACATTTCTTTTTCCTAAAATCTATGAACATCTCTTTGGTTTTAGAGATGTTTAGAATCAAGTTGTAACTCTCACACCATCTCACCAGCTCCTCTACTGCTCTGCGGTAGTCGGTTTCAACCTCGTTGGTAATAAGACCTACTAAAGATGTGTCATCAGCAAACTTATACATCATAACTGTACTAAAGTGAGATTGACAGAAATGAGTGTATAATGAGTAGAGAAGTGGAGAAAGGACGCACCCCTGGGGGGGCCCAGTGGGCAGAAGTACAAAGTGGTAAAATGATATAACATAGCCTACAGTATGTAGCATGAATAGAGACAGCCATATAGATTATACCTTAAAGGTATATTTCACTTTCAAACAAATAACCTTAAATATTATATTATTACAATAACAATCACATAAAAATGTGGAATTAAAATGTCCTTCTAATGCTTGAGGGGCATCACTCACACAGGCATGCATGAGCACACACACACACACACACACACACACACACACACACACACACACACACACACACACACACACACAGCAAACATGTTCAGCAAACATTGAGTCCGTTTATTTAAGCATATTGACAGAACGGTCATGTCCTATATGTTTATGCTATAGAATAATTCACACAAATTATTGTGAATTGCGCGTTGAAAGTGTTGATAATTGCACAATTTCCCTTTTCCCTGACATCATAGGGATGACACAGCCAGTCAATATGGAAACATTATGTATGACCGCCGTGTTGTCAGAGGAAACACTTATGCCCAGCACATCATGCCACTTGTGAGTATAACAATGCCTTGCTTTGACCCATTAAGACCTGAGCCACAAATATTGTGTTCCAGAAGCCTTGCTTTAAATAAATTATATATATATATTCAAAGATGGCTGCCTGTGATTTCGGGGTTTCGGGTCTCTCATCATCATACCCCTCACTCAGGTGACCCAGCCGGGGGTGATCAATCCCGACGTACGAGTAGCTACCCTCGATCAGTCCCATTAGGGAAAGACAGGGCCACACAATCCGATGCTCCGGAACTACTCTGCCGGAACTGGGAGTGAGAGGAACTGGCACGTGGACGGACTAGGCTCTGTGGGTTGCCTACTGTCCGGGCCCCTCCTACGTCTCACCAGGTCCATTCCTGCTCTCACCAGGTCCATTCCTGCTCTCACCAGGTCCAGGACCTGTGCGTTGCACCAGGCACGTCATTCAGTAGTGGTGGATTCTCGAGCCGCAATGGTTCTGCATGGTGGTGCTGCAGGCTTCGCTTGCCTCCTAAAGGCCTCACCGTGGGTTTGTTGGGCTTCCTCATCACGGAAGACACAGCCTGGGGCGCCAACCCAAACTGCTCCCGGGTGCCGTCTACATTCCGGCTGTCATCCATCTCTCCGGTGGTCACCAGACTATTCCTGGTTGTCATGTAGTCTATTCCTATGAGTCACTATTAATGGCAATTATTATCCTCCCCACATAAATGTTTGTGTTGCTGTCACTGCTGTCGTATCTTACCGACTTACCTGCCAGTGAGGAGCCACCACCGGGATGATGTTGTAGAGCCTTTGTCAGACATTACCCGCTGACAGCTGCCGCCCCAGGCTCGTAGGAATACATGCAGTGACAAATATCACCCTCCACCCGGCTTCACTCCCCAAACACAATTGGTCCCGTGTTCAATGGGACCAATTGCATAGACAACTCGACAAAGTCGGATGCACGGCGGTGGATTAGAACCCACAACCTCTGCACACTTTACCACTGCGCCACCCCAAACGCCAAGAGGCTGAATCTTAAAAACGTACATATGTATTATATGTACAATATAATCTACAGTATGTATGTTTGTGTGTGACAGACAGCTCAGCTAGAGCCAGCAGCAGAGATCCAGAAACAGACGGAGACTAGAAGGAGAGTGCTGGCTCGTAAACGCACCAGAGAGCAGTACAGACCCAGGACCCCCGAGGCCCTGCAAGGCAGACAGCACATCGACGTACAAACGGGTACAACATCACCCATTAAGACCTGGAACGTGTCTGTGTCACCTTAGCTTTTAACCACGTTAATTAACCATTATTTTAAACTTTAGCCATTGAAAGATAGCAGATAGCTTGCTGAAAATGTCTGACTGAACCCTGCTTTTGATATCCCCCTCTCTGGTCTTTCATTTGTATGGCCGGTGGAGATATGTTTGATCTCTGTACTGTTCTGCATGTGGCAGTCTCCATGGAAACACAACGGTCCATTAAATAATTTAAATAAAAATCAAACCTCGGAGAAGGAGGTTCCTGAGGTTGCCACCATACTCTGACTGTGGTTGTATTTGTTTGTTTTTATTAACCAGTTTTTGTTGTAGTTGTAAGTATACCCTATACGTTTCAATCCGGGAGCTACCTCTGTCTCATTTCTTTACATTTTTGAGGGGCCCTCCTATATACAGGTTTAATGTTTTTAGTTCAATGTTTGCGTTTTTAGAATCGGCCTCAGGTCTAAATGGGTTAATTGTATGTGAACCACCTGTCACTTTAAATGTGTCACAAAAAGATTGGCTGTTGTTTATCGTACCTCAAAGTATATATGGCTATACAGTACGTGCTTGATAAAATGTCTGCATTTGGACTCAAACAGTAACGCCCTTTCTTCTCAGAGCTCTATCTTGAGGAACTGAGCGATCGCATCGAGGTGACTGATGTCCAGTGCCAGACGGACGCTTTTCTGGACAAACCAGCGACTCCGCTCTTCATCCCGGCCAAATCTGGCAGAGACGTGGCCACGCAGATAGAGCATGGCGAGGTAGGTGGTCCACTGTGGGTCAAGGCACAGTACTCCCCTTAAACATGATCATCAGGTACTATTATACTAGGAGGAAGATCAACATATGGAATGAATTCTGTACTGGCCATATATGGAGCATGTGTTGAGTATGTAAACATCATCTGTTCAAAACTTCTTTGGATTCAAATTCAAAATGAGCAAAAGTAGCCGATCGGCACGTTGTGAGCTTGTTTGAACTATTACAAAATGTTCTTCAAAATGGTAAAAAAAAATAGAGAAGAAAGGCAAAGAAGTTTAGGGATTAGGGGTACGGCCCCTTGTCTCTCCATAATATAGATATTTTGTAATGTTTTTTAAATAAATTAATATGAGTATCCTACTACTAAAATAATATTGTGAAAAAGCAGATATACTCGTGAATTGGCTATATCGTTTTTCAAATAATAAAAAAAGAGCTGTTTGGGACATAAAAGGTTTTCAGCCGACAGCAACACACTAAAGATGACTTGAGATCTAACCTGGCCTTCTGCACCTATGACTATGCATCAGTATATAGGCCACCTATTGGTATTACCAACATGCAAAAATGTTTTCACCACTATACTGAGTTTACATAAGCCTGTACATCGCAAATCTATTCAAAGGGCTTTTCATGCAAAAATGTTTTCACCACTATACAGCACTGAGCTTACATAAGCCTGTACATCGCAAATCTATTCAAAGGGCTTTTCATGAGTGGCTCAGAAGCTAGCCTGACCTCTTCTTGGTGCAAACAATACAGACAATACAACAAAACAATACATAATACAGACAATACAATTACTTAAAACAAAAAAAACAATAACATACATAATAAGTACAGTATAATAAAATAATGGCACTTAGAATGGTAACAACAACAACAGAGTCCTTATGGCCACAAGACCAAACAGCTGCAGAGAATACAATTAGACAATTTCCACCATTAAATAAGATAAATCATTAACCGTAATATATTGGATAAACCTTCCCCATATCTTATCAAACATCTTCTGTTTATTCTTCAAAGTATAAGTGATTCTTTCCAGAGGAAGACACAATGATAACTCCCTAAACCACTGAGCAATACTGGGTTTGCCTATTTATTTCCACGATAAGGCTATAGCCCTTTTGGCTTGTAGTAAACATAAATCCAGGAATATTATTATTACTCTGAATATTATGGCCAGGTGGGTAAAGACCTAATAGAAACAGTTTCGGGTCAAGCTCAATATCTATCGACAATATCTTCTGAATCTCCCTCCTCACTTCTTCCCAGAATTCTTTCACTCTTGGACATGCCCACAGACAATGGAAAAGTGTACCTTTGTCTTTACCACATCTGATACAAGTATCTGGAATATCTGCACTAAATTTATTTAATTTCTCTGGAGTGATATAAACCCTCAACAGCCAATTATATTGCAACAGTTTTAACCGAGTGTTACCCGTCTGGGATTGAGCATCCATACAGGCTGAGCTCCACTCTTCAGCAGCGTCTCTTATGGAGTTAAAATATCTATGGTGTAGCTACGGTATGTGAACCCAAACACATGTGCCTTAAAACACATTTAACCTTACAATCAAATAGTGTGCATGTGCATGTCGGGTGGAAGGTAATGTCCAAAACCGTCCAAAAAGTACATTTACTCAAGTACTGTACTTACTTCACTGGAGTATTTCCAATTTTCAGTTATTTTACTTCTGCTTATATGTCGGATCCAAATGTTGTACTTCACTGCATTTATTTGAAAACTTCACGTAACGTTACTAGTTACTTTGATCATTAATGCATCGCCGGCAGGAAATGGGGACAGAGAGATGGGGAGTGAGTGTAACACGCAGCGAAGGTCGTCGGGATCACGACTCGAAAACCCGCGGCGCACTGTCACTGTCTGTCCTGTCTCCGTCTTGTGTTCAGCTCAGAACCCTTCTGTCCTGTGTTTTTCCCCGTCCCCAACACCCCACGGCAGCTGTTTGACTTTGACCGGGAGGTGCAGGCCACACTGGAGGTTCTGGTGGGGAAGACGGTGGAGCAGTCTCTGCTGGAGGTGATGGAGGAGGAGGAGCTGGCGGTGCTGCGTGCTCAGCAGAGGGCCTTCGAGGAGCTGAGGAACGGAGAGCTGGTGGAGGTGCAGCGTCTGGAGGAGCAGGAGAGACGCAAGCGCCAGGAGAAGGTAGCCTACATAATACTATATACGCACAAAACAGCCTAGTAATTCATTTTCAATGAGAGGCATGCGTTCATTTTGGACACGCAGAGAAGTTGAGGGGCGACAATGCAAGCGTTTTTTGGTGGGCGCGGCCCCGTGAAATTGTCGCTCACGTGCTCGTTTCGTGCACGCGGCTGACTAGACCTGGATTGTGTTTAGCTATTTTTTTATTTTATATGTTTAGCTATTTTTTAACGCTACGTGTCCCGTGCCCCTCATGAGCAGATCTGGAGACTTGTCATTGATCCAGCGTCACCTGCTCCCCGTCTGAAAGGACATAAACACTGTCAGGACCCCGGGTGTGTTTGGACCCATATGCAGAATCTCAAAACTCAGAGTACACACAGGAAACCAAGGAGGACAGTTTACACAGACTGTACTGAACTTAAACAAGGTTAACACAAGCATACACTGAGAACATACAGTACACAACAGCTCAACACACACTGAAACCCGGGAGAAACAAACAACATGTTGCACCGTGATATGTTGTTGGCGTATAGATCTGTTATTTTACCCGGAAGTTGTGCAGGAACGTCTATGCATGTGCATACCCTCTATATTGCACAATATGATTGCTATCGGCCTGGAACTGGGGTTAAATACTTGGGGTTAAAGAAATGTTTTGAAAAAGTTCTGAAAATGTATTGGTAGAAATGTGTACGAACCCTGCTAATATCTCCCCTTGCCAAAGTGGAATCCCCTTTTAGGCTAGTGGACAAGATGTTAGCTTTCCACGCGGGTTCGAATCTCGGGCATTACACTTGCGCATTGAAAAGGGAATAGACTCTTTCTTGGCCCATAACGACAATAAGCCACTCCGACCTTTCTTATCACAACGCAACTGGCAGAATGTGTCCCATGCACAGCCCATACATTACATTCAGGTTCAGGTTCAGGTTTATTTGTCATGTGTATAGAAAGATACAGTGTATAAATACAATGAAATTAATTTTGCTCAGAGCACTCTCAGTCTTACATACACAGGACATAAACAAACATCTATAGTGCAAGAAAAAGACAAAAAAACATTTAAAAAAAGTGCAAGTGAAGTGACAAAACAGTGCAATACAGTTCAAGGTCAGCTGTTCAGCAGCCTGACTGCCTGGAGGTAGAAACGGTTACTGAGACGGGTGGTGCGAGATTTGATGCTCTGGTAGCGTTTTTTGGAAGGGAGTGGTTTGAACAGGGTATTTGCGGGATGGCTGGTGTCTTCCATGATGTTGTGGGCTTTTTTCATACAACGAGTGGTGTAGATGTTATGGAGACTGTGTAATTCTGTGCTGCCGATGATTTTAGCTGCTGTTTTAACGGTCCTCTGCAACCTGTTGCAGTCCTGAGCGGTCGTGTTACCGTACCACACTGTGATGCAGCCAGTTAAGACACTTTCAATTATACAGCGATAAAGGTTCACTTTTGTACTCGAATGTGTCTGTGATGTGTTTGCCCAGGAATTTAAAGTTATCAACTATGTCGACAGATGACCCTTTGATGGAAATGGGGGTGTGGATACCTTTGGACTTCCTAAAGTCTACAATGATTTCTTTGGTCTTATTGGTGTTAAGTGAGAGGTTGTTGTTATCGCACCATAGAGTTAGATCTTCTATCTCCCTCCTATAGGCCCTCTCATCACCGTCGGTTATTAGTCTGATCACTGTGGTATCATCCGCAAATGTAATTATGCTGTTATTCCCATATCTGGCGACACAATCAAACGTAAACACACTGTACAACAGAGGACTGAGGCAGCAGCCTTGGGACGCACCGGTTCTGGTGAGAATTGTGGATGAGCATCTCTTTCCTATGCGTACACACTGGGGCCTGCCTGTCATAAAATCAATTACAGATGGAGCTGCCCACACCAAGGCCACTGAGTTTCAACACTAATTTAGATGGTACAATAGTGTTGAATGCGGAACTATAGTCGATGAACAGTAGTTGTTAGCGCCCTCGGTTTATGAATGAAATAGAACTTGAATGGTCTCAACGGGTGTTGTTTATTCTTCAGGTACAGTTGAAGGTCGTTGAACACCGTGAAAACTATAAAACAGAATAAATACTTTAAGAATCATACCAAACATTTCATAGTTTTCAATAAAATCAGTGCATTTGAGTTAATCACTTTTGTACAAGTCAACAATAAAATACTTAATTTATAGTTGATCCTAATCAGTGATTCAATATACCTCAGGTCATTTCAATAAACAAACAAGCAGATCATGAAGCAAAGGCACCACAAACAAAGAAAATAAACCAAACAAAATGCAACTAAACCCAAAGTAAATCATGAAAGAAATCCAAACAAACAAATCAAAAAGTAAGTCTGTATCTCACTCCGCTAACTGAGGGGCTAAGGCTAGGACGCCACCTTAGACTTCAAGCTATTACCACACGATCTCGGCATAAAGATACTTGGCACGTCTGACAGGCAAAGACAGGCACTGTAAAAACAGTAAGGAAAGGTTCGCTTAACAGTCGACCAACGCTACACATCATCTAGCAGGTTTAACGTTGCACAATTAGTATAAATGTGAACGCTGCAAACAAACATACCGTCTGGCGTACGCTGCGCTCTCCCCTGTCACTGTGTCGCTGTCACTGTCACTGTGTGTGAATGAATGTGTGGTGCGTGTAATCGAAAGTAATCGTATAGAATAGAGACACTGAGTGGTGTGCTGCTCACGCATCAGCAGCCAAAGCCGTGTGGATTCATTACGTAGATGTACTCCAGTCACTCCAAGGTATAAGTGAGTAAATCCTGAAATATGTTTCTATATAAGTGGTGCTCAATATTTCATGTCAAGAACCTCTCCATGGTAACGGTTTGGCGCGGGTCTTTTGATTGATCCCAGAGTTGTATTTATACTGACTGTTTGTCAGTTCTTCTTTATGCCTGATGAAGGTCTGACGACCGAAACGTTGCTCAATAAATCTAACAAAGTGAAGACAAGACAGTGTGCGGGATTCTTTTTCTCTACATGTCAAGAACCCCAGAAATTATATGTATTTGGCCGCCGATCCCCATCTGAAAATATGTTGTTCCAGGGATGCCCCCAGAAGCAAAGACTTGAGTTAAAAACGTTCACTCTGAAAGAAAATATATTCAAAGATTTGCGCCACATTTTCACGATTTTTCAAAAATAGCAGACCTACAAGTTCATAGAGAGGCACTCGGTGCACATTGAACATTAGCCTTGTTTCTGAAATGTGCTTGCCTTTCCTTTATTTAAGGATTGGGAGTCCGTAGAAAGCCTACAGTATAAAGTTTGGGAAATACTATTTTATACTTTGGCTGTTTGCAAGCTTGTAGAGAAAGTAAATATTGAAAATTTGAAATACGAAAAAGTGGAATTTAGATTTTATTTCAAAGTCAATCTTTTGGAGTCCTTGACATGAAAATGTTAGAACTGTGTTCTCTCTCTCTCTCTCTCTCTGAGCCCAGGATGCTAGACTTGCAGAGGAGCAGAGGATGCTGCAGAAGGACATGGAGACTGCGGAGAAGATCGCTGCACGGGCGTTTGCCCAACACTACCTGTCTGAACTCCTGCCGTCGGTCTACAACACCCTGAGGAACCAGGGCTACTTCTATGACCCCGTGGAGAAAGGTCTGCCCTTCTTTACCATTGAGCCAGTGGTTCTTAAAGTGAGGTCCACGGGGACCCTCAGTGTTCCCTGAGGGGATTCTAAATGGTCTGGTTCCATATTATGTACATTATGTAAAATCTGAGTTTGATAAAAAATAAAGTTTGAGTACGAGTGCCATAAGGTTCCTGCCTTTGGTTTCCATTTGGGAACATTTGCACATTTATTTGTTACCATATAAATTAATTTTATTCTGTTGGTTTCATTTTCGATTAAATCGATTATTTCATATAACCTCAGTCAACGTTTGTGTAAGTCCCTGACACAAGAAGGTCAACGACCTCCACTCCAACCATAAATTAGGCAACGCAGCGCAAAGCAAGGCAAGGCAACGCAATCTTATGGCATTCACCTCAGAGTCATAACTTGGTTATAACACCAGTATTATGTGTTAAACACAATGTGTTTGGCCGCAGTGCAGGCCCACTTCTGCCGATACTTTATGCTAAGGAACGCTAGTAAACAGAAATATCTTTGAGATGGGTGTCTGCAGCCAAAATACATATCACTTTGGGGGTCCAAAAAGGTTTGACATCACTGATATAGTTAGGCCTATAGATACTGTACGCCTACATAACCTTATGTGTGTCTGTTGTTTTGACCTCTAGACATCGAGAGTGATTTCTTCCCGTGGCTGATGACTGAAGTTGGCAACAATCTGGAGAAGAGATGCATCGCTAGACAACAATTGGACTGTAAGAGAATACACGCACACAGATTTTTTGCATAAGTAAATGTAGTAATAATACACAACAAAGCAGGAATACTCCTTAAAGTATCCTGTCTGAATGTGCTGAATTAAAACTTTCAGGTATTGGCATCAAAATATACTTTCAGTACATTTCTACAGTTCTACTGAAGCAAATGTACTTAGTTTTCTATCCACAAATTTGTACACATCTTTTTCAACAAGCAGGGTGAGACAAATAGGCATACACATTTTAGCCTAAACCCTGGTTGCTAAATGAAACCAGCAGATCTACAAGCGAACAAAGCTAGATCAGTGTGTGACTTTGTTGTATGATGATGTATCAATTTAAATTAAGCATTTAGCTGCCTTAAACTTTAAGCACTGGTGGCGTGCCTCTAGGGATGACAATTTATAATGTTATTACATCTCCATCTAGTGTTCATGTTTTAGCATTACAGATTGCTGTAGTCCAGTGGTTCCCAAACCTTATCTCATGACCCAAACGAGAAATTTTACATTTGCCTGGGAAAATATTATGAGATGGGGTCTATGGCCAAATACATATCATTTTGGGGGTCCTTGACATGAAAATGTTTGAGCATCACTGACATAGAAAAACATAACATTTTCAGAAAACTGTCGTGATTTAGAAGACTTTTGTAGAATCTGGTCTCAGGTCTCAATGGGTTAAATCTCACATCAAGCATGTTCTGTCTACACTTCAGTAGTCTCGAGACAGATTGTTGACTAAGGAGAAGAGGGCGCTGTTTTTCCTTTATTTTATGATGGGTTCTCAGATTGACACTTCAATGATACTGCTCTCCTCTGTTACAGCGCTCATCCTTGATGTCACACAGAGGCAGCTGGAGGCCTACTGGCAGCTGGAGCCAAACCCACCCAAATGACTGTGGGGTATAATAATATTAGCCATCATTTCGTCACTGTCGGGAGGAAACCTCGTAAGTCCCAAAACCACTACTTTTCAGGAGATGGCAAAACAATTTAACCTGTGTTCCAAAGTGTTCAATGTAGTTATTAAGTTACAACAGCACTTAACAGATATATTTAACCACTTTCACAAATGTTCAATAGATTGGCTGGCTATTTTTTGCTACATTTGTCAACATTAATTTACAAGTTGGCCTGGGCCGTGGTTTAGCGGTCCAGGCACCTTGGCTGGTAATCCAGTCTGGCAGTGTGCTGCGGGCTCGACTCCCGATCCCGACGGCCCTCACTGCATGTCATCACCCCATCTCACTCCCCATTTCCTGTCTGCCTACTGTCTGTCCCTCCATAAAAAAAGAGAAACGCCACAGAAATAGTATGAACAATAAATGAACGGTTCTTAGTTGCATAAACTCCCTTGTGTTGTTAATTTGGTAAAATAACACAGACTTACGTAGATACATGTGTTGGGAGGGTGTTTCTTTTATATTTAAGGTAACATTGTTGGAGCCTTGCCAACATAATGAAAAATCCTAATGACAAAATGTGGTCTGTTTTACAGTTGCTATTCAATAAATCACAATCAATGTGTAAGTGTGTATCGTTTGAACACTTATTTAACGATAACGACAGGAGGAAATCACTTACTATGAAGACTGAGTTGTAATGCATACATTAATTGGAGGGTCCTTGGCATGAAAAGGTTTGAGAACCACTGCTGTAAGTGACCGTTGTTGTTGTTGTTGTTGTTATTATTATTTTATGTATAGTTATAACCAGTGGTGGAAAGTATCAAAGTATTTTTACTTAAGTTCTGTACTTAAGTACAATTTTGATGTATTTGTACTTTACTTAAGTATTTCCAATTTCCAGTACTTTTACGTCTACATCTCACAGCCAATTTTTTTTACTTTTACTTCAGTACAACTATTTGAAAACTTTAGTTACTAGTTACTTTGGCGATTTTAATTTGGATTAGAAAACATACATTAACCACTTCAACCCTATACATTTCGGCCATTTGAAAATAGCCGATCTACAAGCTCACAATGCATGGCAACGTGACGCATTGTGAGCTTGTAGAACTGCTATTTTCAAATGATTTGATTTTGATTGATTGTTTATTTATTTTCGTGTCCTGCACACAATGTGCCCAACCCTCATGGGTTTATAAGACACCATTTCACAATTGCATTTACAGCATGTTTACATTACATAATTCATGCATTTACAGCATGTTTACATTACATAATTCATGCATTTACAGCATGTTTACATTACATAATTCATGCATTTACAGCATGTTTACATTACATAATTAATTATATTACAACTCAGATTTATACAGAGTACTCTGTTTTCTTTCTCAAGCTATTCTGCAATATTACATTCTGCAATATGAGTACTTTTAGTACTTTAAGTACATTTTGATGCCGATACTTTTGTACATTTTCAATTCCGTACTTTTACTTGTAAGGCCTCACTCACACCTTCGCAACAGACTGATGTATGCTTGTTGTATACAAAGGGTGTGATACATCTTGCCCCAATGCATTTCCAATGGGAGTCACATGGTTTGACACAACATTTGTGTTGTATGAGGGGGAGTCGAAACACAGCAGTCGAAACACAGCCGAAACTTAAAGCCATACAACAGCTTGTAGTCCAGAATGTTGTATCAAACCATGTGACTTCCATTGGAAATGCAAACGTTCCTTCACAGAGAAGCTGAGATTTGACAGTTTGTTGCGGTCGACAGTACTTGCGCGCTCTGCTTGCACACATGTGCAACAAGCAAGTAGGCACTCGACAGAGTGCAGTTCTAGTTATCTTCTGTCGTGGTAAGTAGTCCCTTAAATTAACCAGAGCCAGACAATATTTAATATTTCATATCTAAAATAAAGAATCATAGAATGCAACTGGTCAGTGTAAATCAGAAGAAAATTAACTTTAATAACTACAGTATCTCCCTATGAGAGCAAAATAAACAAGGCAACAACGTATGAAGGAATTAATAAATAGCCAACACACAAGAAATGTCCTTTTCACATGGTTTATTTACCTCTGATGGACAACGGACGCGTTTCGGACTGATGGGCCTTCCTCAGCGTTGTCAACAACCTATGAAGGTGTGCATCATCCAAATGCTACAAGACAGAACTTCCGGCGCTGCCTTCCACTAATCTCAGGTGAGCTTTGAGATAGTTCTCGAAAACAGTCTTAAAGAGGTTTGTCTTAACCAAATTAATCCGGCCCTATAGCATCCCTATTCTGGGTCACTCTAGTTAGTGTTTGACTACATTTACCTGCCCATCTGTACATTTAATTCGCTACTAAATGGTAGCAGGCAGTAGCCACCCCATTGAAAATAATATGTATTTGAAATTAGTAGACATAGGAATATTCTCGGTTATTATGCAGCATTTCTGATGTGTCTTGGTTGTATTCAAATTGCTCAACAGTTTATTTTTTTTACTGTTTATTTGCATTTGGCTATGTTTGGGAGCTGTTTATCTGGTTGCCCTAGTATGCAAATTCAAAGCAACTTGTCTTGCAGGTTATTCAGTGTGATCACTGCTCTAATTTCATTTAGCCAATTTCCAATACTTTTAATATTTTTTCACATTTGTTTGTTTATGTATAGGCTTAGCCCTGTCTAGTTAATAAAGGCTTTTTAATCTATGTGTGTGCTTGAAGCCCCTTCCCGATGGGACCCCTCTTCACTTCCAATACTTTTACTTCTACATCTTGGATCCAAATATTGTACTTTTACTTCACTTACCGGTAATTTATTTGAAAGCTTTAGTTACTAGTTACTTTGTAGATGTTGACTATTAACAATTCATACATTAACCACTTCAGTCCTTTGGCCATTTGTACTTTTACTCAAGTACATTTTGAATTCTGGACTTCTACTTGTAACAGAGTATTTCTACATGTCAGTATTGATACTTTTACTTAAGTTAAAAAAATATACTTTTTCTACCACTGAAAACTAGCTATATCACATGTACTCAGGTTTTATACTTAAAGCTGCACTATGTAACTTTTATCTTTTACCCCGGATTTGAACCCGGTTTCCTGTGCAAGTGCTGACATTTTTTACCATTGAGCTAATAGGCATGCATTTCCAACTTGCATCGTTCCAAGTGGGCCAGTGCCAAACGGGCACCGCTGTAGAGGCCCCACAGGCACTGCTCTAGTCTAAATGCACCAAAGTCTCTGTCTGTACGTCTGTGCGTGTGTAATCCACGTAACTCGGGAACTGTTCGCCCCCACCAACTTCAAATTCGACACACACGTTCCACACCCCCGCAGTGGGTGCAGTGCCCGGTGTCGAGTCGGTCGGACCCACAGCCACAGTTGTCCAGAACCACCCCAAAAAGGCCCGGGCTCTGGACAGGGCCCCTGCCCATGGTCCAATATGTAGCTGGCCTGTTCTGACATCACAACACTCATATTTGGGCATGCCTGACAGAACTCCATAATCTGGCCTGTTCTGACATCACAACACTCCATATTTGGGCATGCCTGACACAGAACTCCATATATAGGAATAAAGGGACACAGAGATGCATACATAAATCTTCATACAGTATATGGGGGGGGGGGCTTCATTTCTCTATCAGTTTAAGGGGTCTTTAGGCTGAAAACAGTGATAAGACCCCTGGTTTAGGCTATGTGGAGTTTGTGGACTAATGCTTAGAGAGGTAAGCTATAGTCTATAGACTTGTAGGGCAGGGTGAGGAAGTGGTTGCTAGGTGTGTCCAGGGCCAGGCTGAGGCTGACTCACTTGACTGTAGTGTGTACACTGTACACAGACTACACTACTACAGAGACAGCGAGCGAGCACTGAAGGTAAACTGCACGTCCTACCTCCGATATATATGACTCTATTTTAGTCCTGTCAAACTATTGGCCAGCGGTACTTATGACACCTCCCCACTGGGTTTCGCAGCTCTACGTTGGAACTCCACAGTCAGGGGGCGTGTACGTGCACACACTCAGTGGGCGTGTGCGCTGTGGGCGTGTGCACGAGTGTAACTTCCCCGACTGAGATGGAAATAAACGACAGCGAGAGATGATGGTGCAAAACTGTAAATGTAATCACTTACTGGCTGTGTTTTTACAGTGTTCACACTTTTACATAGCATTACACACAGGGCAATGCTATGGAAAAGTGTGAACCCAGTGAAATCGTGGTGTTCCTGTGTCCAATTGGTTGCATATTGTATCCTACCCTCCACTGTTTCCCAGACATGGATAAATGAACACAATTACGGTCCCAATTCACACCCAATTTGCCAGACATATTAAAATGAAAGTCTTGCAGACTAATTAACTCTGAAGGGAGACTGGAAGGTAATAAGGTTTTTTTTAATGAAAGCCTAACCTTTTTGTCTCCCCCTAAAAAGTATTCTCTCAATCAGAGGCTGTGTGGAGTGATTGCTTATTAACTAATGGCTTGAATGATGACAGCTCGGTGCGGCGGTTCATGTAGCCTATTTATTTTGTTTTACTGAGAATAAGGTTAGAAATAAATTGAGGGTTAGGCATAGTTTTACTGGGGTTAAGTTTAGTTTTAGGCATAGTTTTACTGAGGTTAAGGTTAGGAATAAGGTTAGGTATAACCGTTTAAGCATAATGTACTTAACTAAAGTTTTCAAATAATTGTAGTGGAGTAAAAATACAATAATTGCCTCTACAATGCAGTGGAGTAGAAGTAAAACATAAGTGTATACATTTTGAAATACTCCAGTAAAGTAAAAGTACCTCAGAATTGTACTTACGTAATGTAACTAGTTACTTTCCACCATTGGTGGGAACTGGTGACAACACAACAGTATGTGGGATGGCTCATGGATGTGGATGCGCGCAGAGCGCGTGCGCCGCCATATTGTCGCACGCTGCAACTTCCACACACACGGCAGGGGAGGAGGGTCAGGGTGGAAATCTCAGATCTGCGGCTTCAGGACTGAAGACGTTCTCTAATATCATCATCATCTGGTAATACTTTCTACCGCGGATTGCACCGAACGAACGAGGACCCATCATACGGCGTCACCACATTGTACGTGTTCGGTTTACTTTTTTGCGCACTTTGTTACATTGTGCGCGCGCCTCCTCACAAAGGAGGCAAATCTCCCAGACAGCACAACAGGTGTCTGTGGGATTATAGTGAGGATGTGGCTGCTTAGAGCCAACATGACGGATCTGCGATAAAGTGCTTCTGCATAATGTTATGTATATCGACTTTATAGAAGGCAAGAAGCCCATATGCGTCATTTTAATTGACCTCATAGCCTGTCGTTCACTTCAGTCTATTAAGCAATAAGCATTACAACGTTTTGGAATTGTTTTAATATTGGATTTGGGAAATCTGCCGCGTTTAGTTTAAAAACGAACCAAAATGCTGTTATAGTCACACTTCTGTTATCTCTTTCCAAGTGAATGTTTAGACTAGCCTAGCTACTGGACACATTTTGTAACTTTATTTTTGCAACATTGTGTTAATTTGTGTAGCTGCAATAATCGGGGACTGCCCAATAATCAAACAGTCGCAGCTAGGCTAAAGACATTAATCCAGTGAGCGAGATCTGACGTCTAGCCTTCCTTGTCCAGGTGGCACGACAGAGTAGGCTATAGGAAAAAAATAGTGAACCAGCTTGGTTTCAATGGTTTGTAGCGTTTTACGCTTTTAGAAGAAATAAAAAAAATCGACAGATATTTGTTTGTTGTCTGTCTTGTTCGGTGCCCGCTTGCGTTTTCTCTAAACAGATGGGTGGAGACTATCCCACCCAGCCAGCCAGTCAGCCAGCAGTTCCATATTAAGATACGGTAGTGATCATAAGTAGGCTAGATGTAGTGATTCATCATGATGATGATGATGTCTGCTGCCGCTGCCTCCTCTATATGAACTGAAAGGGAGTGTTTATTCCCTCTTACTCAGACAGACAGTATCAGTCTTCTTCTGAAGTGGGTGAAACTCGTTTCTCTTCTTTTCCTTTCTCTGTTCAAGGACGCCTCTGTGAGAACCAGACCTGCTTGTATACGGACGGAGCAGGGAGCAACTTTATCTGGGGACACATTTTTTTACAAGCTCGTTTTGCTGAGAGCTTCCAGCACCAGGACACAAGATGCCTAAAGCGGTAAGTAGTGATTTTTGGAATAGGATACACAGCTGCCTGCTGGCAGTGGCACCCCGCTGTGCTTCATCCACCCCTCTAGTCGCTATAGCCTACTCTGTTGATTGATGTTGGGTCACAGTTAGCAAATTTCATCTGAAAGTTGAGTCATAGCCTTGATTCAAATGAGATTTTAGCCTTTGTCTGTGAGTTTTAAGTGAGGGCTATTTCAGTTAGCAAATGCAGTCTGTTCTTATCACATCATTCATAGGTTAAAATATGTACAGTGGTAGTTATTTAAATGAACTATATACTATAATGTTATAGGGCGTGTATTTGGGAAAAGTGTTTCTTACAAAACTGTTCAATGACGCTGAAAGAGCCAGGTAATGTTTTAGTGTTGCTTAATTTAGTCACATTTCTGAACCACATACCGGTAATACCGATTGGTCATCGTGGAACCTCTCCCTTGACCTGCCCCAGTGCCCATCAGATGACATCATCTGTGATTCGTCACATTACCTCCTTCCTATAAAATAGGGAGAATGTTGTGAAGCCATGGTCCTTGAACTAAAGAGGAACTCCTCGTCTTGACTAAAACTACAGTATTGTACACAGTATTGACTTAGCAGTTATTATGTATTCCATACTTTTTAGTGTCCATCAAAGACAAGACACTCATTTGTGGGGTGCCAGTCTACAACTGGAATGCCACATACGTAGCTGTGTCACCTGTGTTTATGACGGTTAACTTTTTTTTTAAGGATCGAATGACAGAACTGAAGCTGTAATCTGTGATGTCATCATGACTTATACAATTTAATTGACATTGATGTAGATTTATATGTCGTGTGTCTCTAAACTTGTATTGTCCAAAAGAGCTTTTACAGTAGAGTCGACCTTTCTATATACTTCATTGAATTCTTTATGGGGATGTGTATTGGTGTGATGTCATAATTAAAGGGGCAGGAACAGTGTTGAACTTGAATACACTGATCTGTCAGGTGGAACAGGAAGGAACTGATCTATCAGCTGGAATATTATATGACTTTAATGAACAGTAGTTTTGCTTTCTCTTTGAGGAAGCAAAGACTGGGATTTATTTAGGTCCCCTTAGCCTCTTACAGTATACCTTAAATACTTAGTTGACCAGAGTCCCCCAGACCTCTGCACTAGGTCCACTCCTTTTTCCCCCTTTACTATACCTCTTAGCTGACTTTTTTTTGTTTTGCCTAATTTGTGTCGCAGTAGAGGCAGTAGCCTATGCCCTATAGGGAGGGACGCTAGGGTCCGTGAATAGAAGGCCTTTTGCAGGGAGTTGGATTTGATCATATCATTTCTTTTAGGCTGGAAGTGGAAACCTTATATTCAAAACTGTAACATTTCAGGAATGGGTGGGGTTCCAATGGATCTAATGTAGATATTTAGTCACAAGCTCTACTTTTGTGTGACACTGTAGATATTGTATATATATGATGATGTTGGGCATTATTTTACTAAATAACTTGAAAAGTTGAAATATGGAGATGCAAGGTTTCAACGTAAGCGCGAGTGCAAGAGCATTAATGTACACTCTGCGTCTCCCTAGCCTCCTTTCCTCCCTCTGTTCACTGTTAGGGGAAACTTTAAGTAGGCACATTGCTTCCAGTAATGACATTTTAAAGACCATCCATCATGGAATTCAGCTTGAAGTGGATGTGTGTGTCCAGTGAGTCAGTCCACGCAGTGAACTGAAAACACATTTTGTGACAGCAGTGTGTCTCCGATGTTAGTAAGTACATGATATAGCCAAAGCGCCATAATGAACAGCAAGAGTGACCGAGTGACGCGGGACTGTTGTTGAACAGTGCACCGCATTGTGCATCGCATTAGCACACCGCGCTCCTATGTCCCAGACACAGACGGCATCATAAACTGTGTGTTGTTGGTTTGTTTAGAATGGCCCCCGGGGTTGTCATGAGTGTCACTGTGGAAATGACGCCATCGTCTGATAGCACCGCCGCAAATAAAATACTCCTCCTCCGGTAGACACAAAAACTCTGCCTTTTTGAGTGATAATGGCAGACCGTTTTCTTTTCCATGCTATCAAGGAGACATTAGCACTGGTTAGCAGCAGTCCGTAATGTGAACTAATATAGCTGGCTTGATTGAAAATGGCATGAAAAAAAGAGTCTCAGATTTAATGTACTTTGTACTCTTCTCCCAGTAATCCCCGCAACACTGAGGCCTATTCTTAGAGTTGGTTTTGGTCTATAAATATGGGTTTATGTTTTGGCAGTGACAGCTTTCCTAACTTGATGGGCTTTCTAGAGCGGTAAATTGTGACAGTGACATGGCAGGGAATCTGCTACTCCTGGAAACGTTTTTCTAGTTACTAAAGATTTCTTTGTAAGCTAGAGTGAAAACAAAGGGGGCCTAGTATAGAACCCTGGGGTACCCCGGTCAATGAAGTGTGTAGGGTTTAAGACAAGTGGTTAATTTGAGATCTTGAATGAACTATAAGTTTGACAGGTCTGAAGCATCCATCTGTTCATTCGGTAGGATACATCCTGACTGTCACATATTATATATTTCAACACATCCACTATTTTGAGGGGACATAAAGAATCTACTTGAGTGGCATTCAAAAATGTCTTGAATTGACTCAAATGTGGAAACTTCAACTTCAGTTTAATGTTGCATGTTTTCACTAGGTATGAATGAGAGGGTGGAATTATTTAGTGCAAGCTTCCCACAAAGTTGTAGTTATATTTTAATTGAGAATATGAGAAATACAATATCAAAACAAATGTCAAACAGACCGTGGGAGCATGTACCACACAACAATTTAACCACATGGACCCATACGGTACCTCTACTGAGCAAAGTGGGCATGTCATAATACGTGAACATTCTGTGGAAATGGCAGATCTACAAGCTTATCTGTGTACTTACTGTAGATCTGAATTATAGCATATTATCTTTTTTAGCCAAGGCGTTTGGTTGTATAGGGAGTGAGGGACAAAAAGCAGGGGGCGACTATAAGTATAGAGCCCTGGGGGCCTCTATACCGCTGGTGCCTGTCATAAAGTACAGGCACCAGCTCCTTTTTGCCATGTTTTCAAACTTCCAACTGCATGTTTTAAATGCAATGGCTTCATGGGGAACCACATACGTGTAGATCCCAGGGGAGAGAAGGCCGGGCCACACTCAAGGAGTCGACAAGGATCTTGTGTGGCTTGCGTGACTCACGTTTCACATATCTGAATGACACATTGTCATGCAGGAAACCTACGGAACTCCTTGGCTCTCCCAGAATCCTGTTTCCCTGTTGGTCACAGCCGGCCCACGCATAGAAACCACGTCAGGCGTGGCCGCGACCAACATGTATGGGTGTTTCCGCTCCATGTCCACTTCCATTGTTTCTGTTTGTTCCTCTCAATAATTGATATGAATTGAATGATGTGTGGCCACGCCCACAGGAGGTCCAGTCTTATACCAATCATTTCATCACCATTTCACAGACTCTTTAAGGAGAATGTTTGTGGAATGTGTGGCTCGAAATGTTGTGGTGATAAAGTAACGCTCTTCCTCTTTCACGTGTAACCTCTTAGGCTGTGTATTTGTCGCCGGCGAATGCTTTGCATCATACCAATTCCTATAGTTACAGGAGTATTTCACCCATATTCAACGTTATTTTCATATAATTGGTCCTCCTCACTAATGCTCATTAGAAGATGGTGCAATATCTGTCTACTCAGTCTGTGGTTGTGGACAGTTCAGAAACCTCCCTGATGCCTACCAGTGACATCATCGATGGGGATTCCAAGCTAATAGAAACTACAGTCTTTGTCTTCCTGGAAAAGTAGCATGCTGAAATAGAAGCCATTGTTCTTGCTTCAATGGAATGTTTTCTTTTAATGGCCAAATCTACCTACCGATGATGTCATTGTGAACTACCAATGGAATTTTATAATTAACATTAGTGAGCTGAGGACCAACATTGAAGATACATGGGTGAAGTGCTCCTTTAAGGCCTCCTACAGGTCCTTTAAGATCCTTTTTTCCATGATGAAAAATCTATTTGTGTCGCTTTCATTGCAAGTTGCAACTTAATATTTTGTTCTGTTTGGAAGGATGTATGCATTCATGATATAATAGGTTTCGGAATCACTGCTAGAGCCGTAAAAACCCTTCATTATCGGGGTCACTGGCATATGTTTTCAAATGGGGGGTCCATAGCCTAATAAATGTTGCTTTCGGGGTCCTTGACACGAAAAAGTTTGGGAACCACTGCTGTAGTGGGTGCTTTATAGCTCCGGTATTATTTCTCTGTGTGCATTTCAGCAGTGTCCATGGCTACACTCCCCCCCCCCCCCCCCCCCCCCCCCCCCCCGCAAAATAGACTTGTAAAGCCATGCAAACCATGCACAGGGTTAAATATTGAACACACTCCACTGAAGAATGCAAGTGCAACCCATTGTGAGTTTAACTACCGCGGTGGTCAGATGATGGCCATCTCGTTTTCTATTTTTTAATACATAACCTGAGCAGGCCGTTTATGCCTAATTTAGGCTCTTTGGTACGGCAGTGTCGCGTGTCAAAAAGACTAATCGCAAGATCACAACAACGCATCGTGCTTTCCGCGACACGTGAGCTTGTGAATCGGCAATATTTGGCACATGACAATGATGACACCATGATTACGTGAAGTATGGATCAGGCTTTAAACCTCACCGGGGATGGAGGTTGAAGGGTTAACAGGACAAACTGTGACGCCTAGCAGCAGCACTGTTCTTGGCATGAAAGAGGCTTTTCAGGGAGAAGGTACCATACTTGTTACCATAGGACTGAACTGATCCACAATGCTCTTCTTTAATAAAGTTCAGTCCCCTGTTCTTTTTTCAAAAAGGGTTAATAAAATACTAGTAGTAATTCTTGTAGTGTGGTCTCTCTGGACAGCAACGGTTCTCAAAGTCAAAACACAACACTTTGTAATAAATAATCAGGCCGTCTGCTCCATCTGCCCAGCTCCGTGAGCCGTCTCAAGACTTATTTTACACTTCAGTGTACAATAGTGTCGTCTTGCAAATTAAGTGTGTTTGAATGAATTTGACAATTTTTGCCAATGTTTTGAAACTGCATTTTCGCTGCCCCCGGCTAATGACTTGCCCAAAGTAAGGATGCCAGGTTGGAAAAACAATCACTGCTATATTTCTCAACCGTCAATCCTGTAGAGTAGAAGGACTTTTATATTGTTAATATCCATATTATAAATAACCCTTGCGTTCCTCTGACTACGGCTTCCCCATTGTGGAACGCTGTGTCCCTTTGCCCGCCTGGCATATTTTTAGCCTATGTGTCATGTTGTCTTTACGGCTCTGAATGGGGGGGCCTGAGTTTATTGTGAGTTATACCGTCCCATCAGAGGACTAAAACTCTGAGATCACATATCACTCAGTCAGCTAGGTTTGCGTCTGCACTCTGCACACTCAAATGTTCCGACCCACGCTGGTCAGGGGTGTGTTTTTCTTCCATAATCGGTGTAAATATAGACCTCGATGTTGAGAGAAATGTCCCACTGCATCTTTTCCAGCTGATCTGGTCTGAGTCTGATCCATGGAATCAGCCTTTATGGACGAGCTTTGTCTCGTTCTACGCCGTAACTGTTCTCTGTTCGGTGTGGCTGTTAAATCTCTTGAGTCCATTAGAATGCAGACGGAGGCTGCAGAAAGACTGCTGGGGACCCACATCTAAAAGGAGAGCTTTGTTTTGCTGTGTAAATGGATAGATCTCTCTCTCTCTCTCACACTCACTCTCTCTCTCGCTCTCTCTCTCTCTCTCTCTCTCTCTCTCTCTCTCTCTCTCTCTCTGCCTGCTTCCCTCTGAGATGCTTTTTCCCATTAGCAGTGCCTCTCACTCTGTCTTATGATCAGTTTTGATTGCCACAGTTTTGATTTCTTTGATTTGTTTAATTTAGGCTAGACGGGACCGTAGAGAGACGGGGCACTTGAGCCGGAGAGGTTGAACATGCAATGCAGTTCAATCAGCAGGAATTGGGGGGGAGGGGGGTTCAATAAATTCTGCTGCTCATTAGAATATTCAATCATACATTGTTTTGTTTGTAGTAATTCCAAATTTGAGGGGGAGCCCCCTCAAAGACCCCCTCAGGGTTCACCAGACCTCACTTTGAAAACCCCTCTGGGCTAAAACATCTGCTCGCGAGCCCACGTTTCTCTCATAATAACGGCCGAACTTTCCATTCAATGTTGTCATTGACTTTGCTCTGTCTGCTGAAGCTGAGCTGGCTTCTTTCGTCAGTGGGTCTGTTTCTAGGAAGCGGGGGGGAGGTGGAGGGGGGCTGTGAGTCACCAGGCCAGGCTGCCCAGACGTTGGCCTTTTCCAGTGGGCGTCATTCACTTTGTTCCACTCCCAGTTAGAGCCCAACCAACCCATCATGCCAGATCGTTGGGCGCCATCCCCATCTCAGAGTCCTAGGCCATTGCAACATTACCTATGTTTTTTTTACCCATATGTTGTCAAAATGGGACTTGACTATAGTTTATTTTTGAGAAGATAAGCAAACCATAATTAAAATAACGCATGAACTTTATTTTATTCAACTACCGGTACTTTAAAAAATAAAATTAGTCTCTTGCACACCTACAAAGGCGTAGGAGAAGACCAAACGATAGTCTGACACATTAAAAAATACAAAAGGTCCCGCACACTGTCTTCAAATACAGTTGAAGGCTTTAATGGGAAATCACAACATTTCTCGTCTATACGAGCTTCATCAGGCTATCTTTATTTTATTCAACCACTTTAGCCTACTGTACAATAACTTACAGTTAGAAAACTGTTAGAAAACACATCGGGACACATCGCCTGCATAATTGCAGATACAGATATTGTAAAAAAAAGGGTCAAGCAATGGCTGATATATCGGCCGGGTTCTAGTGTGTTGAAGCCCCGTACGCTGGTCTTTCCCACTGGGCGTCATTGAGTTGGTTGGGACTCTGAGCTCACAGTGGCGCTCACAATGGCCAGGAGATGAGAGATCTCCCAGGCTGCTGTGTTAAGCTGTCTTTCTTCCCCTGCACGCCTGTGTCCACACAGTTCTTTATATGGTTTTCGTTGGGCACTAATAACTTGAGTCAATACCCCCGGGGGCTGCTCTCTTTTTTTTTCTTCTCTCGTTCGAAACCCCCGCAAATTCCACAGGCGCTTGGCATTGTGTTCAGAAAAAGGCAGAACTTGCGTTTTACCTCAAAGTGGTCATTGTGAGTGTTCCCCTTATGCATCATTTACTGGTTTCTGTTAGTGAATGATGGCGAGTGTTGATAGGTCACCTACAAGCCACAATACTGTTCTCTGTCGTTGACGTCATGTGTCATTTATTCAACGTGAGCACACAGCCGCGTTGTTTGTAGTGGTTTTGAAGTCCATTACATTAATCACTTGGTGGATCTTTAAGTGGACATTAAATGCTCTGCTAATGAAGAAGGCTTCACCTAAGTGGACCTCTCACAAGTCATCGGATCAAACATTAACCAGAGATTGAAAAGGCATGGGTTTGTGTGTGCGAGCTGCCCGCAACCCTCTGTGTGTGTGTGTGTGTGTGTGTGTGATGCTATTTAATGGCTTACATTTGCACAAGAGACTGAGGATTTTATTGGTATTTATCGGATGTGCTTGCACTAATACAATTTCAGATCTCTTAGACCTGGTGGTGTAAACTGCTGATCTGGCAATTGTGTTGACATTATTTGCCATGCCAACCACAGAGACATTCAGGACGCGTTCCACTATTCCCAAATATCGGTATTTTAACCTCCATAAATCTGATATATTTCAGCTTGATTGTAGTTGGGACATTGTCGCCCTTACCTCTCTCCATAGATCCGTCAGGGATTCAACCCTGACTCCATCTCATCCACGTAACCACATGAACCCTAGCGTCCCTATTCTCGGTCGAACATTTGGTGAAAATAACAGATACACACACACACACGCTCAAAAAGAGGGAAGGGGCGCGCGCGCACGTGTGTGTGTCATCCTGTTTCTTGGGTAATGGACACGTTGATAATGTGCATATTTTTCTTGAATTTCAAAGCGATTCCAAAAAACTAAATATTTTTGAGCTAATATGCCCCAGGAATTCGCAGCTGAATTCCCTTCCCCCTGTCTGTATATGAGAACCCGGGGAAACACAGAGTCCTGTATGTTTACTCTGCAAATACGCCCCCCTCCCCAAACTCCCAGCTCTGCTGTTGGGCATGCTTAACTGTCTTCGCTGGGTAGACTTACAGTAGTATTTCCCAAACATGGGGTCAGCTGTGACTCATGATGAGACTCGTGACCCCATTTGGTGTTACCTCTCTGTAATCCGTATGGGTCGTAATCTTCATACCAACGACAAAAATACAAACTGATATTTATTCAAAAATATCTCTGGGGGTTCGAATCTACCACGGTGCGTCCAACTTTGTTGAGCATCTACTTTATACGATCACATTGGCCCGTGTGTTCGGGGGGAGGGAATCCGGCCAGGGAGGGTGATATTTGTCACTACATGTACTCCTACGGGTCCAGCAGGGCGTGTTGGCAGGTGAACAGCAGTGAATAATTTGGGGGGAAAGAATGGGGTAAAAAAGCACACGCGGCCAAAACAATCTGAAAATTATGCCGCGCTGCGAGCTTGTACATCTGCCACTTTTGAACACTTTTGGTCATCTTGAAAGAAGAGAACTACTGACTTGGAAGGCATTTGTAGAATCGGCCTCTGTGTTAATTCATAATGTAAATTCATATGTTTGTCTTGAGCTGAAAAGGTTTTGGGAACCTCGTGCCCTAAACCATTTTCTTGGTGTGTTTCTGCAGGTCAATGTGCGCGTCACCACCATGGACGCTGAGCTGGAGTTTGCCGTCCAGCCCAGCACCACCGGAAAGCAACTCTTCGACCAGGTGTGTAAAATGTGCACTGTAGGTGCACAAAATTGTGCTACAGTAGATCTGCTTATAACTATGCGACGGTACATATTGCTGCTATATGGATTTCTGATGCCAGTTTTGATATGTTCATAATATTGTGTGGGAGAAAAGGCGACACAGGTTAGAAACCTTTTTGACTCGCCTAAGGTCATTTTATTATGGTGTGTTCATATTAAGAACACATTGAAACAAAAACCAATTCTCACATAACAAAATTAGCTCCAAACCTGTGCATTCAGAACTGCATTTTAATATCTTGCTCAGTGTTAATTTTACTATGACATAAACTGCTTTATGTCGATGCTTATTAACACAGAGATTGAGAGAGAGACAGATGGATAGATCTTGGTCTCTCCTATCCAGGCCACTCCTCCATGTAATCCTTCCATTGATGGGTTATCTCCCATAGAATGGAGGAGGTGGTTGAGACCAGAAATGTTCTTATCGGAGAATTGGCATGAAATAAGTGCCTATTTCCAGGTGACTCAGATAAAAGACGTCAGCTTAACGAGACTGAGAATATTAGGAGCGATGTTGAGGGCCGATGGCAGTGGAGAAATCACAGCACTGTTGCACAACAACCAAGGTGGCTGCTAGCAGACAGCTATACTGAGAGCTATACTGTGCCGAGTTACTGAGGGCAGCATGAAGGGTGTGACCAAACGTAGACATTTCCCCCAGTAATGTTTATGTTCATTCACTGAATGGAAGGTTGTTGTATTGTAACCATGCATTTGAGCCCACTCATGGGGGGCAACATGTGTACAAAAACGATAAGCTATGAATTTGCTGTCGTGTGAGGCTCCTTTAAGACAAAAATAGCTGTTTCTAAACCATTATGCCTTGTATGTACAGTAGATGGCTGCATTTATCTGGAAAACGTTGATCCAGTTGACGGTATACCGGTACAATTTAGGCATTCAACAGGCGCTCTTAAGACAACTGCAAGATTGGCTTACAAAGTGCGAGAAGAGAGTAAATGGAATGATCAAAATGACAAAACGCAATGCCTGAAGTGTTTCAAAGTAACTAGGAAAACATCAAAGCTAGCATCTGGGACAGACGTCCCATTTTAGCTGTTCATTAGTGTACCGGTGTGTATCATGTTCTGAAGGTAAGGGGGTTGCCGTGCCCTTAACTGCCTTGTATACTAGTAGGTCATGACCAGAGTTCTGAAGTGGATACAAGCAGCAACTGGAAGCAAGTGGAGGGAGCACAGAATGGGGAGAGACATAGGAATTTAGGGAGGTTTGAATACTGTTCTCCCTGCAGCATCGTGGAACATTTGCATGGGGTACTGCCAGGAGTGTGCCAGGAGACCGCTCCAGCAAGGAGGTAGATGCAATTTTATATATATATATATATATATATATATATATATATATATATATATAGTCAAGTCTGTAGATGACTTGAGGCCTGAGGATAAGAAAATGGGCAGAAAGTCATCTGACCCAACCGACTGTTCTGCAGATGAGATGGAAATTCATCACTGGATGGATGTGATTAACTAGACTGGCTATTTTGGTGGGAATCCCTCCGTCCCACTGTTTATTTAGGGCAGATTCACACTATGATGTTGTGGTCTGTAAGTGCTGCATATTGTTCCCGGGAGTGGATCACCCAACCGTTCCCATGGGGAGGTAGTCTCGGGACCGATTGAAGTGTACTCGGATACGGATCGCTACAATGTGAAAGCCATCCGTACTAAAAGGCAAATGTGAATCATGGCCAGCAGAGACCAGGCAATCATATTTGTGGCCAGTTCTGCTTGTTATAGAGCCAAATGGACCCATATAGGTCTGTAACTCGGAGAGTGTACACTTGCACAGTTATGGGGGTCCGTGGCCATAATGAATACCAAACTTGGGCGTCCTTGAAATAAAAAGGTTTGAGAATCACTGCAATGTAGATCCACTGAGATCCATTGATTGTCACACACACCTGGACAGAACTTTTTACTTAGCTGACAAGGCTGCACAACTTTCACAGCACTTACCAGAGGTTACTAGAGGTGAAGGAGCCATTCTGCCTGTGTGCCTTTGGCCAGTTGTGGGCCAGCTCAGTTCACTGTGGGGGAAGGGGTGTGTCTCAGTGATTGGCATAAGGGACACGGGTGCAACAGGCCAGGTAATGATGTCATGGTATCTATGGGCACACAGTTTTTACCGTTCATTTATTTCGCATTAACAACCTTGCTATTCCTGTTACATAGAATAAATGGGAACCACACCCAACAGCAGTTTGAAGTCTGGACATTTGATTATTTGAACGCGTCAAAAACGGCTTCCATGTGCCCAGCCGAGTGCCGAAATGTTAGTTTTTTTGATTGCCACTATAAGAGCTCATTGTCATTTGCTGTTGGACTTGGAATTATAGTGATCCTATATTGTTGGGCGAGCTTGGAGCTTATTTGTATGTAGTCTTCTTGGAAGTGATTGCGGATAACCGTGTCCGTTTTAAAATGCGTAGAAAATGTATATGGCTTTTGGCAGGTTTAGTGAGAGGCCTCTCTGTGCATCTCTATTTCCAGCACTGGGAGAGGAAAGGCATTGTTTTATCCACTTCCTGTAGAACTCGTTTTTCAAAAAGCTCCTTCATGTAGGTCAGGTATGGTGGTGACTGTACATCAAGGGATTCATACACTTCTGAAGCTCTGGCTAAGAACAGAGAGTTCTGCCAGTGTGAAACGTCAAGTACATGAACATGATAATAATAATCATCATCATCAAGCAGTGCTACAGCTTAAAAGTTATTTGATGTCTGCTTTCTTATTGACTTGTTTTCAGTGGGGGGGTGTGTCGGGTCCACTCACTGTGTCATGAGGTGGTGTACCTTTTGGACAATATAGGTGCTGGCCTTACAATATCATGACAACTTTTCTCCGCATGGTCGGTTTGTCCACCACCAAAGTAGACAATTGTTGGACTCACGGCGCTCCGCACGTTGAATGTTAAAAACATATGAGATTTGTTCTCCGCACACACCTTGAGATAAGATGTACTTCATTAATCCCTGAAGGGAAATTAAGCATTACAGCAGTATAATGTGACACATAAATAAAACTACTAGATAAAAAGAAAAACAACAGACACAGGTGGACATGAACACACAAGACCAGGACCACCATAGAACCATATGCATTGGGGGAGACAGTTCTTATGCAGTTGCTTTATAGAGTCTGATGGCAGTTGGCATGAAAGAGTCTGTTCCGCTCTGTATGCATTCTTGTGGGGGAAGGTGAGCCTTCGACTGAAGGTGCTCACCCTATCCTGCAGCATGACATAAAATGGATGGGAGGGATTTGCCAGCATGGAGTTAAGTTTGTCCCTGATCCTCCTCTCCGCGACTGACTGCAAACTCTCCATTCGGAGGCCAACAACAGAGCTGGCCTTCTTAATGATCTTATTGAGGTTGTTGAGCTCCCAGGCCTTGATGCCCCCCAGCATGCCACTGCATAAAACAGAATGCTGGATACAACAGACTGATAAAACATTGCTAGTAGCCTGCCACACACATTAAAGGACTGGAGCCTCCTCAGGAGGTACCGTCGGCTCTGTCCCTTTTTTGTCTACCTCTTCCCCCTGGAAGGTGATGAGTACTGGGGTCATCCCCTTGTCTACCTCTTCCCCCTGGAAGGTGATGGGTACTGGGTTCATCCCCTTGCTCCGCCTGGCATCAATCACCAGTTCTTTGGTCTTCTTAATGTTCCTAACTTCCTGTCGAGAGCCGGAGATCAGACAGGAAGGAAGGCTAATGCGGTTATTAGACTTTGTATTGGGAAACTTAAAAAAAAGAGAGGAAATTACACAGATTTGTTATACTTTGGCAGCACTGTATATTTAGTGTCAGTGGATTTCCCCCACCGTCCCACTCGATATGCCGCTGTTCCAGACAGGGCTTCCTCCTTTCCCCCTGTATTGGTGTGGAGGGACAAGACAACGGTATACTGAGCTATTCAAACATTAGGCAAATAGTGTGGCTGAAGTCCAGTTATAGCTGTGTGTTATCAGAAGCTGCGGCAGCGCTGAGTAATTCAGTTGAAGTCTAGCTCTGTGTGACAGTGGTCAGTCCCCAACGCCTGTCGTCACTGACATGATTTACTTTAACCCAGACAGTCAAACCGGGAAGGCAGTTATTTTTAGGGGGGTCCCCAGGAAAAAGTAGTTAATAAAGTGTCACAATCATTTTAACCATCATTATTTCATACTTTGGCTATTAAAATAATCACATCCATGTGAACTGAGGGGCACTCTTATCATCGTACAATTGGACGTAAATTCCCCATTCATTGTCAATGGGAATTTAATGTTTGTGTAAGACGAAAATCTACACTAATAGCTGAATATAGGAGGGGCTAGCGCCCCAGCCGCCCCTCAAAAATAGCAGATATACAAGCTCATAGCGCGTCACTTTGTGCAGTGCTATGAGCTTGTAGATCTGCAATTTTTGGGGGAAAAAGTAAAATGTGTGCACATCTTTGAGAATATATATATAAACACACATACATACAGTGTATATATATATATATATATATATATATATATATATATATATATATATATAAATCATTTTTTTGCTTCTGGTGGTCTCTGGAACAAAATATTTTGAGATGGGGGACCGGCGGCCAAATGCATAGAATGTTTGGAGACATTGACATGAAACGGTTTGAGAACCACTGATATAGCAATGTGCATTTCTCAGATCTTTTTAATGATTTGGAAGACCTTTTTAGAATCGGTCTTGTCTAAAAGAAAGAACTTGGGCTGCCCCTCGTGCATCAGCAGGCTGCTGAGAAAGACAGTCACGCGTGAACACACACACGTGCGTGCAAACACACCGGTTCAGTGGAAATGCTGAGTAACAACGGTGAGCTCATTCCCAGGCACATGGCGAGAGGCCTGGCGTGGCCCCTGTGGTCAGCTCTGATCACAGGCTTAGTCCCCGACGCTGGCTGCCACTCCCCTACACACAGTCTTCTTCTCTCTCTCGCCCCGCTCCACTTCCATCTGCCCGTCTGCTGTCTTCCCTCTCCTTTAGCCATGTGCAACAGAGTTTGTAACACGGGTCGTTCACAGCCTTTACTGACATCATCAAACTGCATGTGATCATTATTGACTGTGTGCCATATCAATTATACATTAATTAATTCATTAGACAACCATGCAGACTTACCCCGGTCATTTGTTCTCGTTTTTGTGTTACGTTGGCTTGTTTAGTTTTTTTACCATAAGGTGTCATTTAGATTGTATTTAGACATTGTTTACCTGGTATCCTATAGTTTCAATATACAAATGATTCTTTTGATACTAATTGTACATACACAGTATGAAGTATTAACCCACTTAAGCCTCGACACCTGCGTAGCACCGCCGTACGGCATGTATGAACTCAGCTTATTATAGGCCCACGTTATTTTGGGCTCATTTACGCCTACAATCACATGCCCAAAACAGGGACACTAGGGTTCATGTGGTTGGAAATGTGTTTAAAAATAGCGGCCCACCGGCGTTTCATCAGAATGTCTCCCTTCAGTGGTCTTTACACAATAAACGAGTGGTCTTACGGTAATGGGTCCATTTCCTTTGGGCCAGTACCTACCCTCCCTCCCTCCCCTCTCCCTTTAGTCTGTGGGCGTCTGTCTCCGTTTGGGGCCCCGTCTGGAAATGCCCCTCCCTTTCCCTCCTCCGCTCAAAGAGAAAGCCCTCGTTACTCAGATGCAGTGAGTAATGCCGTTTCCATGCGGTGGCATTCCTCTCTCGCACCACAGAGCCCACGGATCTTGTAAAAAAAAAAAGAATCCGCAGAGAAAGTTTCACTCTCAGTCAGACTGTTATAGGCAAGGCTTTCTGAGACCCGGCCCGCAGGCTTCGTCAGTACGCAGAGATGGCATGCACCGCATCACATGGGACCCGACGGAAGCCCAAACTTTGACCTTCCCCCCCCACGGGCCTGTGACTACCATGCTTCTCGCAATATCACTGAATCTCTCAAATTGAGCATCGGAAACTTGACTGTAAATGTTTACCTTTTTGTTTAATCATTGGCGGAACAGAGTAGACTGGCACGCAGACTCATAACTCTCGGGTTCAAATGAGGCACTGTCACAGAGCTTCAATACACAGTCTGTAGGCCGCCTCTCCTTGACAATAAAGCTGTTCCATTATATTTTATCTACAGACCAATACCTGAACGTTTACCAAGCCTATCTCGCTATAGTTTTCAGGTTAGATCTTGCAACGATTTGTTGCGGGATGGAACTACTTACAAGACTTATTACAGACTATTTCATCAAAGCTGTCTGACCAAGTAAATGTTTCCCTCTGTAAAAATATCAGGAAGGACAGGAAATGGTTACTTTTGATTTGGGACAGTACCATGGTTGTACCAAACCTCTGTGGCTTCCCTGGTGAACAACAATCCTTCACTAAGATATCTTTTTAGAGTCTCACTCTTTGACTCTCTCCCTGTGGATCCCAAAGCAAAGTCGCCATGAAAGGGTCGATTGTGTTGCGATGCCGTTGGAGTTTCGTTACAGGTGAGATCCCGGCAGAAGTGCTCTCTCATTTCAAGCCTGCTAGTGCTCGTCGTTGCGCTAAATAAATAGAAGAAAAAAAAAAGTTTGCCTGAAGAAAAAAAAAAAAGCAACAAAAAAAAAGCTCCCTGAATCCAAGCCATTCATCTCTTTTCACTGTCTAGCCGGACACATATTGGGTGTCAGTCACTAAGAGGGGGTGTTTGATTTTAATTTTAACCTTGGCCGGAGCTTATCAGATAGAATGGGCTTGGTCCAGCCAAATGTATGTTGACTCAAAATTCACCCAGGCAATTTAGCACCCCACCTGGTGACTGGGTGGGGAATTTGGCAGAGCTGCATTCTAAAAGAGCCTGACACAGTAGCATGTGTGCGCGCACACACACACACACACACACACACACACACACACACACACACACACACACACACACACACACACACACACACACACACACAGCTCTGTCTTAAAGAGCTTCTGGTCGGTGAGTGAGGTTTCATTCAGTGGAAAAATGTAGCTGTCCCTTCTAGGAAAGAAGTGATTTTCTTCCAGGGCTATTTACTTTCTAGGTTGCCAAAACAAAAAACATACATATTCAGAAACAGAGGGTCACAAAAATATACAGTTGGGCTTGATTCTCCTGTAAATATGGAGCGGGACATGTTGAGTTTTAGCTTGCAGGCTTAGTTAGAAAGTACACAGTAAAATCTCATAATGCTACACTGTAAATGTTAATTTAACTCAGAGTTCAATTGGTTCAATTGGTTCCAATTCTGAAATTGGTTCCACTTGTCCGCTCTCGGAGTTAAATGAACAGTGTAGCCGCAGCAGGTCTGTATGTTGGCCCTGACCTCTCTACTCTGTCTGTATGTTGGCCCTGACCTCTCTACTTTGTCTGTATGTTGGCCCTGACCTCTCTACTCTGTCTGTGTTTCAACATGGACAGAGGAGTTAAATGAACAGTGTAGCGGGTCTGTATGTTCATGGCCCTGACCTCTCTACTCTGTCTGTGTTCCAACATGGCACATGACACAGGATGCTAATCATGCAGCACACCCTATAATGCACTTTCACTAGAGTACATTATCACTCCTACTCGCTGCTCAAACAATAGGACCGCATTGTTTCCGTCTAACTCTTCCAATTCGGCCTGTTCTGTCACAGTGTGTTGCCCTACATACTACATAGCTCTACATAGTTCATAGTTACAGACCCTAGAAAATCTACTGTAAAGATCTGTCCACATTGGCATGCATCATGCAACACTATTATTTGTATCCTCTCCAAGGTCTGAATGCAACCTTAAGGCTGCACTATGTAACTTCCCTCTTCTACACTGGATTTGAACCCTAGGTTCACCCTAGTAGGTTCTAGGTGAGACATAACCTTTGACACAGTCTAAATGTCTCAATAGAAGAACAGGGAGATCAAATACCACAGACAAAATTCTAATGTTTTCATAAAAAAGGTTACATAGTGCCACAACAACCAAGGTTTGGTATCTACTGTATGCATTCAGCATTCCTTTCTTTCTGTCACAAAGATTCTACTATTGAAAGGCCTTATTTGTTTGAGCAGTGAGGTATTGGTGTGATAGAATAATGCAGAAAATCCTAATACAATTTAAAGCTCACGTCCAGAGAGACTTACAAGTGCGAGATCAGAGTAAGCAGAATAAACATGAAGCCTAGTCAACAAACAACTGGGTAAACGATCACACAAATGCAGTGCAAAGAGAAGAATGTAGTGTCTCAAACAAACTAGGATACACTGTAAACATCAAAGCTCTAGCCTCTGTCTAAATGGCATGCTACTGCATATCTATAGGTCATTGTTGACACGTGCGGTCAAGAAACGGAACCCAAATCTAATTACTAACTACTAGTTGTCAAGTTGACCTATGAATACATAGTTGGAACCAAAATCTTCAGGCATCAGTTGAGCAGGGTGAGAGGGTACAGTCATTTATTATTAACCCAATAAAACCAGGAAAGCATCTTTTTAATTTGTACTTTTGAATACTTGCAGATAGTATTTACGTGAGTATATTCTTTGTATATCGCTGCTCACTATGTGAAACTACAGAGCAATTTGATCATTATAACTAACAGAGTTGAGCAACGGCACAATGATTGGTAAATCAAAATGGCATTTTAGCACTTGTGTTTTATCCTCTGCAGAAGATGAGTGAACTTACGTCCTCAGGCCAACAAGGTTATTATAGTATAGAATATTTCATTTGCTTTTTTTTTTTTTAGTTTGCGCTGTGAGCTTGTAGATCGACTATTTTGGCTATGTCTGAAATAAAGGACATTCAATTAGGACAATCATTGAGAAAATACATTTCTCTATGATTTTAGTTAATTCTTGTTAATTTTGTGAACACACTACAGTGTCGTTTTTTTTTTTTTTTTTTCAAAATATAAAATATTCTTTTCAATGACTGTTTTAGTTGGACTGTATAGGCCTGCAGCAGGCCCCGTGTTTAGGCCTGGGAATGTGTAATCCTATGAGGGCTGTCCACCACATTAGTCTGGTACCTGAGTATGTCACCTTAAGGTTAGCTTCTTCAGGCGTTGCCAAAGCCACTCACAGGCCTTTTCACAGGCCCGGTGCTGGCACAGCGCGATCTCTGGAGTTTAATGCAAAGACAACTTGATTTAGATATTAGTTTGACAAAACAAGGTGGGGTGGGTTGGTATTTTCTTAACCATAACCATACCCCTACAGTATATAGTTCTCCTCTACAAGCTCACAATGTGTCACTGTAGTTTGTAGACCTGCTATTGTCACTATTCTTTAGTTTATAAAAATATAATTTAAAAACGTGGTTGGCAGACATTTCACATTGTGTATTACATTGTGTTATCACCTCAGCAAATCGATCCAGAACCGTTTCTGTCCCTGTATAGCGAGTTTTGCAACTTTTGCAACTCACAATTCAGTGGATGAAGTTTGACGAATACATTTCTACAGCGTCGTTTCTTTGCAGCTGACTGTTTGTTTCTACAGCTGAGCTGGAGTTCACGTTCAGTGAAGTGGTTTCTTCCATAATTAAAAGACTGTAGACTGTAGATCTTACAGGTCCATTTGGTTCCATTTGTACACTCTCAGAGTTACTGACCCGTACAGGGCCATTTGGAACCCACTCAAGGACACTTTGAGACCCACTGTTGTATCAGAGTGTTTCCAGTGAGCCAACATGCACAATAACATCACTCTGACTCTGTTTGACCAGAATGGAACAGAGCCTTCATTAGTATCATCGGTAACGCGTATCTATTCTACGTCCAAGACATGTTAACGCCCCGCCTGCCTCTGATTGGCCTACCGACACTGCCCGTCTTGCCTGTCCTCCGAGATGCAAGGGTACTCTGTGGTGGGAAAGTACAAGAGAATGGCAACACGCGACAGTAACTTAACATTTTGTAGAATAATTGATTGAACACATAATGTACTACTACTAATAAACAGGCCAACACCATAAACAATATTAGTTTGCCTCTTCTACAAAAATAAAAGTTACTGTCGCGCGTGCCAAGCTGTCATTCTCTTGTATTATATCGTACTTGTATTATTTATTTATTTCCCACCACGGAGCAGACTATCGGCGGACTAATCCAGCATGCATCTTCCACCTCGGAGGAAACTCTGGTAAGGCCGGCAGTGTCGGTAGTAGGCCAATCAGAGGCAGGCGGGGCGTTACCATGTCTATGCTCGGACGCAGAAAAGATATATGCATCGGTAACCCCTGTGAAGGAAGTAGGGAAGGGTTCCACGTTCTTTCCAAAATGGCATGTACTGTATGCATAGAGCCCAGTGCCCTCGGGTCCCAGACTGAGACGTATGGCTTAGTGCCTGTTCTGAACTCTTCTCTTTGTCTCAATGCAGGTGGTGAAAACCATTGGATTAAGGGAAGTCTGGTACTTTGGGCTTCAGTATATGGATGGCAAAGGTTACCTCACCTGGCTCAAACTGGACAAAAAGGTAAGCTCCAGCTTCAATATAATATTATTTTGATTAATGATGTTTGCAGTATTTATGATCTGATGTGTGTGTTGGTCGAGGAGGAACTGTGGTGGTAAATCTACTGCAATCCTCTGGGATTTCCCAGACGGACATTGTGAGGAGGATGTTGGCTGAGGACTAGAGTTATCCTCATTACCAGTATTGGAAATGCCTTGGATACAGCCGAAAATGCTGGATCAGCATGCCCATGCAATGTCACATCATTTATCACATAATGCTTGCTCATTTACACTAACAAATTCTTGTTCATTTCTGAGTGGTGCAACCACTCCCTTATGTGTGTGGGTGGCTGGGTCAGTGGCTGCCTGGCTGGGTGGGTGCGTCTGAGCACGAAAACAGCATAGGTTGTGCACAGGTGGTGAAAAACAACCAACAGTCCCACACACAAACACACACGCACATAATTATTAACTGTATATATGGTGATTTTGGGTGTGCCAGTACAGTACAGTAGAGGGTACAGTAGAGGGACGCCCACACGGTAACTCTGTCATTTCTGAACCGTTTCGGACACAGGGCGGCTCGCCGGAATTGGGCCGGCACCCTGGGTGTGTTCCTGTGGGTCTGGAACCCCCCCCCCCCCCCCCCCCGGGGACCCCCACCACTCACTTCACACGGTTGTGATTTTTGTCTGTGATGATGCACTGCTGTTATCCTGTCACTGTGCTATTAGTGTGTGCATAGTTTAATAAACTTTGGCTAGACTATATGCATGTACGGTATATTATGTGTGTGTATTTTTAACTCACTGGTACTCGGTATCAACCGACACACAAGTTCACATATCTTATTCTTAATCAGTATTAGGATGGGCAAAAGTGGTATTGGAACATCAATCTCGAGAACACTAAAGGTCCTTTTGTGTACTGTATGTGTAAGTCTTAAGACATGGCTATAATCACTCTTCACCTCAAAAGTCCTCACGCAGGCACATTGTAACGACTTTTGAAATACCATTCAAATCGAGACGAATACCGAAAGCACAGTGAAAGACTGCATTCTTTCAAAGGGAAGGGCCAGAATCGCTTTGTTCTGCTGTTTGCCACTTTAGTCAATCAGTAGCCACCATGTTATGCATGCATTATTCACATCGATGGGGTTGCGGTCACCGCGTTCTGCTTCCCTCCGCGGAGGGCGATTGTTTAGCCGCCGTCGTCTGGTCGGTATCTGCAGCGGACCGGCCGGCGGGCTGGCTGGCTTCTGTAATCAGCCGTGTGCAGCGGCGTGAACTCTTTGTGAACCATCGTAAAAACGGCCTCCAGCTTTCCTCGACTGTTATCCCTGAGCAAACACAGATTGTCTCCATTCACCGTGTCTCAGCCCCGAGGTGCTCACATACTACACTGTAGAAATCCTCCCGTGTTCATTTTACTCTGAGATTGTACAAATGTAACCACGTGGACCCCTCCTTAACGGGTCCATTTGGTTACATTTGTACATTCTCAGAGTTGGATGGATAAATAACACTGAGGGTTGTAGGCGTCTGTAGAACCATTATAGTCCTATGGAATGAAGTCGCACAACACATTAATGCTCAAGGTGTTTGTTTTTATTGTTGTTTGTATGACATCATACAACAACATTGGTATTCAGACCTGAAAATGTATTTTCTGTTTACTGAAGAGCTGGAGAGATGCGGAGGCCCCTGTTCACTTCTGAACCTCTGTCAAGACCGCTTGGTTCCTGTTTTGAAATTTGAGGAGGACATGCATTGTGTAAACACTTACTTAGCACAGGGTTTTTCAACTGTACCACCGCCCTCCTCTAGGCAAATTATAGATACCAGATGGAAATACACTCATAGAACTGCTAAACATAACTAAGTTGTTGTGTAGGGCTGCCAGGGAAAAATTACTCACTTAAGTTGTGGGAAGAGGATATTTACCATCATATTTTCTTTAGCCTACATTACATTATCAGTGTGTGTAATATTTGCATTAACAAGGCTGTCAATGGAAGACCACATACTGTAACCCACTTTGACAACCACTGTAAACATAAAAAAAAAAAAAAAAAACTCGACGTAGGAGTCGTTCGACTCATTAAAACCGGAAAAGCATCTGTGATTTATTTGAGCTTTATAGCAACATAATTTATTTTCTGGAAATTCTTAGGATTTAGAACAAAAATAGCAGCGCACAGTGCTTTTGCTAACTGCTATTTTTTGAAAAATATTGAATAGTTTTGAAATTTTTAACAAATGTTCTCTTCTGGGGGTCCCTGGCACAAAACATTTTCAGATGAGATGAGGGGTCTGGTCCAGCAGCATAAAAATATATATAGCAGATACGAGCTTGTAGATCTGCTATTTTTCAACGGCTGAAGTTGAAAATAGTGGTTAAAAGCTATAAGGTGACACAGATGCGTCCTCAAGTCTAAACATATATATAACCGTGTGTCTTCTCCTCTCGGCGCCCACAGGTGTCCTCCCAGGACGTGAAGAAGGAGAACCCTCTGCAGTTCAAGTTCCGCGCCAAGTTCTTCCCCGAGGACGTGTCTGAGGAGCTGATCCAGGACATCACGCAGAAGCTGTTCTTCCTGCAGGTGAAGGAGGGCATCCTCAGTGACGAGGTGTACTGCCCGCCCGAGACGGCCGTGCTGCTCGCCTCCTACTCCGTCCAGGCCAAGTTCGGAGACTTCACCAAGGAGGTCCACCGTCCTGGATACCTCACCTCGGACAAACTGCTGCCCCAGCGGTGAGATTCTAAACATTTTGTTTTCTAATTTATGGAATTTCTTGGCCTTTTCTTTCATTTCTTGATGAAATGACAAAAAAAAATATTACATTTTGTTTATAATACATGAAAGAAAATAGCTTTTTGCGATTTTTCTTTTTAAAGATTTTGAAAATAATAATTAAAAACAAAATGTAGATAACAAAAAAATAAAGGGACCCATAAAGATGTGTGTGCGACCCAGAAGTGGTTCCAGAGTCCTGACCCAGTGTTTGGGAACCACCAGTGATTTAGATCATTTGTTTAGACAGAATCTAGGCTCATTGTTTACCTGGTGACCTCCTAGTTTCTTTAAAGCACTACATTGTTCTTGCGGCACTCTACGTAACAGTATGTGACTATTTACCTGGCTGTTTGTTAACTAGACCATAAGTCAGTCTTCTGGATAAATTGCACAAGAACAGCGACTTTTATCCCGGATAATGTTACCTTTGTGTGAATACTGTACTGTTCTCTATATACCTGACATGGGATGTGTTTGTTTGTTTGTTTGTGTTGTGTTTGTTGCGTGTTGTTTATGGTGGTGTTGTGCGCAGTGTCCTGGAGCAGCACAAGCTGTCCCGTGAGCAGTGGGAGGAGAGGATTCAGGTCTGGCATGAGGAACACCGTGGGATGCTCAAGTGAGTGTTTGGGAACGTCATTAGGCTTATTACATAACATGGCATCTGGCCACATTGAATATTATCATATTTTTCTTGATATTGTAATGGTTTCACTATATCTTCACTGTATCTTGCTGTTGGGCAGAAACCTCATATCTCCATATTCTAACTTTTTGTGTTTTTTCATAAATGAACGCCCTACTTGATCATACTACAATGTCACACAAAAGTAGCAGATCCACTTCGCGTCGCGTTTTGTGCTTGTAGATATGCTACTTTTGCCATGTTTTAATTCGAATCCTGAAAAGGATAGTTTTGGACACATGAGTTTTCTACCCGACAGAGATGATACAGTTCTGAACGGGAACCCCTTTTGGTGTCAGCATTATGTTATGCTTTAGCTATTGAAAAATAGCAGATCTACGAGCTCATAGCGCGCCACCGAGTGGCGTGCTACAAGCTTGTAGGTCTGCTATTTTTGAAAAATCGAACAACGACTGACATAGAAACATAGCTTCTTCAGAGAACTGTCAGGATGTAGAAGACGTTTTTAGAATCTGATCTCAGGTCAAAATGGGTTAAGTAGATTTGTGCGTTCCCCCTCTCTCTCTGGTTGAGTGTGCACTGGTTTACCTGCAGCTCTCTGTCCTTGCAGGGAGGACGCCATGCTGGAGTACCTGAAGATAGCCCAGGACCTGGAGATGTACGGAGTCAACTACTTTGACATCAAGAACAAGAAGGGAACAGAGCTGTGGCTGGGGGTGGACGCCCTGGGCCTCAACATCTACGAGAAGGAAGACAAGTAAGGAAACAAACGCACATCGCATCATGGTGTCACGTAACGTTCTGTCCGTCCTTTCTGCCCAGTGTTGGTGTGACAGCAAATTTATGATTTTTAGTTTAGTCTTTGGAATACAACTTAATTTAGTCACGCATATCATGCGACACGGTGTGAGCTTGTAGATCGGCTATTTTCAGCACGTACCCAAACATAAAATGACTTGTCTTTTAGTTCTACTGGATCTCTTATCCACTAGTCCCTCCTTAACATTTTAGTCTAATTTTTATTTGTTGACTAAATTGTCAATATAGCTTTAGTCATCATAGCTTAGTATTTATTTACTTTTTATTTACTTTTCGTCAGTGAAAAAAGGTAGTCGACGAACATTTTTCGTCATAGTTTTAGTTGATGAAATCAACACTATTTCTGCCCCCCCACCCCCACCCCCACCCAGGCAGTAACCAGACCAGTGACACACATTGTGAGGGAACTGGTCTGGTCGCATCAAATGGAAGTTCAGACTGTTGCCTCCCACAATTTTCGAATGCTTCCGTCCTAGGATACCCCAAATTAAATCAAAATAATTGAAGCCTACAGTATATAGCTTGCTGCTTCAAATTCTACAAAATGGTAAAGATATTTTAAAACATATTCTCGCGAACGGAATTGACAAACTGATGACTGTATCCGTTCTCGGCTTTCGGGATGTGTATAGTTCCAGACTCTCTATAGCATTTGGAGATAGTTGTGAAATAGTTGTCTGGCTACGTGAGACTGACTCCAGCAGACCCTATGACAGGAAGTCAGCAGGTCAATGAGTATCTTTTTACTTCACCTTAGATGAGTTTGACTTACACTGACTGTGCACGTAGTTGCAGTCTGATGTCACACACCGAAAATAGCAGCGTGACACATTGTGAGTTCGTAGAGCTGCTATTTTCGATGTGCGACACGGCTCACAACCAAGTTTCATAAATCGTGCACAACCCTAACCAACTGGCTCGTATAAAGTTGAGACCATCAGTAATAATGGATATTAAAGTTATTTAAGACAAACTAGTCATAGAATACATTCAGAAGCAGGTTTAGAATGGTAATCACCTAAAACATCATTCTACACATTGTGCTAAAAGCTTAGGAGACGGTGCTAGTGTGTGTGTCCGGTTCCTTCAACGCTGGTCATACGAATCGCAGGTTGTTGTTAATTGAATTCCTGGTTACTCAGTGATGGTAGTGTTCAAGGTTCAACTATGTTCATAGTGGTGTTTACTGTATGTCTGTGGCTGGGTGACAAATGCCATCACTATGCGGAAAATGTCTTTGATGCATTATTAGTCTGTTCACCTGCCCTGTTTGTTTCTTGGTCTGGGTGGTGGTGTTACTGGGGTCCGGTAAATCATGTCATTAGGTTTGACCTTCCTCAAAGTAGACCTGTCCTTGATTGATTCCACAGGAAATTGAGTTTCAGCTTCATCCAGCCAATGGCTGCTCAGATCGAGATGAGAAAACAATAGTGGTGTCTTGCTTAGGGACACTTCAACACATATAAATGATAGATAGTTAAGAACCTTAAGAACCTTATGGGTCTGTAACTCATGTTTGTTTCCATTTGTACCCTCTCACACTCATTTTACAGTGTACATTGCTGGGGTCACAGAGGTAAAAATTCACACCCGTGTGAAGTGAGGGTGCTCTTATCTAGGACAAAACAAACATGGACAAACATTAAACTCTGTTCATTGTCAATGGCATTTTAATGTTTGTCTAAGGAAAAGCAAACATTAAACCTGTGTATATAGGAGGAAAATGCCATCAAACTGGGGGTCCTTGAAATTAAACTGTTTGTGAATCACTGCTATAGCCGTTCAAATCTTCTCTCATGGGGGGGCCTGCCATATCTGTTCAAATGGGGGTCCGCGGGCTAATAAGTGTCAATTTAAGGAGAACCACTGCTCTTACCCACCCCCACCCTCCCGTGCCTAAACCCAGCTGTTTGAGAACCACTGCTCTTACCCACTCCCCCCACCCTCCCGCGCCTAAACCCAGCTGGACGAACCTTCCAGTCATTGACCCGGGCGAGCGGCCAGCCCTGCCAGTTGCACTTCTCCTCCTCTGGTGACCACACTCGCCAGCTTTTGTTGTTGACAACCGGTGGCCGTTGCTCCCTGCGTTGGGCTCTGAAACGCAGCGTGTGAGTGAGCGCGCGCCATGCCAAGTCCTACTGAAAGGAGCATGGAGCTCTGCAGCTGCTCTGGCTGGGGGGCTAGATGAATGCATCCACTCAGTGGTGGCTTAATGAGAACGTGGATCCACTGGGCACTCCGGCCACAGATGGCTCACATGGAACTGAAGTGGAGTGGAGCCTTTTTTTGACTTTTTTTGAACTGGTGTGATTTCTGTCTGCTGCTGGCAGAGGTGCTTTCTATTGAAGTCTAAATGATTAGTTTCTCATACTGATCATGTTTGGTTTAGTCTTGTTTGGCTTGACTGTAGTCTTGAAGGCGAGGCAGGTTTATTTGTACAGTACAGCAAATTTAAACAAGGCAATTCAAAGTGCTTTACATGAAAGATTAACAATTCAAGTATCAAGAGAGTGGAATAAAAACAAAAGTATAAGACAAAATCCAAATAAAAACGGAAAATTACAGTGCAGAAGATTGAAAAAAACTCTGTAAAAGGCTGTGGCAAAAATAAAGGTCTAACAGCAGTTATCTGGGAGTTGGTTCCAGATATGTGGTGGCATTAAAAAAAACTTAACGATGCTTTATTTATTTTAGAAGAGTTGTTTTGCTTAATAGCGGATCGCAATGTGACGCGCTGTGAGTTTTTAGAGCGGCTATATTCGCACGGCACCTTAACACGGGCATAGGTTGAGCATAAGGCCCCTCCGTCTGTGTGCAAATCTGCCTCAATCCTTGTCTGTCTGTCTCCCTAATTAAGCCATTGAGACCTGGAACACATCTGTGTCACCTTAGCTTTTAATCACTTTTAAACTTTAGCTGTTGAAAAATAGCGGATCTACAAGCTCATAGTGCGGCACTATGAGCTATTTTTGAAAAATCGTGAAATGTGTGCAAATCTTTGAATATGTATTCTTTCACAGCAAACATTTTTTACTCCTATCTTTGCTTCTGGGGGGGGGGGGGTCCCTGGAACAACTTATTTTCAGATGGTGGTCGGTGGCCTATACAACTTTTGGGATCCTTGACGTGAAATAGTTTGAGAACCACTGATATAGAAACACACTGAATCGGCCCTTAATGGATTAATTCCCTGGGATCAGTAAAGAGAGAATGCCTCTCCTCCGCTGCCGCGGTGCCCTCTACGGTAACCATGGCTACCGCGACTGGTTTTTCAAGCTGTGCGGCACTTAAGAATGTGAGGGGCTAACCTCCACCACAGCGGGGCTGTCCAATGAGAACCCGGCAACGCGGCAGCGCTTGCCAACAACAAGGCCTCGTCGAGGAGGCAAGGCCGGCCCGGAGGAGCCGTTTAACCCCTCGCTCTCCACCGTTGTTCCACTGACTGTACTGTAGCCAGCGGGCCGCTCCGTTCCTGCTAGGAAAGATTGGGTTTGAACGACATGCCAGGTTTTCCTCTTAGCAACCACCTGGTCAAACACACGGTGCGCGCACACACGTTTTCTATTTAAAATACTTTCGAGGACATTTTACCAAGAAAGTTGTCCTCACAATGTCTATTCCTCAAATTCTATTATACTCCATTGACATTTGGCCCTATTAACTAAGTATAGTAATACAAGCTCACACACAGACACAGCTGAGCTTTGAGAAGGTTTGGCTTTCAGACGTAGGATTTTTGAAAAAGAAAATGAATGGTGCGTTCAATAACGAATAATTCATTGCTACAAATCCACACGTGGCACATATTGAGACATTATTTCAAGGCCTTATTTGGACCGTCTGCACTGCACTGAGTAACTTTCACTTATTGAGTCAGGTTTGAACGGAGCATGAAGTCTCGACTGAACTATTTTATTGCCGTTAGCAGCAGCTGCTAAAGTGACTTCAAATGTACTTTAATCACAGACGTCTGAAGAGGATACTAACGGCCATCATCATCCCTCACCCACAGTACCAAGTACCTATACTGGAGTACTGCACTTAAAAACAAACACACGCTGTGAGCTGTATAATATTTTGAATGGCCAGCGTTAAATCTACAATGACACGGATGCTTTCTCGGTTCTAATGGGTTTTTTAAGTCCATCTTTTTAGTATCTGGATTTTACTGGATTTTTTAGCTTATGACTTATGACTTTCCATCCGCTACATCTGAGACAAATGTACATTTCTAGGAAGAGACCCAAACATAGAGCAATACACTATGAATCAACCAAGTGAGCCCCATTTAAAACTTAAAGAGAATAGCAGATCTACAAGCTCACACCACCCTGCAAAGTGACCGTATGTGAGCGTGTCGATCTGCTATTTTTACAATGTAATATAAAGATATATATATACCGGTGTATATATTAAGATAATGATTATTATTATTTATTTTATAGCACTGCATTGATACAAAAAATAAAATATACTTTGGAGTACCTGCTATTAAAAATCACAAAGTACAAAAATCAGTTCTTCAACTCAAGTTCAAATTTGACAGAGCAACTTTCACTTGTAGTTGAGCAATATTTAACCAGGAGTATCTGTACTGTGACTGGAGTACTGCGGTTGGTTGGGTACTTTGTCCGCCGCTGTCCAACGACGCCACCGAAACCTTCTGAGACTCCGTGCCGACCGCATGGATTTCCACCACTAATTGCAAACGCAAGCCTCGGCCGGCACACCACGTAGGCTCAAAAGCAGCAACAGAAAAATGGCAAATTGCTAAGATAACTTCCACATTCTTCAGCTCTCAGTTCATCAGCATGCGTCAGGGTCTGTAATTGATTGAAATTCCAGTTCAGGCAGTAAAGGATTAGGCTACGTTGTCGTGGCAGCCAGACGGCTCGCCTAGCGACTACATTGCATGCAGAAGTGTGTCAGCAGTGGTGGAAAATAACACGTTACATTTGCTAGTACTGTACTATTATAATATTACGTATTAATATTCCAGACAGGGGTGAAGTGTACAATTTATTGAAGAAGATTCGAGCAGAAAAACAGCATTTACAGCAGCGTAGTCCCAGAAGCCTTATCATATTGTCATCTTGGACACCTCTTATAAACAGAGCAGTTATCCTAAATGGTCAGGGAAGGATATTTGCTATACTAAGTGGCGGCACAATAATAATAACGTATATGTATGTATACTGAAACGGCTAATGCAGAGTCTTTGCTGACGCAGAGAGTACAAGTTGCAGTCTGTGGGGGGAAGAAATAGCTCAATGAATTAATATACATTATGTCTTAATAGAATTGGTCCTCCTCATTAATGCTCTTTATAATATGGTGGCATTTTGGTCTGTGCCTCAGAGGATGGTTGTGGACAGTCCAGAAATGTGCCTACCAGTGACGTCATCGGCAGGTTTGGGCATTTCAAAATTCACATTGCTTATTAATGTGAGTACAATGGCTTCTATTATAGCATGCTAAACTGTACAGGAATAGAAAGCCTGCAGTCTCTATAATTTCAAGTTTGCTACCAATGTTTTTAGTTCAAAACTTTGCAGACAGGACTTTTACTTGTAACAGACTGTTTCTGTTACAGAGTATTTCTGTATTGTGGTGGTGTTGCTGCTACTTTTACTTAAGTAACAAGAAATCAATGTCAGCTGGGTTGGATGTTGACGCTGTGACTGTGTGAGGCAACATTGAATGAGCCTGGCATCCAACGCATTGTATCTGCTAACAATGGAGGGGTCGACCGCACCCTGCGCGGTTCATACCTCATAGTTGTACTGTTGATACAGTACAGGTCTCCGTTCACAGCCAGCAGGCCTGACATGTTTAATGTAGTGTGTGGCACACAGTGCAGCTTGGCACCTTATGTGACTTACCCCACTAATGGACTATATGCACACAGAAGAACTTCCGGGCCGCTTCCCTACTTCCTTCACAGGTGATGATGATACTAATTAAGGCTCTGTTCCATTTAGTGTGCAGTGTGGTTCTCAAACATTTTAATTTCACAAAGTGTACTGTACACTCTCAGAGTTACACACACGTACAGGGCCATTTGGAACCCACTCAAGTACTGTACACTTTGAGACCCACTGGTGTAGCAGAGTGTTTCCAGTGAGGCAATATGCACAATATCAGCACCCTGACTCTGTTTGACCAGAATGGAACGGAGCCTTCATTAGTATCAGTGGTAACACCTGTGTGAAGAAAGTAGGGAAGGCGCCAAAGTTCTTTTCAAAATGGCGTGTGTGCAAACTGTGCATAGAGCCCATTGTCACCCCTTTACAATTTGAGGACTCCCACTGTCCCAGCTTGATATGCATTATTGCATTAGGCCAGTGGTTCTCAAGCACACTCAACAAGATAGTGGCAGGCTGTCTGTGTTCCATTGCAATGTGTGCAATTGTTGAATGTGAAGTTATTTCTAAAGCATATTCAATTTACATTACGGTTTACAATCACATTTTCTTTTTATAGTAATTCAGAGTGGTCGGAAAGCCTAGATAAAGCACTATATAAATGCAGACCATTTATTATTTTGTAACAATTGCTGTTGCTCCTAATAGTTTGTGTGCACAAAAATATCCAAAAGGAGGAGTGGTAACATTATTGTTATTGATTATTATTATTGATTATTTCAATGATGTGCGTTCATCCACAGACTAACCCCAAAGATCGGCTTCCCCTGGAGTGAGATCAGGAACATTTCTTTCAACGATAAGAAGTTTATCATCAAGCCCATCGACAAAAAGGCCCCGGTGAGTGAAAGACACTCGTTCACTGAGTGACCTGCATATAAAATAAGAGAATAAAGATTAAAAAAATAGGTTGGCTAGTACAGGTAAAAGGTAAAAATAAGCACCCTTCACGTGTATTGGAACGTCTGCTAAATGCTCAAATTCTACATATAAGTCACCACCAATATCCAAAGCTAAATAACCAACATTATATTTAGCTAAACACCCCCACAGAGCCCCCCCAGTTGCTGAGCATTTGCAGTGGTGTAAAGTAACATAACAAGTACATTTAGTACTAAGTAAAATGTTGAGCAATTTGTACTTGATTATTTCCAAATTTAGTTTTTCTTTATCATTATTACTACATTAACTACTTCAGCCCTATATATATTTCGGCCATTTGAAAATAGCCAATCTACAAGCTTTCACATTTTGATACCAACACTGTCTAGCACAGTCAGTGGTTCTCAAAGCGTTAGTGAGTGGACCATCGTCTAGCACAGTCAGTGGTTCTCAAAGCGTTAGTGAGTGGACCATCGTCTAGCACAGTCAGTGGTTCACTGAGCATTAGTGAGTGGACCATCGTCTAGTGAGTGGACCATCGTCTAGCACAGTCAGTGGTTCTCAAAGCGTTAGTGAGTGGACCATCGTCTAGTGAGTGGACCATCGTCTAGCACAGTCAGTGGTTCTCAAAGCGTTAGTGAGTGGACCATCGTCTAGTGAGTGGACCATCGTCTAGCACAGTCAGTGGTTCACTGAGCATTAGTGAGTGGACCATCGTCTAGTGAGTGGACCATCGTCTAGCACAGCGTTAGTGAGTGGACCATCGTCTAGCACAGTCAGTGGTTCACTGAGCATTAGTGAGTGGACCATCGTCTAGTGAGTGGACCATCGTCTAGCACAGTCAGTGGTTCACTGAGCGTTAGTGAGTGGACCATCGTCTAGTGAGTGGACCATCGTCTAGTGAGTGGACCATCGTCTAGCACAGTCAGTGGTTCACTGAGCGTTAGTGAGTGGACCATCGTCTAGTGAGTGGACCATCGTCTAGTGAGTGGACCATCGTCTAGCACAGTGTTAGTGAGTGGACCATCGTCTAGCACAGCGTTAGTGAGTGGACCATCGTCTAGCACAGTGTTAGTGAGTGGACCATCGTCTAGTGAGTGGACCATCGTCTAGCACAGTGTTAGTGAGTGGACCATCGTCTAGTGAGTGGACCATCGTCTAGCACAGTGTTAGTGAGTGGACCATCGTCTAGCACAGTGTTAGTGAGTGGACCATCGTCTAGCACAGTGTTAGTGAGTGGACCATCGTCTAGTGAGTGGACCATCGTCTAGTACAGTGTTAGTGAGTGGACCATCGTCTAGTGAGTGGACCATCGTCTAACACAGTGTTAGTGAGTGGACCATCGTCTAGTGAGTGGACCATCGTCTAGCACAGTGTTAGTGAGTGGACCATCGTCTAGCACAGTGTTAGTGAGTGGACCATCGTCTAGCACAGTGTTAGTGAGTGGACCATCGTCTAGCACAGTGTTAGTGAGTGGACCATCGTCTAGCACAGTGTTAGTGAGTGGACCATCGTCTAGCACAGCGTTAGTGAGTGGACCATCGTCTAGCATAGTGTTAGTGAGTGGACCATCGTCTAGCACAGTGTTAGTGAGTGGACCATTGTCTAGCACAGTCAGTGGTTCACTGAGCGTTGAGTGGACCATCGTCTAGACTAGAAGTTAGTGGTTCTCAAAGTGTCTCAGAGGAGTTCCTGGATGGGGGAGGGCAGAGCCATAGAGTAAGACAGAGTTATGACAACTCCGTTCACTTCATGGCCAGTCCAATGGCGGCTCTTCTACATAGACTTCTATTGGCGAATTGGGACACCGGAAGTTTATGCAATGCATTGGATTCTATGGGCTCGTGCGAGTACATGAACCACGTGACCGGGCTGTTTTCTGCCCCCTCAATGTCGCAACTCTGTCTATACTCTATGGCTCTGGGGAAGGGTAGCCGAGAATCGGAGCCTTTGTGGTTAAAAACACGTTAAAACCACTCTGCTATCGGGACAATCTCGGACTGTACAGGATAACATTACATGTTATACAATTACAATGTGCAGTGCATATTGGGCAGAATCCTTGCGCATCCATGTTTCAACTTTTGTATGTTTTTTGGTACATTTGTCTTACTACCTACAGCAACAAAATTAGCGAAAATAGCCACAATGTGTCGCATCACAACGTTTGTTTATCTGCTAATTTAGCTATTTCTGGAGTTTATTAATTCTCTCTCTCTGTCTGTTTCCCTGTTCCTTTGACAATGAAGGACTTTGTCTTCTACGCCCCTCGGCTACGCATCAACAAGCGCATCCTGCAGCTGTGCATGGGCAACCACGAGCTGTACATGCGCCGCCGCAAGCCCGACACCATCGAGGTGCAACAGATGAAGGCGCAGGCCAGGGAAGAGAAACACCAGAAACAAATGGAGAGGTACATACAAGTCCAGCTTCACAAATTCTTGGAAGCAGACCTCACGCCGGATTGGACAATGGACGTGTTGCCATTTTATTAGTAGTTCAATTACTTTTCCAGTGGGAGAATCAGAATTTCAGACTTTATTGTCACACAAACCCATTAAAACCAGGATTAAGTTAAACATTAAACACATTTTCACGTTTTTGCTTACAATGCAAAAATAAATGTGTAGTCCTGAATGAAATATTTGCTCTGCCTACATGCAGGTATCTAATATCAAAAGGCGTCTTGCCTTTATATATTTATACCATTTGTAGGAGAAAAACTACTTCAATTCAACCCACTTGGGGACGAGGATTTAAAGTGCTCTCCATGCAGAGATTTTCTCGGCTGTCAGCAGTGTGCCTGTCCTGCACAGCTGTTCAAACACAGTGATGTAACTCATGGAGCACACATACACTGCATCTGTCTCTATTCTCCAACACTAGTACACAGTCCCTCTGTAAACTAGGGGTGGGGGGGGGTGATACTAGAAAGTTCTGTTCTTGATGAATTCTGTCTTGAGATGTCACTCCCGACTGATTGGACATTACCCGTATGTTGTCCTATCAGAAAAGGGACAGAAAAGGTTAACAAATATATATGAATTTTGTAGCTGCTTCGCGGCCACTCATCCCAGATAGTTACGTTGCCGCGCACTATGGGAAGAAGGAAATTGTGGGAGTTGACTCCACATGTAGTAACGGATGGGTTATTAGTTATTATTATAGCACAATGACATTGGCACCCCTGGCTAGTTACAGTAGCTGCCCACTTAAGCACCCTGACCACTGCAACAATGTCATTAGCACCCCTCCCCACCCCAAGGATGGCCTATAGGTGAGGAATGTTGTTTTTCCAGTTCTAGATGGGAGATCATTAAGATGCATCCTTACTTCCTTCCTTTCAAGCAATGGAATTTAATTGAATGCCTGGAAATTTACCATTGTTTTGTCTGTAATCATATACCCCCTTTGCCCCCCGTGGCGCTAAGGGATTCGCTGTGTCAGTGATATTTTAAATACAGAGATTTAGAAGGAATAAGCAAAATCGTGAGGCTCTAATTCCTCTTCCTTGTTTCTCTTCTCCTGCGGGAGGTTCTGAGACTGTGAAAGCTAGTGTGGGGGCGGGCCTGGTGTGGGCCTATTAGAAGACAGGGCAGTGTTGCCAGGTTTGCGAATTGTAAGCGAGTTGTAGTGTGTGTAAGTAGCGTGGTTAAAGGCCTTGTTTCTGGGCCTGTTGGGGCAACAGCATAGGCAACAGTGGTTAGTGTTCCGTGTAGGGAAGCCTCGGGGGTGTGGGTGATGGTGGCGATAATGTTTGTATTAAACAAATCATTGGCGGCGTGAGTGTGGAAGGGAGGCATTATTAGTGCCAGTGCAAAGACCATTGTTTGGCGGGTGGTGGTCAGTGTTGGCGAGGGACGCGACAGGAGGAGATAGGTCCCGAACACTGCGAAGGGTAAGTGTGTGACGTCACTGCCCGTGTGAGTGTAGTGTGTAAGACGGTGTTGTGGGCGTTGCAGTAGCTGTTCGTGGCTTTGGGTTCCTTGCCATGTGTTGGGTACAACTTCTCCAATATATAATAGATAATGTAATAAAAATATATATAATATTATAATAAAAACGGCCATTGAATTTTAAGTCGATGAACAAAACAGTTTAACAAAAAAACAGTTTACTTTAGGAGACATGAAAGTTCTCGGACCCAGAACAAGTGCTCAAGTGACCCAGAATAGTGTGTTGCCTACACAGCAACCACACGAAGTAAAAACATCACACGCATGTGAAGTAAGGGGCGCCCAATGTATTTATATTGGCCACATGACGTCTTGCTTCGTCATCTAGTGCCCTAAACAAGTCCATAGACCTGGCCTGCAAACGATTCACATCAAGTGCTCTAAACAAACATTGAAGGGGCTAGTGCCCCTCAAAGTGAGCGACAGAGGGAGAGCAAGGAGAAAACAATAAATATCTAAGAGATCCACTGTACATCCGTGCGTACCGTACATATAGCATAATTAGCAGCAGGTATATCCATGACGAGGTTAGACATAAGGTGCACATGATTGCCAACACATCGGTAGGTCAACAAACACACTGTAGCAGTAGATAGGGCTATAAAGATCCATCTTAGATTTTTCGTTTTTTTAAATGAAAATGGCAGATCTTCAAGCTCACACAGCGTGACGCTGTGTGAGCTTGAAGAAGTGTAATTGCAAGTGTGGTTGCACTGACGCCGGGTTCATAAGTGGTTAACGTGGTGCCTGCTGGCTTCTTCAGACCAACCGTCCACAATATGATCTCATGAAAACAAAAATGCGCGTGGAGACAAAAGACTGAGCATGTGCGCGTGCTTGTTGTTTTAGTGGTCGTTAAGCAGTGTCGGCTCTCATTGTGTGTGTGTGTGTTATCTGCAGGGCCCAGCTGGAGAATGAGAAGAAGAAAAGAGAGGCCATCGAGAAAGAGAAGGAACAGATGGAGAGAGAGAAGCAGGAGCTCATGATGAGGCTCTACCAGTTTGAGGAGAAAACCAAAAAGGCAGAGAAAGGTAGGAGGCTGCTTCCATTACCTTGACCTCGATAGGAGGCTGAGCGTGTGTGTGTGTTAGCGGTAGCGTGCGCGCGTGCGCATACTTGGATTGCTATACTTTTGAGGGCCAAGTGTACACACAAGTAAGGTAGAATTTGAGACTTTTCCTTGTCCTTACAAGAGTAGTGTTTTTATTTATTTATTAGTATTATTGTAAAATATGTGTTTAGAATTGAGCTTGCAATTAGGAAGTGTGTGTGTGTGTGTGTGTGTGTGTGTGTGTGTGTGTGTGTGTTGTAGTCAGATATGTAAAATCACAGGTTTCTTTGGCCACTGTGTTCGAGTTCTCCTGATTTTATTGTTAGTATTGCACCTTGCAGATGCTGGTTTACAATTACAGTCATTTTGACTTCGTTCTGTGAATTCCATATAGCTTATTTGTTATAAGACATCCTCAGTGTAAACTTCTACAGTTGTGCAGTCAGAGTTAAATGGACACCTCAGGTTGGACTGTGTATACTGTATATATATTATTTCGTTTTATTATCTACTTCTGGGGCTTCCCACAATGCACAAGGACAGCCGTACAGTAGCTCTCATCCATGCAGCTAATACAGTATCGACTCTGTCCAAATTTTTATTCAAGAGCAAACCGAGAGAGTTGGTTGCAGTTTGTCATGAATTACGTGCATGCTTGTTAAATGTTTTTTTCCACAGAGCTGACATTCTTGTACCGCTTGCTTCTAATTGATTCTAATCAAATACAATAACGGGGCACATATTAGGTTGGAGCTAGAGTTAGACTTGGCCTATCTAAGTTATGTGTACTACTGTCTACTACTATTGTTACCTGGTTTAACCCTGACGAATGCTTTAATATCTTAAACCACTGTCACTGGTGTTGATTCAGTTTGAAAATGAAATCACAGCACCATCTGTCTAGTAATTCCAGGAATCTATGTACATTGTTTACTAGGTGTGCGGAAGTTTAATGCATTGTTTATGAAAAATAATCTAGTTTATTATTGTAACCAATTTGGCAGGAGACGGTATACAATGGGGCTGCATTGTTTGATCAGACTGATCGATTTACCGTAATCCATTATTTAAAAAAGATAAATCTCAAACATGTTTTGCGTCTGTTCCTTGATATGTAATATATTTTTTATTGCAATTCAAGATACATTAAAAAGTATACTGAGAAAATAATTGATGGGTGCATGCACTGTAACTTCGGGTTACTTTAGTAACCTCAGTTATATAAGTGACTCGAGAGAGAGAGTCATATGGGGTCCAAGCCACTAGATGGCGCAGGCACACAGCCTAACATACACTCACGGAACAATTCCATTGGATCGTGAACTGTCGCTCATGGCGTGGTTATGTCCCCACCCACTGGGTATATAACCTAAGGTCCGCCCTGAGCAACGTCATTCCTATCAACCTGCTTTCTGACGTCTTAAAGAAGACAGAAGGGCGACTTAATGACTCTCTCTCTCGAGTCACTTATATAACTGAGGTTACTAAAGTAACCCGAAGTTATCTTAAGTACCTCTCGGAGAGAGTCATATGGGGAACATAACGCTCCCGTATGATCGCCTTCGGCTGATAGAAAAATATTCGACCCTAGGATCATCTCCATTGGAGAGAGACCAAACGCAAAGGAGGCCCAAGAAGCCAACCCTGCGCGTTCACCCAAAAGAGACCTCCTTTATAAAAGATGTCCTTGACCCAGGGCCGACAGCTCTGCTGTTCCAGCCCTGCCGGTCAAAAAAACACGATAGTCATCCACCCATAACGGTCAGGGGCCAGAAAGGGACCTCTTGACCTTATGAGGATGCCCTTGACCCAGGGCCGACAGCTCTGCTGTTCCAGCCCCGCTGGTCAAGAAACACGATGGTCATCCATCCCTAACGGTCAGGGGCCAGAAGGGACCACTTGACCTCGTGAAAATGTCCCTGACCAAGGGCCGACAGCTCTGCTGTTCCAGCCCCGCCGGTCAGAAGACAACCCGCCGCAGCGCAGACATCCTGAATAGGGACACCCCTGGCCAGGGCCCAGGATGCAGACAAACCTCTTGTAGAGTGTGCACGTAGGCCCTCTGGGGGCTCAGTACCACACGAGGTATAGGCTAAACGTATAGCCTCCACAATCCACTGCGAGAGTCTTACTTTCGAAATGGGTTTACCCTTCCATTGGGAACCCCAGGCCACAATGAGCTGCTCACCCAGCCTGAAGGGGGCAGTTCTTGACCTGTAAACTTTCAAGGCTCTCACCGGACAGAGACAATGTAGTCTCCTATCCTCCACTGAAGAGAAGGGAGGAGGATGGAAGGCCGCGAGATCCACGGGCGAGCAGCCCGCGGGAAAAGTCTTAGGTAGAAACGAAAGGTTCGGCCTGAGCGTGACCCTGGTGTCATTACCACTGAATCTCAAGCAGCTGCTGCTTACTGAGAGCGTGTGCATGTCACCAGCCCGCTTCGTCGTTGTCAGGGCAACGAGCAGAGCGGTCTTCAGAGAGAGGAACTTCAGGTCCACCATTTCCAGTGGCTCGAAGGGGTCTCTCATTAAGGAGTCCAGGACTATTGTCAGGTCCCACGAGGGGACCAGAGACCTGGCGACCGGCCTGAGGCGTGTAACTCCTTTCATGAATTGACGGATCAGCAGGTGTTCACTGATTGGTCTGTTGTTCATACCAACCTGATAGGCCGCTATGGCCGCCAGGTTGATCTTGACTGAGGAGAGGCCAAGACCCCTGTCTAGGAACTCCTGTAGGAAAATCAGAATGTGTCTCACAGACGCCTGAAAAGGGAAGACCTCTTCCTGTCTGTCCGAGCACCAACGCTCAAACACATGCCAGGCAGTGTTATAGCGTCGTCTGGTGGAGGCAGCCCTGGCACCAAGGGTCGTTTCTACGACATTCGGAGGCAGGCCAGTCGCTTCTAGCGAACGCCCCTTCACGGGCCAAACCCAGAGATCTAGGTCCTGAGGACGTGGGTGAAAGATCTCTCCTCCGGCCTGGGTCAGCAGGTCCCTCCACAGAGGGAGCTGCCCTGGTTCTTTGAACAGGAGAGGGACTATGTCCTGTCTCCAAGATCCCCAGGCTGGAGCTACTAGTAGCAGCTCTGATCCCTGATCCCGCACCCTGGCTAGGACATGCGGAATCAGTTCCAACGGGGGGAACACGTATAACAGAGAACACAGGCGAGAGGACCGGAGTCCCCCCTGCCTGTTGATGTAACAAACCGTCGTGGTGTTTTCGGAAACGAACCAGGACGTGGTGACCTCTGAGGAATTGTTCGAATTCTCGGAGTGCCAGGAACACTGCCAGTAGTTCCAAGTAGTCGATGTGGGAGGAGCGTAATGCGGCATCCCACACGGCATCCTCCCGTCGTGGGTGGCGTCCCAACCGGAGAGGCTGGCGTTGGTGGTGACCAACCTCCTGACTGTGGGGAGACCCATCGGGATCCCCTCCGTCAGAACACCTCAGTTCGACCACCATTTCAGAGCTAGAGTGCAGTTCGAGGACACTGTCACTCTGGCCGAAAGTGCGTGTAGATCGCTGACCCTCATAGCGGACGTCAGGGCGACTAGGAGGGCTGGCTTTAGTGTAAGACATTTTAGGTCAGCCGTCTGCAGTGGTTCGAAGGGCTCATTGTTAGAGCCCTGAGGACTAGAGACAGATCCCAAGAGGGGACCAGTGGTCTGTTGATCCTGTGTACCCTGCGCCCTTCACAAACTGTTTCGCCAGCGGATGTCTCCATACTGTCTGGTCGTTAACGCCCATTTGGCAGGCCGAGATGGCTGCTAAGTGGGTTTTCACTGAGGAGAGGCCTAGACCTCTGTCTAGGAACTCCTGCAGGAATGTCAGGGCGTAAACTACTGAAGCTTGGAATGGGATAACCTGGTTAGGTCGTTCTGAGCACCACTGCTCGAACACGCCCCAGGCTGTTTCGTAGCGGGTCATTGTCGACTGGGCTCTGGCCTCCTGAATCGTTGAGACAACATTCGGAGGGAGACCGGCCTCAGTCAGCATTAGCCTCTCACGGGCCAGACCCATAGGTGTAGGTCCTTGGGGCAAGGGTGGAAGAGGGATTTCAGCCAACGCTGAAAAAGGCCTCATATGGAGTCTGTCCAGACCTATCAGAGGCCATCCGTAGACACGTACCCAGTGGAAGTGTGCGGCCTGACTTGAACATGGTCATGCACTTCAGGTTGTTGACTCTGTCCCGACTCAGCGGAGCCCTGTAGGAGACAGAGTCCAGAGTGATGCCCATGAAATCTGTGGATTGGGTAGGCGTCATCATGCTCTTGGCTAGGTTTATCCTGAAAACCCAGTGAGGTCGCATGGGACACGACCCGAGTCGTGTTCCTCGCGGCCTCCTCCGCTGAATCCGAACACAGGAGACAGTCGTCTATGTAACTGGACACCCATAGACCCAGAAGTCTCAGGGGTGCCAGAGCGGCCTCCGTACAGTGGACGAACACTCTGGGACTGAGGGACACCCCGAATGGAAGGACCGTGTACTCGTAAGCCTTTTCCTGGAACCCAAACCGCAGGAACTTCCTGTGAGGTGGGTAAATAGGGACGTGGAAATAGGCGTCTTTTAGATCTATGGATGTGAACCAGTCGCCTGGGCGTATGGAGCGCACCAGAGACTCGGCCGTCAGCATCTTGAACTGAAAAGACTTGAGGTGCCTGTTGAGTATCCGCAGGTCCAGGATGGGACGTAGACCCCCCCCCTTTTTCTTGACCAGAAAGTAGCGGGAGTAGAACCCGCTGCGACGCTGGGCCAAGGGTACCTCTCTGACGGCATCCTTCTCCAACAAGGAAGCTATCTCCTGTTGGAGAATCAGACCCTCCGGACCCCTGGCGTTGGTGAAGATGACCTCTGAAAACGCCGGGGGTGTTCTGGCGAACTGGGGTCTGTAGCCCTTCACTATGGTGATGAGGATCCACGGGGATGCTCCGCACCACTCCCACAGTGCCAGGTGCTTGGCTAGTGGGTTCTCTCCGGCTATGGGAGGCACGCCCCGCCTGGAGGTAGTGTTTCCTGGCATGTCGGAGAAAAATTGGGCATGACCCGTCTCCCCAGTGGCGTTTTGGTACGCCACTGACCTTATGCCAATATGCCCTGCCCCACTGCATCGGGGGGGCCCATGGGGCCCCCGTGGCAGTGGGTTCATGTCCACCCCCCTCCGTGGATATTGTTTTGTTGTCTTTTTGTATTGTGTACTGTACTACAGAAAAAAGTGCTGTACTTGTGCAAACAATATCGAGGGACCTGGCTACAGGGACGTCCAGGACGCCCACCTGTGCCATGGTCCAGAAGCGCATTGCGGGCGGACTGGACGTGCAGTCCGAGACTGCTACGTCCGGTGCTGGGCCCGGCGCATGGGGGGAGGGTAGGGTGTGTGTCACTTCGGCTGCTGGTCAGGGCCTCGCAGCCTGGACGCTGCACCTCCACGTTGAGGGTCATCCTCTCGAGTGCGCCTCTGAAGAGGTCTCCGGGGATGATAGCACCCTTGGAGAACTCTCTCTGGGCAACGGGATCCAGACCAGGTGAGGCTTCCAGCCACCTAGAGGTGATGGAAGCCGTGGCCATAAGGCCGGTCAGGTCGGTGAGTCAGTACGTGAAGGTCACAATTTTCTCATGTAGGCGACGAACTCTAGCCAACTGTTCAGGAGTAGGGGCGTGGCCCATCTCCTGAAGAAGGGAGCTCTGGGAGCCCTGGAGTAACGTTGAAGCATTGAGATGCCTCCCAGACGCTACTACGGGGGGAGGGACACGAGAGCAGTGCGGAGTAGCCGGGAGAGTCATGGGCTCCTTCCAGCTAGCCGTGTAATGTGCTCTGAAAAACCTGGGACAGGGGAAGCAGTGGTCCCCCGACAGTGATTTTTGTCGTGTACATACTGTGCAGCTTGGCCACAGACCCACCCATGGTGGGGGTCTGTGTCAAGAGCTTTTGCCTTTCTTTGGGGAGCGGTCCCGGTGTGCAGTCTGGGGCTGCTACACCCTGGACGGGGCCCAAGGCATGGGAGAGCGTCTGAGCACGCTCCTCCTGGAGACGGAGTTGCAGGGTCCGATTGGCCCCTCCAGAGACGCTGTGCCGGTCGTAATCCTGGCAGCCGTCATGTTGGCTGTTGGACAGCAACGTGAGGCATTCAGTGACCGTAAGAGAGCAGCGTGAAACAATAGCCGAAGTAGCTCCGATGCTATGGCTATGTCATAGACGAGTTGGTGTGGCACCTTGAAAACAGCCTATCTGGAATGCTAAACATGCTAGGGTGGCGTCGGCCATCCAACGAGGTTGCTACTCCCGACCTCGAAAAGGTTAGCTAAACAGCTAAACAAACCTAGCTTCACAATGTACATACCTGTAATGTTGAGGGAAGCAGTCGGTTGTCGAGGGTCGTTGGGGAGCCACGTCGATTGAGACTCGTGCCTTCGGCCGCTGCGTGAAGTAGTAGTAGTGTCGGTGGAGGCCTAGGACTGCATCCGACACCCCGTTGTCGCAACCACCGGCTCAGGGGAGCCTCGTTGGTGGGCTGACGAGATCCCGCTGGAGGGAGAGCAGTACCCAGAGCAAGCCGGCGAGGCCTGGCTGATATCTTGGGTCTGGCTCCACAGGTCTGTTTACCAGTGAGGTGAAGAGCATGTGGAGCTTGTTGTTGGCGGTCCGAGCCGCCTTCCCGGCAGGGGAGGAGCCCAGGAAGGACTCGTCACTGTGTCTCTGAGACGCGTCAAGGTTGAGGGGTCTGAAGAGAGAGGACGAGGTGGTGGGCTGACGAGATCCCGCTGGAGGGAGAGCAGCACCCAGAGCAAGCCGGCAAGGCCTGGCTGATGTCTTGGGTCTGGCTCCACAGGTCTGTTTACCAGTGTGGTGAAGAGCGTGTGGAGCTTGTTGTTGGCGGCCCTTATCACCCCCGCAGGCCATCTTGGGTGCTGGTGTAGCTTGAAGAAGGAACCAGCAGTCCAGGACATTGTAGAAACACTTCACTTTTAAGTTATAATATAATATCATTATAAAATAATAATATATAATATAACCAAAATGTTGTGAGGAAAACTGTCTGTAACTCACAACCGGAAAAGGAGAAAAGTGGCGGTGGAGTAGAAGAGTAGGACTCGTGGTGCTCCACTGGGAACTGGGGAGGGCTGTCGCCACCCCCGCAGGCCATCTTGGGTATTGGTTGTAGTCTGAGAAGAAACGGTAGCCCAAGAGGAAACTTCTTTTTCTTTTATAGTTATATTATAATATTATTGTTTTAAAAACTAATAATATATAATACAACAGTAAAAAGAGAGTGAGGAGAAAATCTGGTACTCACAAGTTTGTAGAAGACGGTGAGGATAAAGCTATAATATATATAATATTATTGTTTGACAACTAATAATATATATATATATTACAACAATAAGAGGATAAAGTCACAGTATATATATTATTGTTTTACAACTAATAATATATATATTTGCAACAGCAACGTAGTGTGAGGAGAATGATCTGGCACTCACAAAACAGTGTTGAAGAAACAGGAGTCCAAACAGAGAGAAAACCACGTTTTGCAACTGTGGCTGCTGTTTCTAGAAGGGAAGGCCGCAAAGCCTGGGACTCGCGTAGCGAGGCCGTCACGCTGTTGTTGTATCAGGTCCGACGTACAGCAGGGCTTCCGTCGGCAGCGTGGATTGCGTCACGTAGAGTAGGGCCGTGGATCTCTAACCCGCACGTGCGAGGGACGCTAGAGAGGGCTAAGTTAGCGCCTGACGGCTGGAAACTTAGCTAACGTCTCGCGGAGCTAAGAGGCTAGCGGCTGCGTTCGCGGGAGCTAGCTAACCCAAGGGGCTAGCGAAACTGCGGAGGCTAGATAGAGCAGCGCTGGTTAGCTTGTAGCTGGGCAGGTGAGCTAGAGAAAAAACTTCGGGCCTCGTTCTAATGCTTATCAGCTTATAGTAGTGCTACGTTGTGCAACAGTAGACTAAGGCTAAGCTAGCAGAACAAAGGGACGCAACGTGGCTAGCAAGGGGGAAACAAAGTTTCGGGGATAGCTAGCAAGAGGACAAACCACAAGCCGCCGTACGGCCCACTTGAGTTTTAATGTCCTTAAAATAACTTACTGGCTTTTAAAGCTGGAACGTCCGTGAGTGAGAGAAGGACACCAACGTAGGACTGCGAATTTCCGCGGCACAAGTTTAAAACCCGTCCTTTATGGAAAACAATTTTCAACAGTCGAAAGGTGATTCTCTTGTTTAAGACGTGTATGCGTAGCACAGAAAGCGAGGAATGACGTTGCTCAGGGCGGACCTTAGGTTATATACCCAGTGGGTGGGGACATAACCACGCCATGAGCGACAGTTCACGATCCAATGGAATTGTTCCGTGAGTGTATGTTAGGCTGTGTGCCTGCGCCATCTAGTGGCTTGGACCCCATATGACTCTCTCCGAGAGGTACTTAAGATAACCATGTATTCTACTGTCTGTTTGATTGAATATTTATTAGACAGAAATGTAAAAAGCACAGAGTACAGTCAAACACCTAGTCTAAAAGGATCTGTCTGTCTGTCTGTCTGTCTGTCTGTCTGTCTGTCTGTCTGTCTGTCTGTCTGTCTGTCTGTCTGTCTGTCTGTCTGTCTGTCTGTCTCAGTTATGGGGATCCTTTGAAGAACCACGATTATCATAAAGCAGTGGACCCCTGAGGGGTCCAGTGGCCTACCAGGCAGTCCCCAGCAAAATTATTGATAGTTTGGAACCAAACGGACCCTTAGTCCATTGTGGGTCTGTAACTCTGAGAGTGTACAAATGGAACCAAATGGATTCCATTTGTACACTCTCAGAGTTAAAAATGCATATCAAACTGGGGGTCCCTGAAATTAAAATGGTTGAGATTCAATGTTCTAGTCGTACAAATCTTCTCTTATGGGAAGGGGGCCTGGCATATCAACCGGGGGTCTGCGGCCTAATACGTGTCAATTTGGGCAGTCATTGACATGAAAAATGATTGAGAACCACTGGCATGCAGCATGCACCTCTCTCTCTCTCTCCAGCATGTCTTCTGTGAAAGCATTCTGCGCACCGAAAATAGCCAATCTATAAGCTCCCAACACGCGTGAAGTGATCAAACTAGCAAACTAGCAATTTAGAAGCATCTTCCTCAGGAATGTCCAGCTTTCTTCAGCTGAGTCGGCCTAAAACATCATCATTACATGTTCAGTCTTGAGATTTTAATTTTTGCTTTTATTCCATGGACTCCCTGCAGACCTCCAGGAGCAGCTGGGCAGAGCCATGACCCTGGAGCAGGAGAGGAGGCGGGCGCAGGACGAGGCGGCGCGGCTAGAGGCGGAGCGCCAGGCCGCGCTGCTGGCCAAGGAGGAGCTGGCCAGGCAGGCCGAGGACCAGATGAGGAACCAGGAAGATCTGGTCAGAACAATATCAATTCAACGGCTGCTTTGCTCATTGCTATACCCGCCTATATCCCGTCCGCCTACAGTACTTTACACTGTGATATTATTAAACTCGCGTAGCTTCAGTTAATGTTATCCAGAGCAACGTACATGTGTGAGACACGTGAGCTTGTAGATCTGTGCTACGTTCAGCTTTTCAACCTTCACAGGTCTATAAACAACGAGGTACAGGTAAATGGTCTCTTTGCCAAAAATAGCAGATCTACAAGCTCACGAGTCACAATGCATCACTATACAATGGCGACAGTGGGGTTCACCGCTACGGGTGTGCTTCATTTATAGTGCCAGACACAGAAACAGCCCGGAAAAGAGACAAAATCACGTTTTAAAAATGTGTATATTTTATAAAAAGAAATCTCCTTCATTCAAACGTGACAGAATGTTGAGTTATTATTATTATTATTTGACTCTGGTCTGTAGCGGGCATGTTGCTGTGTGGAACATTGTGAAACGCTGGCCAGTGGCAGACCACTTCAGTACCAGACAAAACCACTTTGTCCCCCAGTGGGACCGCGCCCAAATTACTCCAGACTGGCCACACCACCCCCCCTACTAAATCACCCCATACACCGTCCCCTCTGTGGACCACCCACAGCAGCCTGAGATGGGCCCAGCCGTGCTGACAGTCATGCATTTTTATGGATTTGTGTTTGCATATTTGAGCTGTACACTCTTTTTACACTATTTTTTCTGTCTGGTGCAAACCTCATACTGCATGTCCAAAACTGTTAACTTTTCAGGAGTCAAATTCAAAAGTAGCAAAAGCAGCAGAGCTACAAGCTCGACTGTAGAGCTGCTGCTTTTGATGGATTTTGTGTGACGCTGTAGTATGATCAAGTAGCGCGTTAATTTACGATAACAAAGTTAAAATATGGAGATAAGAGGCAGCAATGATTTCACATCTGAAATGCACAGCTTGTATCATAGCTGCAGCGTCATGCATCAGACGCAGTTGGATCGAGTATGTCTTCCACTCAGCAACAGATTTTCCAGTTGAACGCCTTTCACTGAGCGGCGTCACAGCCCAGCGTGCGTCATCGTGTAATGTGTACGTCTCAGACGTACACACACACACACACACACACACACACACACACACACACACAGTTTAAAGTAGGGAAAACTCTTACCCCAACCCCTAAACCCAACCTTTAAATGTCTAATCGTAACCCTAACTGGATATAAAGTGAGTGCTGGTGTTTTATTTTCCTATAGACTGGGCTCTGGGCACAAACATAAACAGAGCCACGAGATAGAAAACCCATTGGACTAAACCAAATTATAAAACGGCAAAAGGAAAACTATCTGACACATTGGAAAGAAGCAACACAAAAGCAGAGTAAACTAGAATGCTATCTGGCCCTAAACAGAGAATACACAGTGGCAGAATACCTGAGCACCGACCCAAAACAAAGAAATATCTTAACTAGGTACAGACTCAGTGAGCACAGTCTCGCGATCGAGAAAGGCCGTCATAGGCAGACCTGTATCCCGAGAGAAGACCGACTATGCACCCACTGCACACTAAATGAAGTGGAAACCGAGCTACACTTCCTAACCATCTGTCCATTGTACCAAGACATCAGAGACACATACTTCCCACAGATTACAACCACACACGGAGATTTTGAAAACATGACCAATGACAAAAAACTCCCATATCTGCTGGGCGAAGTACAACAATGTGCAAACACAGCAGCAAGATTTGTGAGTTGCTGTGATAGGAGAAGGATATCAAATGGAACACAACCACCCTAAAGACTAACCATTGTGTATATTCCTGCACTATACCTGCATCGAGTGATCTTGGTACATAGAAGTTGATCTATTGATCTATCCAAAGTACATCATTTTTGATTGTATTGCTGTATTGTTCTTTCTGCTTTGTGGCAATGTAAACGTATGTTTTCTCATGCCAATAAAGCCCTTTGAATTGAATTGTGTATCAGGCTGCAGAGCTTGCAGAGCACACGGCCAAGATCGCCTTACTGGAGGAAGCCAAGAGACGCAAAGAAGAGGAGGCCGACACATGGCAACACAGAGTAAGACCCCCACCACACACCCACCCTGACCTTCATATGACCCTTTTATTGTGTGACTTGATCTAGGTCAGTGGTTCGGGGACCACCAGCGGGCCTTGAAGGGGTTCCAGGTGGTCCCCAGCTAAATGGTGAAGAGTTGCTAAGCAAATAGACCCTTATAGACCGATTCCGTAGCGGTTTCATGGTCGCAGCCTACGTATTTCCTGTAGGCGGACTCGACGTAGCTGCGGGTTTAAACCCTCACCAGGCGCATCTCTTCCACTACAGTGAACGGCAGAGTGACTGATGTTAGTTTGCCTCAAACTTTACTCTTTTACCTGCTTTTTTACTAACACTAACATTACAAAGATGTCCAGAACATCGAGATGAACCTGTGTAGTTTATGGCTGCTCCAACAGTAGTGGCAACATAAAAAATAAAGAAATATGGAATGTCAAAATATCCACCGCGGTGGCTGAGACCAGAGCCATTGAGTAAGACAAAGCAGTGAAAGGTCCTGAAAGATACATAATTTCAGTCTTACCCAATACCCAATCTTTCTGTTTTATGAACACAAGGCTGCTGTATTTTATACCTCATACTAAGCATTTAAAGTATGAGGTATAAAGTACAGCAGTCTTGTGTTAATAAAACAGAAAGATTTGGTATTGGGTAAGACTGGCGTTATGTATCTTTCACTGCTTCGTCTCAACCATTACTCAATGGCTCTGGTCTCAGCCACCGCGGTGGATATTAGACATTCCGGTTTTTTATTTTTTATGTTGCCACTACTGTTGGAGCAGCCATAAACTACACGGGTTCATTTCGATGTTCTGGGCATCTTTGTAATGTTAGTGTTAGTAAAAAAGCAGGTAAAGGAGTAAAGTTTGAGGCAAACTAACATCAGTCACTCTGCCGTTCACTGTAGTGGAAGAGGTGCGCCTGGTGAGGGTTTAAACCCCGCAGCTACGTCGAGTCCGCCTACAGGAAATACTTAGGCTGCGACCTTGAGAGCCGCTACGGAATCGGTCTATAGATCTTTAACTCTTGAGAACATAAAATGAAACCAATTGGTTTCATTTTACGCTCTCAAGAGTTAAATTATTGTTACACATCTGCATTGCTTAACTGTTAAGTGAAACATTTTAACACTTGTTTGGTCTCACACAGGCCAGGGAGGCTCAGGATGACCTGATGAAGACCAAGGAGGAGCTGCACATGGTGATGACGGCGCCGCCCCCTCCCCCTCCCCCGCCCATGTACGTGGACCACCTGGACGTAAACGACAACGACGACGACAACGACAGCGTGTCCAACGCCAGCACGCACAGCGCCGACCTGCCCAGCGGCGACTTCAACGACCACCGCAACGAGGAGGACCGCGTCACTGAGGCGGAGAAGAACCAGCGTGTCCAGATGCAGCTCATGGTGAGAGGAGAGAGGACGGGGCTGGGGGGTGATTACTAGGCGCCTAGTAATACATTTTCAATGAGACTTTTCAATTGAGAAGTCGATGGGTGACAAGTTAACCCATCGTTTTTGTCATTTTGTCATTTTTTTCAAATCCTGAAAAATGATGATAAACGGCGCGCTATAGTATGCCGTACGATATGGGCTATAGCCCATGGTCCAAAATGATGAGAAACGAGGCTAACTTTTTTTTCAAAATTTCAAAAAACATGGGCTATAACCCATCGTTTTTGTCATTTCGTCATTTTTTTCAAATCGTCAAAAATGATGAAAAACGGCGCGCTATAGTATGCTGTACGATATGGGCTATAGCCCATGGTCCAAAATGATGAGAAACGAGGCTAACTTTTTTTTTCAAAATTTCAAAAAACATGGGCTATAACCCATCGTTTTTGTCATTTTGTCATTTTTTTCAAATCCTGAAAAATGATGAAAAACGGCGCGCTATAGTATGCCGTACGATATGGGCTATAGCCCATGGTCCAAAATGATGAGAAACGAGGCTAACTTTTTTTTCCAAAATTTCAAAAACATGGGCTATAACCCATCGTTTTTGTAATTTCGTCATTTTTTTCAAATCCTCAAAAATGATGAAAAACGGCGCGCTATAGTATGCCGTACGATATGGGCTATAGCCCATGGTCCAAAATGATGAGAAACGAGGCTAACTTTTTTTTTCTAAATTTCAAAAACATGGGCTATAACCCATCGTTTTTGTAATTTCGTAATTTTTTTCAAATCCTCAAAAATGATGAAAAATGGCGCGCTATAGTATGCCGTACGATATGGGCTATAGCCCATGGTCCAAAATGATGAGAAACGAGGCTAACTTTTTTTTTCAAAATTTCAAAAAACATGGGCTATAACCCATCGTTTTTGTCATTTCGTCATTTTTTTCAAATCGTCAAAAATGATGAAAAACGGCGCGCTATAGTATGCCGTACGATATGGGCTATAGCCCATGGTCCAAAATGATGAGAAACGAGGCTAACTTTTTTTTCAAAATTTCAAAAACATGGGCTATAACCCATCGTTTTTGTCATTTCGTCATTTTTTTCAAATCGTCAAAAATGATGAAAAACGGCGCGCTATAGTATGCTGTACGATATGGGCTATAGCCCATGGTCCAAAATGATGAGAAACGAGGCTAACTTTTTTTTTCAAAATTTCAAAAAACATGGGCTATAACCCATCGTTTTTGTCATTTTGTCATTTTTTTCAAATCCTGAAAAATGATGAAAAACGGCACGCTATAGTATGCCGTACGATATGGGCTATAGCCCATGGTCCAAAATGATGAGAAACGAGGCTAACTTTTTTTTTCCAAAATTTCAAAAACATGGGCTATAACCCATCGTTTTTGTAATTTCGTCATTTTTTTCAAATCCTCAAAAATGATGAAAAACGGCGCGCTATAGTATGCCGTACGATATGGGCTATAGCCCATGGTCCAAAATGATGAGAAACGAGGCTAACTTTTTTTTTCTAAATTTCAAAAACATGGGCTATAACCCATCGTTTTTGTAATTTCGTAATTTTTTTCAAATCCTCAAAAATGATGAAAAATGGCGCGCTATAGTATGCCGTACGATATGGGCTATAGCCCATGGTCCAAAATGATGAGAAACGAGGCTAACTTTTTTTTTCAAAATTTCAAAAAACATGGGCTATAACCCATCGTTTTTGTCATTTCGTCATTTTTTTCAAATCGTCAAAAATGATGAAAAACGGCGCGCTATAGTATGCCGTACGATATGGGCTATAGCCCATGGTCCAAAATGATGAGAAACGAGGCTAACTTTTTTTTCAAAATTTCAAAAACATGGGCTATAACCCATCGTTTTTGTCATTTCGTCATTTTTTTCAAATCGTCAAAAATGATGAAAAACGGCGCGCTATAGTATGCTGTACGATATGGGCTATAGCCCATGGTCCAAAATGATGAAAAACGAGGCTAACTTTTTTTTTCAAAATTTCAAAAACATGGGCTATAACCCATCGTTTTTGTAATTTCGTCATTTTTTTCAAATCCTCAAAAATGATGAAAAACGGCGCGCTATAGTATGCCGTACGATATGGGCTATAGCCCATGGTCCAAAATGATGAGAAACGAGGCTAACTTTTTTTTCCTAAATTTCAAAAACATGGGCTATAACCCATCGTTTTTGTAATTTCGTAATTTTTTTCAAATCCTGAAAAATGATGAAAAACGGCACGCTATAGTATGCCGTACGATATGGGCTATAGCCCATGGTCCAAAATGATGAAAAACGAGGCTAACTTTTTTTTTCAAAATTTCAAAAACATGGGCTATAACCCATCGTTTTTGTAATTTCGTCATTTTTTTCAAATCCTCAAAAATGATGAAAAACGGCGCGCTATAGTATGCCGTACGATATGGGCTATAGCCCATGGTCCAAAATGATGAGAAACGAGGCTAACTTTTTTTTCCTAAATTTCAAAAACATGGGCTATAACCCATCGTTTTTGTAATTTCGTAATTTTTTTCAAATCCTCAAAAATGATGAAAAACGGCGCGCTATAGTATGCCGTACGATATGGCCTATAGCCCATGGTCCAAAATGATGAGAAACGAGGCTAACTTTTTTTTCAAAATTTCAAAAAACATGGGCTATAACCCATCGTTTTTGTCATTTCGTCATTTTTTTTAAATCGTCAAAAATGATGAAAAACGGCGCACTATAGTATGCCGTACGATATGGGCTATAGCCCATGGTCCAAAATGATGAGAAACGAGGCTAACTTTTTTTTTCAAAATTTCAAAAACATGGGCTATAACCCATCGTTTTTGTCATTTCGTCATTTTTTTCAAATCCTGAAAAATGATGAAAAACGGCGCGCTATAGTATGCCGTACGATATGGGCTATAGCCCATGGTCCAAAATGATGAGAAACGAGGCTAACTTTTTTTTTCAAAATTTCAAAAACATGGGCTATAACCCATCGTTTTTGTCATTTCGTCATTTTTGTCAAATCCTCAAAAATGATGAAAAACGGCGCGCTATAGTATGCCGTACGATATAGGCTATAGCCCATGGTCCAAAATGATGAGAAACGAGGCTAACTTTTTTTTTCCAAAATTTCAAAAACATGGGCTATAACCCATCGTTTTTGTAATTTCGTCATTTTTTTCAAATCCTCAAAAATGATGAAAAACGGCGCGCTATAGTATGCCGTACGATATGGGCTATAGCCCATGGTCCAAAATGATGAGAAACGAGGCTAACTTTTTTTTTCAAAATTTCAAAAACATGGGCTATAACCCATCGTTTTTGTCATTTCGTCTTTTTTTTCAAATCGTCAAAAATGATGAAAAACGGCGCGCTATAGTATGCCGTACGATATGGGCTATAGCCCATGGTCCAAAATGATGAGAAACGAGGCTAACTTTTTTTTCAAAATTTCAAAAACATGGGCTATAACCCATCGTTTTTGTAATTTCGTCATTTTTTTCAAATCCTCAAAAATGATGAAAAACGGCGCGCTATAGTATGCCGTACGATATGGGCTATAGCCCATGGTCCAAAATGATGAGAAACGAGGCTAACTTTTTTTTTCTAAATTTCAAAAACATGGGCTATAACCCATCGTTTTTGTAATTTCGTAATTTTTTTCAAATCCTCAAAAATGATGAAAAATGGCGCGCTATAGTATGCCGTACGATATGGGCTATAGCCCATGGTCCAAAATGATGAGAAACGAGGCTAACTTTTTTTTTCAAAATTTCAAAAAACATGGGCTATAACCCATCGTTTTTGTCATTTCGTCATTTTTTTCAAATCGTCAAAAATGATGAAAAACGGCGCGCTATAGTATGCCGTACGATATGGGCTATAGCCCATGGTCCAAAATGATGAGAAACGAGGCTAACTTTTTTTTCAAAATTTCAAAAACATGGGCTATAACCCATCGTTTTTGTCATTTCGTCATTTTTTTCAAATCGTCAAAAATGATGAAAAACGGCGCGCTATAGTATGCTGTACGATATGGGCTATAGCCCATGGTCCAAAATGATGAGAAACGAGGCTAACTTTTTTTTTCAAAATTTCAAAAAACATGGGCTATAACCCATCGTTTTTGTCATTTTGTCATTTTTTTCAAATCCTGAAAAATGATGAAAAACGGCACGCTATAGTATGCCGTACGATATGGGCTATAGCCCATGGTCCAAAATGATGAGAAACGAGGCTAACTTTTTTTTCCAAAATTTCAAAAACATGGGCTATAACCCATCGTTTTTGTAATTTCGTCATTTTTTTCAAATCCTCAAAAATGATGAAAAACGGCGCGCTATAGTATGCCGTACGATATGGGCTATAGCCCATGGTCCAAAATGATGAGAAACGAGGCTAACTTTTTTTTTCTAAATTTCAAAAACATGGGCTATAACCCATCGTTTTTGTAATTTCGTAATTTTTTTCAAATCCTCAAAAATGATGAAAAATGGCGCGCTATAGTATGCCGTACGATATGGGCTATAGCCCATGGTCCAAAATGATGAGAAACGAGGCTAACTTTTTTTTTCAAAATTTCAAAAAACATGGGCTATAACCCATCGTTTTTGTCATTTCGTCATTTTTTTCAAATCGTCAAAAATGATGAAAAACGGCGCGCTATAGTATGCCGTACGATATGGGCTATAGCCCATGGTCCAAAATGATGAGAAACGAGGCTAACTTTTTTTTCAAAATTTCAAAAACATGGGCTATAACCCATCGTTTTTGTCATTTCGTCATTTTTTTCAAATCGTCAAAAATGATGAAAAACGGCGCGCTATAGTATGCTGTACGATATGGGCTATAGCCCATGGTCCAAAATGATGAGAAACGAGGCTAACTTTTTTTTTCAAAATTTCAAAAAACATGGGCTATAACCCATCGTTTTTGTCATTTTGTCATTTTTTTCAAATCCTGAAAAATGATGAAAAACGGCACGCTATAGTATGCCGTACGATATGGGCTATAGCCCATGGTCCAAAATGATGAAAAACGAGGCTAACTTTTTTTTTCAAAATTTCAAAAACATGGGCTATAACCCATCGTTTTTGTAATTTCGTCATTTTTTTCAAATCCTCAAAAATGATGAAAAACGGCGCGCTATAGTATGCCGTACGATATGGGCTATAGCCCATGGTCCAAAATGATGAGAAACGAGGCTAACTTTTTTTTCCTAAATTTCAAAAACATGGGCTATAACCCATCGTTTTTGTAATTTCGTAATTTTTTTCAAATCCTCAAAAATGATGAAAAACGGCGCGCTATAGTATGCCGTACGATATGGCCTATAGCCCATGGTCCAAAATGATGAGAAACGAGGCTAACTTTTTTTTCAAAATTTCAAAAAACATGGGCTATAACCCATCGTTTTTGTCATTTCGTCATTTTTTTTAAATCGTCAAAAATGATGAAAAACGGCGCACTATAGTATGCCGTACGATATGGGCTATAGCCCATGGTCCAAAATGATGAGAAACGAGGCTAACTTTTTTTTTCAAAATTTCAAAAACATGGGCTATAACCCATCGTTTTTGTCATTTCGTCATTTTTTTCAAATCCTGAAAAATGATGAAAAACGGCGCGCTATAGTATGCCGTACGATATGGGCTATAGCCCATGGTCCAAAATGATGAGAAACGAGGCTAACTTTTTTTTTCAAAATTTCAAAAACATGGGCTATAACCCATCGTTTTTGTCATTTCGTCATTTTTGTCAAATCCTCAAAAATGATGAAAAACGGCGCGCTATAGTATGCCGTACGATATAGGCTATAGCCCATGGTCCAAAATGATGAGAAACGAGGCTAACTTTTTTTTCCAAAATTTCAAAAACATGGGCTATAACCCATCGTTTTTGTAATTTCGTCATTTTTTTCAAATCCTCAAAAATGATGAAAAACGGCGCGCTATAGTATGCCGTACGATATGGGCTATAGCCCATGGTCCAAAATGATGAGAAACGAGGCTAACTTTTTTTTTCAAAATTTCAAAAACATGGGCTATAACCCATCGTTTTTGTCATTTCGTCTTTTTTTTCAAATCGTCAAAAATGATGAAAAACGGCGCGCTATAGTATGCCGTACGATATGGGCTATAGCCCATGGTCCAAAATGATGAGAAACGAGGCTAACTTTTTTTTCAAAATTTCAAAAACATGGGCTATAACCCATCGTTTTTGTAATTTCGTCATTTTTTTCAAATCCTCAAAAATGATGAAAAACGGCGCGCTATAGTATGCCGTACGATATGGGCTATAGCCCATGGTCCAAAATGATGAGAAACGAGGCTAACTTTTTTTTCCAAAATTTCAAAAACATGGGCTATAACCCATCGTTTTTGTAATTTCGTAATTTTTTTCAAATCCTCAAAAATGATGAAAAACGGCGCGCTATAGTATGCCGTACGATATGGCCTATAGCCCATGGTCCAAAATGATGAGAAACGAGGCTAACTTTTTTTTCAAAATTTCAAAAAACATGGGCTATAACCCATCGTTTTTGTCATTTTGTCATTTTTTTCAAATCCTGAAAAATGATGAAAAACGGCGCGCTATAGTATGCCGTACGATATGGGCTATAGCCCATGGTCCAAAATGATGAGAAACGAGGCTAACTTTTTTTTTCAAAATTTCAAAAACATGGGCTATAACCCATCGTTTTTGTAATTTCGTCATTTTTTTCAAATCCTCAAAAATGATGAAAAACGGCGCGCTATAGTATGCCGTACGATATGGGCTATAGCCCATGGTCCAAAATGATGAGAAACGAGGCTAACTTTTTTTTCCTAAATTTCAAAAACATGGGCTATAACCCATCGTTTTTGTAATTTCGTAATTTTTTTCAAATCCTCAAAAATGATGAAAAACGGCGCGCTATAGTATGCCGTACGATATGGCCTATAGCCCATGGTCCAAAATGATGAGAAACGAGGCTAACTTTTTTTTCAAAATTTCAAAAAACATGGGCTATAACCCATCGTTTTTGTCATTTCGTCATTTTTTTTTTATCGTCAAAAATGATGAAAAACGGCGCACTATAGTATGCCGTACGATATGGGCTATAGCCCATGGTCCAAAATGATGAGAAACGAGGCTAACTTTTTTTTTCAAAATTTCAAAAACATGGGCTATAACCCATCGTTTTTGTCATTTCGTCATTTTTTTCAAATCCTGAAAAATGATGAAAAACGGCGCGCTATAGTATGCCGTACGATATGGGCTATAGCCCATGGTCCAAAATGATGAGAAACGAGGCTAACTTTTTTTTTCAAAATTTCAAAAACATGGGCTATAACCCATCGTTTTTGTCATTTCGTCATTTTTGTCAAATCCTCAAAAATGATGAAAAACGGCGCGCTATAGTATGCCGTACGATATAGGCTATAGCCCATGGTCCAAAATGATGAGAAACGAGGCTAACTTTTTTTTCCAAAATTTCAAAAACATGGGCTATAACCCATCGTTTTTGTAATTTCGTCATTTTTTTCAAATCCTCAAAAATGATGAAAAACGGCGCGCTATAGTATGCCGTACGATATGGGCTATAGCCCATGGTCCAAAATGATGAGAAACGAGGCTAACTTTTTTTTTCAAAATTTCAAAAAACATGGGCTATAACCCATCGTTTTTGTCATTTTGTCATTTTTTTCAAATCCTGAAAAATGATGAAAAACGGCGCGCTATAGTATGCCGTACGATATGGGCTATAGCCCATGGTCCAAAATGATGAGAAACGAGGCTAACTTTTTTTTTCAAAATTTCAAAAACATGGGCTATAACCCATCGTTTTTGTCATTTCGTCTTTTTTTTCAAATCGTCAAAAATGATGAAAAACGGCGAGCTATAGTATGCCGTACGATATGGGCTATAGCCCATGGTCCAAAATGATGAGAAACGAGGCTAACTTTTTTTTCAAAATTTCAAAAAACATGGGCTATAACCCATCGTTTTTGTCATTTCGTCATTTTTTTCAAATCGTCAAAAATGATGAAAAACGGCGCGCTATAGTATGCTGTACGATATGGGCTATAGCCCATGGTCCAAAATGATGAGAAACGAGGCTAACTTTTTTTTTCAAAATTTCAAAAAACATGGGCTATAACCCATCGTTTTTGTCATTTTGTCATTTTTTTCAAATCCTGAAAAATGATGAAAAACGGCGCGCTATAGTATGCCGTACGATATGGGCTATAGCCCATGGTCCAAAATGATGAGAAACGAGGCTAACTTTTTTTTTCAAAATTTCAAAAACATGGGCTATAACCCATCGTTTTTGTAATTTCGTCATTTTTTTCAAATCCTCAAAAATGATGAAAAACGGCGCGCTATAGTATGCCGTACGATATGGCCTATAGCCCATGGTCCAAAATGATGAGAAACGAGGCTAACTTTTTTTTCAAAATTTCAAAAAACATGGGCTATAACCCATCGTTTTTGTCATTTCGTCATTTTTTTCAAATCGTCAAAAATGATGAAAAACGGCGCACTATACTATGCCGTACGATATGGGCTATAGCCCATGGTCCAAAATGATGAGAAACGAGGCTAACTTTTTTTTTTTCAAAATTTCAAAAACATGGGCTATAACCCATCGTTTTTGTCATTTCGTCATTTTTGTCAAATCCTCAAAAATGATGAAAAACGGCGCGCTATAGTATGCCGTACGATATAGGCTATAGCCCATGGTCCAAAATGATGAGAAACGAGGCTAACTTTTTTTTCCAAAATTTCAAAAACATGGGCTATAACCCATCGTTTTTGTAATTTCGTCATTTTTTTCAAATCCTCAAAAATGATGAAAAACGGCGCGCTATAGTATGCCGTACGATATGGGCTATAGCCCATGGTCCAAAATGATGAGAAACGAGGCTAACTTTTTTTTCAAAATTTCAAAAAACATGGGCTATAACCCATCGTTTTTGTCATTTCGTCATTTTTTTCAAATCGTCAAAAATGATGAAAAACGGCGCGCTATAGTATGCCGTACGATATGGGCTATAGCCCATGGTCCAAAATGATGAGAAACGAGGCTAACTTTTTTTTACAAAATTTAAAAAAACATGGGCTATAACCCATCGTTTTTGTCATTTTGTCATTTTTTTAAATCCTGAAAAATGATGAAAAACGGCGCGCTATAGTATGCCGTACGATATGGGCTATAGCCCATGGTCCAAAATGATGAGAAACGAGGCTAACTTCTTTTTTCAAAATTTCAAAAACATGGGCTATAACCCATCGTTTTTGTAATTTCGTCATTTTTTTCAAATCCTCAAAAATGATGAAAAACGGCGCGCTATAGTATGCCGTACGATATGGGCTATAGCCCATGGTCCAAAATGATGAGAAACGAGGCTAACTTTTTTTTTCAAAATTTCAAAAACATGGGCTATAACCCATCGTTTTTGTAATTTCGTAATTTTTTTCAAATCCTCAAAAATGATGAAAAACGGCGCGCTATAGTATGCCGTACGATATGGCCTATAGCCCATGGTCCAAAATGATGAGAAACGACGCTAACTTTTTTTTCAAAATTTCAAAAAACATGGGCTATAACGCAAGCGTATTTACGTGGGCGTGGTCCTGTGAAATTGTTGCGCCCCTCATGAGCAGACCTGTCGTTGATCCAGGTGACAACGTCTGCGTTAAACGTTGCCCGTCTGAAAGTACCTTTTAGGCCGCCCCTGACTTGTGGAAAGCTCATGTGTTCAGAATTCAAATACCAAAATGTCTGCGATGCAACACATTTTCGTTTTCAGCTTGTACGTCAGCTATTTTTGCTGCTTATGTGTGACAATGTAGTACAGGGGGGGGGGGGGGGGGGGGGGCTAATGAAAGTTACACGTATGGTATGTGTGATATGACATTTTTAGCTTAGTTTACCATAATCACAGTAATCCTAAATATTATTCCATCATATTCAACGGATGTTGGAGAGAAATGAGGTGTGTGTGTGTGTGTGTGTGTGTGTGTGTGTGTGTGTGTGTGTGACTCAAGAGTTAAAGATCTATATGCTTACCATTACCAACTCTTCATCATTTAGCTGGGGACCACCTGGAACCCCCTCAAGGACCACTGTTGGTTCCCAGACCACTGGTTAAGAACCACTGTTCTACATCTATTCTAAGATTAAATTATAAATAGCAAAATTGCACCGTAGACATCATTTGGCCCTAGGGAAAACTAATTGGGGAACCCTGCTGTAGTATGATGAAGTAGGGCATTAATTTACAGATGAACAAAAATATGGAGATAACGGATTTCTGTCCGACCTCAACAAAATAATTCTTCGATCTCGTTTGGTCCCTGTAACCTTCTTCAACTATGTTAGTGAATTACGTCAAAGTGTCTGCCGGGACACTTTGACGGGATGCGAGCACAGTTCAGGGGATGGTTCTGGTTGGTCGAGCTCTGACCCCTTTCCCATTTGCCTCCTCTCTCCGCCCAGGCGCTGACCGCGGAGCTGTCACAGGCCCGCGACGAGTCCATGAAGACCCAGAACGACCTGCTGCACTCAGAGAACGTGCGCGCCGGCCGAGACAAGTACAAAACCCTGAGGCAGATCAGGCAGGGCAACACCAAGCAGAGGATTGATGAGTTCGAGGCTTTATAGAGAGGCTGGATGAACGCAGCCTCGCACCCTTTCTGAATGGTCACCCCTCACAGTACACACACACACACACACACACACACACACACACACACACACTGGGACTGGAAGTTCAATGCATAAACATGCATCAGTCACACATCTACGTGACACACACGCACGCACATTCAACTGGAGCAGTATAAGGACAGTGGCAGACATTCATCACCACTTGAAGCCTAATTTATATTCTCTTAGGGCTGGGAAGTACAGTATATCAATAATATTTCCATATCGTGATATGAGACTAGATATTTTGTCTGGGATTTTGAATATTGTAATTTGTAATATCATGATAGTGTTGTCTTCTAAGTCACGTATTTTATACTTTCAAAACACTGACAAACAAGTTTGAAAAGACATATCCACATAGCCGATGTTGTAGATCGGCTATGTTCACTATTTTTGAAAGATTAATGGGAGGAGTCATTATCGTCAATATCAAGGTATTTGGTCAAAAACGTTGTGATGTTAGATTTTTGTCCTTGTCCGCCAGTTCTATACTGTACAGTGGTTCCCAAACTTTTTAGCTTCAAGACCCAAAACATAAATTGGACGTTTGGCCTGGACTCAAACTAGTGAAAATAGCCGATCTACAAGCTTGTCAGCTTGTAGATCGGCTATTTTTTTATATTTTTGGTTTTCAAATTTATGGAATTTCTTAGATTCTTCTTCTTTTTTTTAAAAACTTTTTTTTGGGAATGTTAAATGTAGAAACCAAAAAATAGGTTGACTCAAAAATATGTCCACGACCCACAAATGGGTGCCTTGCCAGTGTTTGGGAACCAGTGCTCCGTAAGACTCCGGTGGATTCCAATGAAGCTTAACCCTTGCTTGCAGAGAGGCAGACTCCTGTCTTACACTCTGTCCGTGCAGGGCTTTCCAAAACCTTAGAGTGCCAAAAACGTTCCTTCCTTCTAGAGTCAACAATCAGATTTGTTTCTTGATTGTAACGTTAAAAAAAAGAAAGAAAACCTTTGGTTTCTGACCAAATCACCAAGGCTTTTTTTAACCAGAGGTGTGACTATAAACTATTGAGACTAGCCAAAAATGTAAAAGAAACAAATCGTATTCTTATTTCCATGACGCACATAGAATTATGTTAATCAAAGCCTTGCTTCTTTTTGTTTGACGTTTTCTAATTTCTTGTGAAAGTTAGAAAAAAGACTATGCTTGTTTGATTTTGTTTTAGTATTTTTCCCCCAAAACAGACCACTCAGAAAGCGGTTATTATGAAACATGCAGTAAATGCACTGCATGTAGTTTTTTTTTCTCCATTATATTTGGACAACTTCCATTTATGTTTAATATTGCTATACAGTAGCGTCAAATCACGCCTAGTTTGATATTTATACTGTATATGGGATATTAAAAGGGTATTTTATCTTGGTTTGTATATTTTTGCTATCTACTAATGATGACATTTAATGTTTCATATTGACCAAAACAATAGTAGTCTTATGTTACTTTTTTGTTTTGTTTTGTTTTCATCTTTTAGATCACTAAATAAATAAGATTTAACTGTAAATTATTTTTTATGTTATAAGACATCCAGCCGCATGCCATCAAAATCAGTGAAGGTAATCTGTACTTTGGTACTTTTGATTAATATTATTTCTACCTTGCAGTTCACAGCATATTCGAGGAAAGTGTTTTACAATACATCACACGATCAGATCTTCATATCTCCATTTCATGTTGTATGTCTCTGCGGTCTGTCAATTTGCTTCTAGTGCTTAATTTCTGCGTAGTCGCATGACAAGTGTCGCGCCGAAAATAGTGGCTCATCAAGTCCACAACATGTCACGTTCAGAGCTTATAGATTTTCAGCGCACAACACCGTTTTATGATGAATTTGTAGTTCAGGCTCAAACATGTCACTGTTGAATGAGGGGTGTCCCTCTAGCACTGCATATTATAGAGGGGTGTCAAGCTTAATGTTAGGTCACACAAGCCTGATGGGGCAAAATGTGCTGTCATGCGGGCCGGATCAGTTGCCCATGTGCATGCTTCAACTGCATTTGTTGCCTTCGTGGCACCATGAGTCGCAGTTTCTGCTATAATTACAAAAACCTTTCACTTAACAAGGTAACAAAGTTTGTTTCTTATGAAAAAGATTGCCTTGCATTCGTTTTATGACCGGTGTCTAGGGCTATATGAAAGTTGTGATGGGAGATGCAAATTTAAAACATTATCCTGCTTTGGCATAATTTCTCTTAATAAAATTGTCGTGAATCTACGTTTTCTTCTTAATCTAAAATCATTCCCCACACCCCAGTCTGGATTGGATCCTGGCTGCCCGGCACCCACAGGCCTCTAGTTTGACACCCCTGCACCATAAGCAACTGTCTGTTTTTACTTCCTGGTCAAACTCTCCAAAGCTGCTGGAATCCCAGGAAAATGGATGATGCCAAACGATCGTTCACACATCTGTTTTAACCACTTTAACCCCAGCATCCATATTCTGGGGGAACATTAGCTGAAAATAGCCTGCACGCTCCACAACGCTTTTCTTTTTTCTTGGGTTTTACCCAACTTTTCCAAGTGTTCTGGCAGTTTGGCCCTAAAGTTCATATCTGGAAATTCTTTTCATCTCTCTCGTCTGTTGTCCCTGGATGTGGAAGAGCATGTAATGACCTTAATGGAAACAACACAGCTGGCCATTGTATTGAAAGAGGATTTTATAATGAGGTGTTCAACATAATGACAATAAAAATCAATGATTACACATACATTTGTGAGTTTACTTTGCATGTTGGATTGCGGAATTTGCGGAAATTGAAAATTGCGGAAAATTGCGGAAATTGCGGAATTTGCAAAATGCAGAAATTGCAAATTGCGTAAATTGCGGAAACTGACAATTGCGGAATATTGCGGAAAATTGCGGAAATTGCAATTTGCAAAATGCAGAAATTGCAAATTGCGGAAATTGCGGAAACTGACAATTGCGGAAATTGCGGAATATTGCGGCGCAATTGCGGAAAATTGCGGAAATTGCGGAATTTGCAAAATGCAGAAATTGCAAATTGCGGAAATTGCGGAAACTGACAATTGCGGAAATTTGGGAAATTGCGGAAATTGCAAATTGCGGAAATTGCGGAATATTGCGGAGCAATTGCGGAAAATTGCGGAAATTGCGGAATTTGCAAAATGCAGAAATTGCAAATTGCGGAAATTGCGGAAACTGACAATTGCGGAAATTTGGGAAATTTGGGAAATTGCGGAAATTGCGAAAAATGCGGAACATTGCGGAAATTGAAAATGACGGAAATTGCGGAAATTACAACACAAAATACAACACATTGAGCAGGGCACTGCAGGGAGTTGAACCCCGTTCCGGTAAACCAGAAGTACCAGTACCAGTGCCTTAGCTTTTGTGTATTCAACTATTTCGGTAACATGTGAGCTTTATCCTCTAATTAATGGGCCTGGATTTTTTTTCTCCAAAAATTCAAAAAACGATGGGCTATACGATGGGCTGTAACCCCGTACACTTTTTATTATTCAGCTTACTGTGGAGACACATGCTGGAACTTTTTTACTTTTAAATATTTTATAGTTTCTGAGTTATTTAACTTACCCAATGCATTCTCTATGGCAATAGCACAAACTTTGGCGTGCTACTAGTCCTACATACAAAATAACGAAAAACGAGGACAAAAAAAATCTAAAAACGGTGGGCTATAACCCATCGTTTTTTTTATTTTTTCATTTTCTTCAAATCCTCAAAAATTATGAAAAACGGCGTGCTATAGTATGCCGTACGATATGGGCCGATGGTCCAAAATGATGACGTTCTCTACCGCAACATACTTAAAAGTATAGCGGTGTATGAGAATGGGTGTTGCGGAGGATGAGAAACTAATGTTTCTCATCCTCCGCAACACCCATGATGATGTTTTGCTAACAACATAGAAGCCTACATTCTTACACCTAGCAACCCCATTCTAGCCTACTTAGGTTAGGAAATATAGTGCTTTCAAATTTGAGAAAAATCACACTTTTCAGCTTACTGAGGGCACACATGCTGGAACTTTTTTATTTGAAATGTTTTGTAGTTTTTGAGTAATTTAACTTAAACACCCAATGCATTCTCAATGGCAGTAGCACAAACTTTGGCATGCTATTTTTGGACTATTTACTATAGTCCTACTGGACCCCAGGAAATTACATCTGGCCACAAAAGATCACAGGATCTACTGAATGTGAAGGGGGGTAATATAAGGGGATGCCATACTGTGTTGTATGGCTCAACATGTCAGTTTGTTACCCCCTGCAAATTCAGTAGAATCTGTGATCTTTTATGGCCGCAGATGTAATTTCCTGGGGTCTAGTAGGACTATAGGAAATAATAAAAAAATAAATCGCCATAAAAATACATATTTAGCCCCATGTTCGAATGCCCCCTCCCCCTTGAAAAATGGAAAAACGAAAGAAAGCAGCAAATGAAAAAAAAACATTTTACTTTCTCTAATAACCTAAAACATGAACCTTGGTTGAAAAAAAAACTAAAGTTGTCCTTTAAAGGACCACTTCACCACTTTTCAACCTATCTTCATATAATAGGTCCTCACTAATAATAATGAAAAGATGGCACAATGTTTTTCTACTCTGTCTGTGTCTCATAGGAGGGCTGTATGCAGTTCAGAAACCGTCTTCCAGTGACATCGATGGGGAATACAACCTAATAGAAACGGCAGGATTTCTAGTCCTGAAAAGTTGCAATGCGAAAATGGAAGCTATCGTTCTCACGATAATGAAAATCTAAAAGAAATTGCAAAATAATCTTGTTTAAAAAAAGATCTGCCTAATGATGATGTCACTGGAAGACGGTTTCATTTAAAACAAAAGTTACATAATACAGCTTTGTAAAGTAAAAAAAAAAAAAGAATATCTGAGTACGTCTACGACTGGACATTAATAAACAAATCACACACCAAACATAATACCGTTTAATAATAGAAAATAAATAAAATAATTACAGAGACAATAATTATCCCAACAGGATACCGGTATGCAAATACATCAGTCTTACCATATAATTGCCCCCCAAATAGTCATAGGCCTACTGTACTGTCTTCAAAATCAAGAAACACTGTGCTGTATACAAAACTGTCACTACCACATCGTAAAACAAAGTTAAACTACTGTAGGCCTACACAAGTATATCATACAAAAATGTCAAAGAAGAGTGTAACTTTTAGGTCTGCAGTAATGCATTCACACACAAATATTATAGTTGTTGACGGATTGAAAAACTATTCTGGGAGTGACCTTGCCTTACTGGCAGCATGCACAAAAAGACTGCACGAGTGGTCAGCAAGATCAGGTCGAGAATCACGCAATAATACACACGCAAGAGAAAAATATCGACGATAAATTGATACATACTTAAATAAAGATTACAACTTGATGACATAAATCTGGCAAAATTTAAATTATTTAAATTAGAACTATAAATAGCGAAAAGCTGGGCTGTAGGTTGAGCAATAGCCTGTCAGCCAGTGTAAACAGAGCGTGGTAAAGTGCCGAGTCCTGTGTGTTGTCCAGATCTCATCTGTTCAGGGCAGGTGCCATCAGAGCAGCCTAGCTGGTGTTGACATTGGCATGGATTGGCAGACTGAGGTCATGCCACTTGTTTGGCAGATGCAGCACTGTATGCCATGGTGAACCAGCTGTGTGGAGTAGAGAAGAGTGTTGATCGTCAATCTTTTGAATTTCAAAGAGTAATATGCATTACTCCACGGACCCCCATTTGATACAGATTTGTATCACTGGGACCGGAGTGTCAGTGTTATCGAACTCTGAGAGTGTACAAGTGAAACCAAATGGTCCCTCTCGTACACTCTCAGAGTTACAGCCGTATAAGGGTCCATTTGGGCTCCTGGTGAACTACAGCGTGGGAGAGCAGAGGGGTTGACAGATAATGCCAGTTTGACTGACATCACCTCTCCTTTCCTCAAACATTTTTGAGTGGTGCAACCACTCCTACAACCAGCAATGTCCGTGTACCTGTGTACCTGTATCAGTGAGCATGAGTATGTGACTTATTAATACCAGTAGGGGGCGCCAGAAACAGAGAGAGGAGTAGTGCTGTGTCTGCTGCCTGCTAATGAGAGAGAGAGAGAGAGAGAGGGGGGGGGGGGGGGGGGGGGGGGGGGAGGGGGTGGAATTGCACCACTCAGTTCACACGTGTGATTTTCTTTCTCATAATGGCAGTGAAACCGGAGACTGAGCATCTTTCACACGCTACTTAAGACAAGCAAGACAAGAGAGGCTTTATTGTGAAAGAGGGGGAATGCACTGAGCGAATGATGAGTGCCCCTAACTTACTGTGATGGGCGTGGCCCAGTGTAATGGGAGCAATCCAGGACTCTTCTTTTGATACACACACACTCACCCCTTCTGGTCATACATTTTTATATATTTTATCCCTGCCTCTCGGCTGACTGAATTCAACACGTGTATATCCTTTTTGGGGAATGCAGACTGTCTCAGTGATATTTGTTTGTTTGTTTGTTTGTTTGTTTGTTTGAATCACAATTTAACCCTTTAAATTAAAGATTTAACATCTACTGTAACTATAAATGCACCAAGTTTCTGTGTGTGTGTGTGTGTGTGTGCTGTAATCCACTCGAATCCACTCAAATCCACTCCACTCGAGAACCGTTCGCCCCACCGACTTCATATTCGACACACTCGTTCCACACCACCGCAGGGGTGTACGTGCCAGGTTTCGAGTCGGTCAGACCCACGGTTATACAGAACCGCCACAAAAAGACCTCTGCCCAGGCTCTAAGGGGAGGACGATTATCGTGGTAACAAAAATCCCATACCGCCCCAGCCCTTAGCATCCAGTCCAGCCCTGGGTCCACACCCAGGGTTCTGTGAAATTCACCCTGTGATCATCAGGGTGTTATGGACCACTCATCTTCTGACCATAATTGGATTTGCCGGCAGGTCTGAGGGAGCCACACTTCCAAGGAAACAAGATATGTTGACTGTAAGCAAGGAAGTTATATTCCTAATTCCAAGTGTCAAACGCAAACCATTACATAAGCAGAGGAAAGGGAAGTAGCCGGTCTTACCCGTGGCCATATGGACCCCTCCCAGGCACTGGTGGTCCGAGTGGCCAGAGGAGGAAGAGGCGTGGCCCCACAGGTCCAGAGCTAGAGAGCAGTCCAGGAGCTCTGCACCACAGACGCTGTCAAACACTAGCTGTTGGGACCAGTCAGAAACGGCCTTCCCTTTCAGAGTAGGGGTCTTCTGCACCACCTCTCTGCCCCCTGAGAGAGTCAGACACCTAAACACAAAACAAAAAGTCAAATCAAATGCATTTTATATAGCATATAGTCTTCAACAGGGCACAGCCACAAAGAGTATTTTCCTCCTGGTCAGTGTCATGGTAAGTATCATGGATATGGTCAGTGTCATATAAGTATCATGGTCAATATCATGGTCATCATGTCATGGTTAGTATCATGGTCAGTGTCATATAAGTATCATGGTCAGTGTCATATAAGTATCATGGTCAGTGTCATATAAGTATCATGGTCAATATATCATGGTCATCATGTCATGGTTGGTATCATGGTCAGTGTCATATAAGTATCATGGTCAGTGTCATATAAGTATCATGGTCAATATCATGGTCATCATCAGAAAAGCAGAGGCCCCAGGGAAGAACCCCAGGGTTCTTCCCTGGGGCCTCTGCTTTTCTCCATTTTTATTAATGACCTACCCACAATCTGTTCTGATTGCCAAATTCAATTATATGCCGATGACACAGTCATCCACGCATCAAATTCCGACATTGCCCAAATCCAGTGTACATTACAGGCTGACTTTGATGCAGTTCAAAGATGGTTCCATCTTAACAAGCTGATATTAAACAAAAAGAAATCTGTTAGCATGGTCTTTTCCACAAGACCAACTTCTTTGCCTCTAGCAATTACATTTGCTGACGGCACACAGCTCGAAATGGTTGACAAATTTAAATATCTCGGCCTTTGGCTCGACCCTCAACTGACATTCGAGCCTCACATCACCTCTGTTATCCAGAAAGTTAATTTCAGCCTGAAAATTCTATATCGATCAATTAACTGTTTCACCCTTCAGGTCAGGAAAAGAATCATCTCTCAACTAATTCTCCCTATCTTAGACTATGCTGACATTGTTTACCAAAATACCTCCGATACACACCTCTATCCCCTCAACGTAACATACAACAATCTCTGTAGATTTATACTGAGGTGTCCCTATATGACCCACCACTGTACCCTGTACGAGTCCCTCAACTGGCTAACACCAAAAGCTCGAAGACACTCTCACTGGCTTCTATTTATCTTCAAATGCATACACTTCAATTACCCGGAATACTTAAAACAATATCTACGTCCCTTCAGCTCACCTTACAACCTGAGGCACACTGACCATCTTTACCTTACAGTCCCCACCAACATCAGAAAAGTAGTTGGTCGGCGTGCTTTTAAATTTAAAGCTCCTGTCGACTGGAACAATCTCCCCAGTTCCCTCAGATCCATTAACTCCTTCAATATTTTTAAAGTGTCTATCTTTACCCATCTCCAAATACCATGCTCCTGCTTCTAAATGCCTCCTATTTGTTCGGATTGTTCTCTCTCTCCTTACATCATGTGGCAAATGTTCTACTCACTATTTACTATTTACTATTTACTATTTACTATTTTCAAGTGCATGTTTGTACTCTGTTATGATGTTGTTAATGCATTCTCACGTCTGTCATGATGCTCGGCCTGATGTTCTTCCGATGTATGTTCATCATCTTGTATACTATATTATTTTGACTTATTGATACCATGTTGTGGGTGAATAGGTGGGATGGGAGCAGCTAGTTTTAGGAGAGCTTTGTTGTTTGTTTTGTCCTCGATTATGTATGTATGATTGTACTTGTTGTATTGTCTTGTATTTACTGTATGTTGCTGGACCCCCTCGAAAACGAGATGATGCATCTCAAGGGGATATCCTTTCTCAATAAAGGTTCATATATATATCATGTCATGGTTAGTATCATGGTCAGTGTCATATAAGTATCATGGTCAGTGTCATATAAGTATCATGGTCAATATCATGGTCATCATGTCATGGTTAGTATCATGGTCATTGTCATATAAGTATCATGGTCAATATCATGGTCATCATGTCATGGTTAGTATCATATAAGTATCATGGTCAGTGTCATATAAGTATCATGGTCAATACCATGGTCATCATGTCATGGTTAGTATCATGGTCAGTGTCATATAAGTATCATGGTCAATATCATGGTCATCATATCATGGTTAGTATCATGGTCAGTGTCATATAAGTATCATGGTCAGTGTCATATAAGTATCATGGTCAATATCATGGTCATCATGTCATGGTTAGTATCATGGTCAGTGTCATATAAGTATCATGGTCAGTGTCATATAAGTATCATGGTCAATATCATGGTCATCATGTCATGGTTAGTATCATGGTCATTGTCATATAAGTATCATGGTCAATATCATGTCATGGTTAGTATCATGGTCAGTGTCATATAAGTATCATGGTCAATATCATGGTTAGTAATAGTATCATGGTCAGTATCATGGTCATCATGTCAGTGTCATATCAGTATCATCAGCTTGACCTGTAGGCCGGGTATTTTGGCAAGTATATAAGGTTGAAAGTTGTTAAATACTCACTAGAAACACACACACACACACACACACACACACACACACACCCTTTCACGTAGATGCCCTGTCTAGTGTTTGCTTTAAAGGGAAGGTGTTTGGCTCCTTTGATAAGGACCGTCAGTGTACCGCCATCACGAGGCCCAGTGTCAACCCCTGTAAACAGTAAGACAACGTTATTGTTCTATTTTACACAGACAAAGAGTTCTTATGACGTCTGGTGATGTGATCAAATAACAATGCCAAGTTGACCTACTTTGAACATATTTGTCCGTCTTCTTATAAAATATTGTTTTTGATGGATGCTTTTATCTGATTATATCACTCTAATGTTCTTTGTACAAGGACTAGTGAGATGATGTATTTTTGAAATCAAATTTTGTTATTATCATTATCAGTGGTAGGTCTACTAACCATGGCTTCGAGAGACAGAGGTGGTCTGTCCCAAGATACTGTACTTGATCCTGAGCAGCATTTCTCCTCTGTTGTGCTCTACAGCTCCATCTTCTGGACATTCAGGCTGCTGACAGACACAGGAACACCAGCAATGGTAAAGTATCCCATTTAACACATTGAAGTAAAAGTCCTGCATTAAAAATGTTATTCGACTGATTCGAGTACAAGTAAACAACTATTGGCATACAAATATAATTGCAGTACCACTATACAACTACCCAATATGCAGATCTCATAACCTATTGTATTGTAATTGGTGATGCATTAATGTGTTGTGCCAGGTAACCCATACTGTACTGACACATCATCATATAAGAGTTCATGTATACTAATAATCAAAATCTGAAAAGGCAAATTGTAAAACTACTTGAACTTAACCCATCATTTTTGTCATTTCGTAATTTTTTTCAAATCTTCAAAAATGATGAAAAACTGCGCGCTATAGTATGCCGTACGATATGGGCTATAGCCCACGGTCCAAAATGATGAGAAACGAGGCTAACTTTTTTTTTCAAAATTTCAAAAAACATGGGCTATAACCCATCGTTTTTGTCATTTCGCCATTTTTTTAAAATCTTCAAAAATGATGAAAAACTGCGCGCTATAGTATGCCGTACGATATGGGCTATAGCCCACGGTCCAAAATGATGAGAAACAAGGCTAACTTTTTTTTTCAAAATTTCAAAAAACATGGGCTATAACCCATCATTTTTGTCATTTCGCCATTTTTTTCAAATCTTCAAAAATGATGAAAAACTGCGCGTTATAGTATGCCGTACGATATGGGCTATAGCCCACGGTCCAAAATGATGAGAAACAAGGCTAACTTTTTTTTTCAAAATTTCAAAAAACATGGGCTATAACCCATCGTTTTTGTCATTTCGTAATTTTTTTCAAATCTTCAAAAATGATGAAAAACTGCGCGCTATAGTATGCCGTATGATATGGGCTATAGCCCACGGTCCAAAATGATGAGAAACAAGGCTAACTTTTTTTTTCAAAATTTCAAAAAACATGGGCTGTAACCCATCGTTTTTGTCATTTCGTAATTTTTTTAAAATCTTCAAAAATGATGAAAAACTGCGCGCTATAGTATGCCGTACGATATGGGCTATAGCCCACGGTCCAAAATGATGAGAAACGAGGCTAACTTTTTTTTTCAAATTTTCAAAAAACATGGGCTATAACCCATCGTTTTTGTCATTTCGTAATTTTTTTCAAATCTTCAAAAATGATGAAAAACTGCGCGCTATAGTATGCCGTACGATATGGGCTATAGCCCACGGTCCAAAATGATGAGAAACGAGGCTAACTTTTTTTTTCAAAATTTCAAAAAACATGGGCTATAACCCATCGTTTTTGTCATTTCGCCATTTTTTTCAAATCTTCAAAAATGATGAAAAACTGCGCGTTATAGTATGCCGTACGATATGGGCTATAGCCCACGGTCCAAAATGATGAGAAACGAGGCTAACTTTTTTTTTCAAAATTTCAAAAAACATGGGCTATAACCCATCGTTTTTGTCATTTCGTAAATTTTTTCAAATCTTCAAAAATGATGAAAAACTGCGCGCTATAGTATGCCGTAGGATATGGGCTATAGCCTACGGTCCAAAATGATGAGAAAAGAGGCTAACTTTTTTTTTCAAAATTTCAAAAAACATGGGCTATAACCCATCGTTTTTGTCATTTCGTAATTTACTTCTGAGATTAGAAGTAGGCCTAGAAAGAAGGGAAAGATGGAAATAGTAATAGAAGTAATACAGAATACGGAATTATAATGTCACATTTTCCTACATTTTTAGTATGTTATATAGTCGAGCACACCAAACTAGTGCTGCACCATTCTTGCTCAAATGTGAATCTCGAGTATTTGTGCAGCACTACACCCAACAGAATCAGAATCCATTGACAAATCTCGTCTATCAATTATTCAGGGTTTCAACCAAACCTATAACTATCTAGTAGTGGAGTCAGTGCATGCAGACCACTAGAGGGCGAGCCCAACTCATTTGGGCCATATACCCAAGTAACAACATCATACCAAAAAATCATACCAAAGTACATTTTGAATTCTGTATTTTTAATTGTAACAGTGTGTTTCTATATTGCAGTATTGATACTTTTTCTCAAGTAAAACATTGAGTACACTGCTCTCTATAGATTAGAACAGTGTTCACATGGCATGAGATGAGAGCATAAGAGCAGTGCTCACAGTGTTCACACGAAGCTATACCTCTGGACACAGCGGGTACCACATGGAACCCTGTGGAGCCGCTTCCTCCGACCTCCAGTGCTCCAGCGAGATCAGGACTCGTCCCAGAAGCACCTTCCTTTTCAGAGTGCCTGAGTGCCACACAGAGGCCTGCAGGGTCCTCTCATGCAGCAGGGGGCGCTCTATATGATACTGTTGAAAGCCACATGGGGAAATGAAATGGAGAGCTGATGGGCAATGAAGTCACGGCTCAGCGATAAAAGACCGACATGAGACATTCCTGCTGTTGAGTATCATGTCGTGGCTCAAATCAATATTTGCTGATGCATTTACCTGTAATGTTTCATTATAAACCGGGTCAGTAGTGTTCCTCTTGACGCTGGTCTTCATCTTGCCACTCTGAGCCTTATCTGGCAGCAAGTAAATCTTGACATATCTACACAATGATTCAGAGATTGAGGAAGTTACACTGAATTGAATACACAGCTAGAGACCACAATGGAAACAAGCCCTCGAGGCGTTTCCTTTTAGCATTATATTATTGCATTGTACGTTTTTGACAACCTAATGTATGAATTATTTGTTTTTGATGACAATGTATTTTGACATTTGATACATTTGAGTCATACAATACACTTGTATTGCCTACCAGGACTTATTATGTGCAAGAGGTTAACCTCCTATTGGATCGTCAGACTGTCGGTCAAAACCACCTAAACTATAACTTTGGAGGTAGGCCTAGTCGTTTTGTCCATCATTGATTCGAATGACAAAGTACTACAACACTACTCACGGGTGACACTTCGTCCTCTTGACGTCTCCATGGGAGAGGTTCCTACAGCCGCCCACCGTCACCTCCAGACAGGAGCTGTTGGAGTTGTAGAGCAGCAGCAGCTGCAGGTCTCCTGTCACACGGTGAGTCTCTGTGTGCAGACCACATTCTGTACTGATGCTGCTGGTGCTGCCCTGCAGAGCAACAACACACAGACACCATGCTTCACAGCTCTCCTGTTTTAAAACACACTGCTTCACATAATCTCCTGGTTTAATATCTGCTAGAACAAAAACACACTACTGTACGTCTCTATTGTCATGTACTAGAATTGATTATAAAAAACATGATATGACATGATACTGACGGTTATGTTATAATCATGAGTTGCCCATGTCTGTGTACTTGAACTTGAGATACAGTGTACTTGATATGTATTGTGTACTGCCTGAACTGTAGCATACTTTATAGATAGGCTACGAGAGACATCTCAGCGGCAGCAAGGTCAGCCTTGCTGGAGTAGGCACGTTATTATGTCTCATATCTTGTTGTCACGTCATTATGATCCAGCACTATAGATGTTCCTGTTTGTGTAATAAACTTTGTGAACCTTTAGCGTGATACTGTCTCGTGCCGCGTTATTGTTCTCCCGGGCCCGCCGCCGCAGTCGCCGTACCGAAGGAATACTTCAACCGGATCTTCACACACCACCCAGCCTGCACACACTACCCGACCATGATACTGATGATACTAACATGATACTGTGCTACTGAATGATACTGACACTAATGTAAGAATCACAATTCTTATTATCTACGATTCAGAAATGATTCACAATGTTCTCTCCATTTTTATATATACTATAATAAAACTCACTGCTTCTCATCTGCTTCTCATCTATTGTTTTAAATTCAACAAATGGCATATGTACAGTATACTATCTATAGAGAGAGTGGGGATTTTGAACAAATGGTCATCTAGAATACCACTATGGCTTTGAGCCAGTGGTGTTTGAACAGATGACCTTGATGGAGCTTGAACAGCATGCTGAGCCACTGCATGCCGTTCCATCACAGTGTGAAAGAGGCTGTGTAAACGTCTCTTCCACTACTAATATTTGGTAGAATACACATGTATACAGTATGTGTATGTCATCATAGTATATACTATTTTGATGACCACGCTTGAGCCTTTAATTCAAGTGATGAACACACTAGGTATTAAAGCCATGCTATAGAAGGCTGTCCCCAACGTTCCATGAGAAGTTGGCTTTATAAATACATTTTAAGTTCAAGTACAGAGGAACTGAAAGCGAGGGAAGTGTTTCCGTGTGTAGGACATTAGCTTTCTAAATGTACTGTAGTTAATGTCAGAGTAATGAGGCTTGAACTTGCAATCTTAGCATTGGCCAAGTGCTAAACACAGCTGCCAGCTACATCTCTACACCATCGTTCCTCTGGGAACTGGCTCTGATCTCACATTTATCGTGGGAGGGTTTGAACTAACAGCCTGAAAGTCTTGAGCCACTGATCTCTGAAAACAACATCTGCTTGTTAGGTTTTCACTTTCAAGGAGCAATTAACTGACTCAACAAATGGGGACTGTCTGCAACAGACCAGCATTTTTGAGTGGTCCAACCACTCCTATAGACAGCTATGTGTGTGGCTGTGTCACTGCCCCTGGGTCCCTGGGTCTGTCCCTGTGTCTGAGCACGAAAATAGCGTTCATGCTATAACGTCACTGGTCTCACTGTTGCACAGCCTAACACACAGACACATAAAACACAATCCGGCACGTTACCAGCATGCCGGTTCATTGCACTGACAAATGTTTGTGTGATAGAGACTTCATTTCTTTTACATGAACCACTTGAACCCTCGCATCCCTATTCTGGGGAGAACATTAGCTGAAAATAGCAGATCTACAAGCTCACAACGCCTCACTCACAACACAGACGCATTGTGAGCTTGTACAGTAGATCGTCTATTTTCAGCCAAGAGGTACAGGGAAAAATGTGTATGCGTAGATATAGTGTTTTCTATCATCATTGGAATCAATCACAGGATGCTGCTTGTACACAGGTGGTCGTGTTTCCTTTCATGTGTCTGTGTTCATCAGATGAGAGAATGAATGTACTCACTCTCTTCCCTCCGGAGTAAATTTCAACTTCATCTTCCATCCCGGTAGAGGAGCCTGACTGGTCACTGTCCTTGTTTCTCCTGAACAGATTGGGGAGACTGGGGACTTTGGTTAGCTGACGAGAGAGAGAGAGGGAAAGATGTGAACCCTCGATTAGTAGAAAACTCTAGATTAACCACTTGAACTCAAGCATCCATATTCTGGGGGGAACATCTCCAAATGATCCAGAAAGCCTTGGTCTTCAACAGGCTCAAAATTTCACATGTCTCCCTGCTTCTCCGCTCCCTCCAGTCAATTGGCTCCCGGTTACTTCCCACACAGAGTATAAAACACTGATGTTGGCCTACAAAGCATGTCTTCAAAGTTTGATCCAACACTACACATCCTTGCTTACTGCAACATGCCTAAATTGTAAATGGTACATTGATACATTTGTTAAGGTCATCAAATGATTGGCTTAATGGAAAATAAAGGCTTCATGAGGTGTGTAATTGATTGAAAATGTGTTATTCTTTGGGTGAACTACTCCTTTAATATCACGTATCAGGGATGTGTGTACATACTTTGATAGGTTTGATGAGGTCACTGTCTGAGCGGCTCTGACGGCCGGTACAGTTCCAGGTGCCGTCCACCGTCAGCAGACCCAGGTCTCCTCTCACGTCGTTCTGGGACTTGGAAACCTCTGCATTTAGAAACGATAAAGAACAATTTATCCCAGAGCTTGGAGATCCGCTACTTTTGATTATTTGTTTTTATTACATTTTTTTTAAATCCTGAAATGTAAAGATTTTGGACATTATATGATGTTTCCACCCGACAGAGACAATTTGTATGCACTAATAAGATGAGCAATGATTGAAACAATTATAAGGGGGAAGTTTACTGGAGCTTTTAGAACGTACACGTTCTAAGTACAGTCGGTAACTAACATGATGTGTGCTGATGACTCCTCACAGATTGTCATTGATGATGATCAGTCTGTTAACGTCATTTCCTTTGCGCGTCTGAGAGAGCTTATCGAACCTGGGAGAGCATATTATGACTGATAGCATCCAGAGGAAATGCAGCGCTGTGCTTCCACTGTGATGCGTTCACTCCTATCTGTCCATCAGATTAACCTACAACCCTAGCAAGATCCTGAGTGTCCATTTCACCCAGTGGTTTAATTTCAACCCTTTTCATATCACCGTCAATTATTTATTCAGCATTTGAGCTACGGACCACCAGATGACATTTAACCTCTCAGACCCAAAACTTTGAATATTTCGTTGGATATGATTTTGTCCACAATTGCATGCTATATTGATGTGGTACCATAGGAGAGATAACAGGCAAACATTGAACATTACAATTCTTCTGCATTCTCTAATTGTGTACAGTATGTAGACTTCTTGTCAATTAAACATACTAGCACTTACCCGTTGTGGGATAAAATTGGTATCCTGACCTGGAAATGTATTTTCTGTGTAGGCCTATACTACTAAAGAGCAGGAGATGTAGGGAGACCTCTGTTACTAAGAGTCTATACCAAGGATTACTATCAAAAACACCTTTTTTCGTACAAAAACATATGACTTACAGCCCCTTTAACTCATATAGTGTTTATATGTAACCAAATGGACCCTTGAGGGACCATTTGGTTACATATTAGAGTTAAATGAACCCTTAATTGACTGTATACTGTAACTGGAAGAAGTGACTAGTTTCTATTCAAGTAAGTACTCAGTCCTTCATCTATCACACTTACTTTTAATATGACTAGTGATGAATGACACCATCAGGTCCTCCATAGACTTGGTAAAAGGTTTTGAGTTTTTTAAGTCCTGTAAATAAAGACATGGTGTTTAAGGTAAAAGCACGCAAGTTGTTGTTGAATAAAGCCCAGTTTACTGTATGTCTTAGGACGGAGTCGCATGCACACAGAAAACAGACAAGGTTGTGGATTGGCTGTTTAAGCTGTGCTACTCCGCCAAGCATAAATCCGGCAAAATGGTAGAATTGAGTCCAAGTAAAATATGAATTAATAAAGTTTACTACTAATAAATAAAGTTTACTACTACTACTACTACTAATTACCCAAGATCTGCTGAAGGTTGTGCAGTCAAAAGGAGGAGTTGGTGGAACAACAGATATCTTTTGGCTGTAAAATAGGGAAAGAATATGTATTTATAAATAGGTCATTTTATGATTGAATCCACTACAAACCCCAATAACCAATGAAAGATATACAGTATATATAATTTATTCATTATTAGTTATAGCTTGATTAATTATTGAATACTTTATAATTCAAAAATGTAAATAGCACAGGTACATTAAAAGCATTTAGGCTAAAAGGACAAAACAAAAAAGTCCTGGGGACCACAATCCATGGTGGTCCTAAAAACTAAATTATTCAACATTATTCGATGATCTTACCTGGGCTTCCGGTATGACTTTAATATTGTCTCTCCAACAGTCTCGTGTCTGTCTGTAAACAATATAAATATGATGACTCAGCAAACATTGCACTTGGTTTATATATAAGGGGATTTTATAACAAGTAAATTTAGGTCCAAAACTATGCCAAGGCAGCATCCATTTTTGGTAATGGCAACAGCCCCTAGTTTTCAATTTCAAAACAATTTGGGGACAGATTCAACAGTTTAAACATATCCACCTAGTTTTAATGATATTTTGGCAAAAAGTGGTGGAATACAATAAGGCATTGACCGCATAAAATTAATCCATTAGGCCTACTTGGTAGCTTCCACTGCCTTCAAGACTTTGCTATCCACTGGTAATGATGTATAATTCAATTAAAGTAGTGTACACTACATAACCCCCTACTGTACATACAGTACAATCAAATAGACAAAAAATATATAGGGGAATCATACATTATTCAACAATCTATGTACCGGTAGATGTAATGTTACATGCAGCCACAACAGTAAACTACTAACCTGTGCCAGCTGGAAATTTCTTTGCTTGTTCATCTAGAAACCACTGTCCAGACCTGATCTTAACTTCTCTAGAAGAGACAAGCATGATGTCAACCATGAGGCAGTCAGAAACCAGTGGTTTTGTTAAAACTAAACAAATAGCCGATTAGACAGACACAGAATATGCAGCAATAATAGTGTTTGCATGGCCATGTAATCAGCAGATCTGTAAAGTAATATGTTACTCTAGTTACAGCATTAGAAATGGTTATTTTCTTCCTATAAAAGCAAGTCTCTAGTAGTCTCCCTCGTGCATGATTTATGAATCCCACCACAGCTCTAGGATAGAGATGATTGGCTCCTGGGCAAGTATAGTTTTACTGAGGTTATAACCTAACCCTAGGGTTAGGGTTAAGATTAGATTTAGGTATAGTTTTACTGATGTTAGTTGTTAAGATAGCTCTGGTCCATAGCTCTAATGCGTTTCATTTAGAGCTATGTTACTCTCTCAACTTCCGCCGCTCGCATGAATGCAGACCAGCCTCTCCTCTTTAGCGTAAATAAAAAGAACGTTTTTGCTACTCACCAAAAGAAAGGCGAGTTGTGTCATTAGAAAGCCTACTTTCCTTAGTGGACGCACTCTGAGCCCTCCACCACACGTATAAACTGTACTTTTTGGCCAAAAGGGTTTTTTTTTCCCACCGGGAAAAAAATACTTTTAGTTACTCCGCTGCGCCTTCTACCGATATTGCCCAGAGAATTGCCTCATAGAGAATATTTTCCCTCCGGTGTCAGGGTTAGGGTTAAGATTCGATTTAGGTATAGTTTTTTTAGGCATTTACTGAGGTTAGGTTTAGGTGCTCAAGTAAATACCTGAAAGTTGTACTCAAGTACATGTACTCCAAACATATCTCTTACCTGTAGGCGTGGCAGACGGTGCACTCCCAGTCCACGGTGGACGCGCCCACGCGACACCTGCTGCAGATGCGGTGGCTGCAGCCGCGACACACCGCGCCACAGTTCCACAGCCTCCCCAGCGGCCTCTGGCAGCGAGCGCACGTCCTCTCACTGTACTGTCTGCTGAAGCTCTTGGCTCCTTTCCTCCTGATCTCCATCAGCTCATATCGGAGTCTCCTGGGATGAGGGTGGAAGAGGGAATAACGCATTGTAGAACTATTACTACGCCTCACTCGGCACGCACACAATTTCAGTTCACGCATGTTGCATTATCAGTGTGGATAAATTCTTAGATATCGCTGCACATGCGGCACTATACCTATACAGTACAGTACAGTACAGTACAGTACAGTACAGTACAGTACAGTACAGTACAGTACAGTACAGTACAGTAGACACCACTTCACGCCAGGGTATTGGTCAATAATAATTGCTCACCGTATCCTCTCCTCTTCAGCGGTGCGCAACAGTCGGTCTCTGTGAAGAACTTCCAGCACACTCTCTCTTTCACCAGCCTGGAGGAGACTCAGATCCATCCTTAACGCTCTCTCTCTCTCTCTGATCTTCCACTAATTGTCGTCCAACCTCTCTCCGTTTCGATGTTCCTCCCTCTTATGCTGACTGACTGACTGGATGATCAAAGGACAGTGCTCAGTCTTTAGATGTGTGGATCCATGCTTTGTAGCCTGAGAACAAAGTGAAACAAAACAACAGAATTGGGTTATCTTTCAGAGGCATAGAGCTATAGTTGTCTGTGAGGCATCCCAGAAGACCGCTGTCCTCCCTGCGCTGCTGATCTCGGACAGTCAGTCAGCATCACCTCTCTAACCCAAACATAAAGGCTGTGGTAAAGGCAGGGCAGTCTGGTCAACACTAACCTATTCTCAATAGCAACTGAAAAGGTTGACTGCTGCAAGAAGTGTCAGAAACGCCAGCCAACCAGACAGATAAACAATGAGCCAGACAGTGTTGCCCTCACAGTAAACACAGTATGGTAGCTATAGACCCATTGCAGCAGATAATCCACTGACCTTTGGAGCAAGCATGCAGCCACATTGCACTGTGGAGAGATCACCCAACCAGTTTGATGGACTATTGAGCAGGACTTGCTCTTTGGTGAGCAGTCTTATAAGGTTTGCACAAGCCCCCCCCCCCCCCCTCCCCCCCTCCCCTCCACCACACACACACACACACACACACCCTGCACACATCCTCTATGCTACCGACACAGTGCTTTGTTCAGGGTTCTTAGTCATGCTTGGCCTGACCAAAGGCAGCCCACATGGGGAGATCACCTTGCGTCGAGGGTCCGCCACATGCAGCTGTGATGATTCAGCAGGCAGGCCTGCTCTATAGTGCAGGCCTTCCATTATTATTCCATTAAAAACGACTGGTGTGTCTTTTTGTATTTTGAGCTAGGACCATTTTATTTATTTATTTGAAAATAAATAAAATCATGAAGAGCCATTGAAATGGATAATCTGATCTTTAAAATTTGACAACTTGTTTTAAATGCACGCACGTGCGTGCGGGGGGGGGGGACGACGACGACGACTGGTACAGTAGGCTACATATCATGAGAGAGAGATTATAATGGATGGCTGGTTGTCAGCCTGTTAGGAGATAACATACAGTCCTTGCTATTATCCAGAGTTACCAGCCGGCCATTGAATACAATCAGTGTCACTTATGAGAAGGTCTGTGGCTCGCAGCGGGAACTGGGCCTCGTCTCGTTTCTCTTCTTTCCAGCAGACATCATGCCACAAGTCAAACATACTGTACCTACTGTATAACCACTTCAACCCCATCTTCCAGATTCTGGGATTCCAACATTCAGCGAAAATAGCTCACAGCCGATCTACACACTCGCATTGCAATGTTTTGTGAGCTTGCAAATCGGGTATTTTCAGCACAGAGATTTAGTGTAGAGGGGAAAAACTCAGAGGGTATAACAGTATACAACTCTGACACACACCCCCCCCCCCCCCCCCAATCTGGGAACCATTTACATGCATTATAAGATGCATACTGTAGGTATTAATGCTGTGACTAAGAACTAAACTGATGTCACACACCCCTTTGCGACTCAGGTAGTGTGTGGGTAGTATCATTTTATCATAATGAGCTGATATACAAGAAGTGACACAGCGAGTCACACCAGTGCTATAGCAGTAAAGGATGCCTGGGTTAACATGTGAAATCAAAACATTCAGTGTGACCAGCGTGAGAAATGACAATGTGTAATTTCCCACCCAGCAGTTCCAGGAAGAGCGACGCTATATGGACCCACAGATATGGTTTGGCAACATGACACAATTTAAGCCAACACTTTAACCATAGCCTAAATTCAAAACCGAAACACCAGTTGTCATGGTGGAAGATTGACTGTAGTTAAAACAAGAATTGATCAATTATCAATTAATTACCAGCTGCCTTATTATAACTGCAGAATTGTGCTATGAAATGTAAATATCTGTGTATTTGTGTGTGTGGAAACAAATTAAAGCACTACACACAAAGCCAAAAGTCCTGCTAAAAGCATAGTAAACCAGTCCAAAAGCAAATTAATGTAATCTGTCTCATATAGCTCTTTATATTTCCCATTTCCTCACTAGAATCAACATCTTCTATAAACACACAAAACTGTGCATCGCGATTTGGACACAGACACACACACACACACACACACACACACACACACACACACACACACACACACACACACACACACACACACACTTTACAACGAGGAGCCATGCTGATCTGCAAAGGCAGAACATGTCGCCTGACTCGCCTCCGCAACACGTTGTGAGCTTGTAGATCGATCAGCTATTTTCAGCACACGCAGAAATATTCAGACACACACATGTGTCTGCTTCGCAGTACTTTACCTGGGTTAGCTTGCGTGTTGTACTTGAAAGTTGACATAAGAATCCCTTAGTGAAATGACTAGTGGGTTGTTGTTGCACCTTGCTGGCTGCAATGCTATCTTATATAGAGAGTATGCACAGGCATGATTTTCCCATCAGGACACGCCCCCCTCATCTAGACTGAGTGGCAAAACATTGAGCAGCATGGAGTGTTGGAGTTTGGAAGCGCTCGTTGGAAATGCATGATTTCTTTCTATGCCTGCCTCTGATTGGCCTACCGACACTGCCCGTCTTCCGAGATGCAAGGGTACTCCGTGGTGGGAAATAATACAAGTACAAGAGAGTGGCAACACGCGACAGTAACTTGTAACTTAAATCTTTGTAGAAGAGCTCCCGACCGGATCATACGGACTTTTGAAACAGATACCAGGCTTTCCTCCGAGGTGGTGGAAAGCCTGGTGAGGCGAGGTTACATGCTGGATAGTCTACCGCAAGGTTCTTTTTGCAGATAAGTAAGCATGGGATGGGACCGAGGCTACGAGGTTACTTTAATGCGTACCACCTGTTTCTAAATGTCACATAATGCAGGAGGCAGCAAAATGTTGTGTTATTGAAAACAAGCACTTCCAAACTCTGACACTTAGAAAAATATAATCAAATGCAGGACGTTTCTTAGCTCAAAACGTTTCTATGGTGGATCTTTATGAAACAAAAACTTTGCAGATAGAAAGAGGATAATTCAAGCTTTTCGTACAGCTGCAATGTTGGTGAGTTTAACATTGTTTAATGCAATCAGACAGGACTTTTCTGTTTGGATGAATGGGCTGGCAAGGCCAGAAAGTAGTTTTTTTGCCACTCTGAGCGTTCCCGCATAACTTCCCGGTACGATGATGTCTCACGCATACCCTCTATAGGCAGAGAGATGGGCTAGACTAGAGGCTAAAAGTGTCTGGTTGCCTAACTTGCTGGCTGCAATACTATCCCATTGGTTGAGAGGTCGCAAATCAGAAAGATAGGCGACTATGGCAGCCAATGAAATGATAAGTTGCCACAACTAAAATAGCCCAGCCTGCTTCCAACAGCTGGTAAAAAAGTGAAATGATCCTGATTCCCTTGTTGATGTCATAGCACCCATACATTTTTGGAATTATATGATGGCTTTATGAAGTTTCATGGGAGGAAAAGTCATTTCAATGTAGAATGTTTTTTTAAATTCCTCTCACTGCTCTATTAGCACATGCCTTCAAAAATAATAGAACATTCATAAACACAATTACTACGGATTCCTGATTCACGGCATAATGAAAGATATGATATAAGCTACAGCCTAATATAATAAATCAGTTCAGTCTATTGTCTGCTCCATGCATGAAATGATAGACTAAAGTCACTAGATTTATAGTAGAGTGACATAAGAATCCAGACAGTATTGTGTTTAGTTGTGTCAAAATAGCCTGGCATGACCAGACTAATATAGGGATTTATTTTTTCCCTGTGGCAACAATTCTCTGAAGCTATGCTCCAAGTCTTAGGACAAAAAACAAACAAGATGCATCCATTTTCAATTATGAAAATTAACTTGGAGTATAGTGAAAAGAGAGAAAATAAGTAACTAAGAGTATAGTGGCAGACTGGCAGTCCAATAGCAGCGTTACAGAAATAAACAACAAAGTCCTGAATGCAATCTGTACATTATTATGACCTGCATGTCAACAACTCAGGAAACCAAGTGAAAGTCAAAAAGGTTGCATGCAAAGATCTTACCTCTGCAGGGCTCCTCACAGCTCTGAGTGCATGGTCAACCTGTCTGAGGATGTGGCATATTCTGTAATCGACAGGAAAACACAGAAAACATGTTCCTTCCTGCCACACACCCAAATGTGGGTGTGAGGAGGTGCTTGCAGCTCCGCTGTATGATGGTGACTGTTGGTGAAATAGGTTTATAAGAAATAAGTCACAACTGGCATTTCTAGAACTGTAAAAACATCGATGCACCAGGTTTACTTGACTTGGGAAGGCCTATTTTGTTCCCCTAGTGGCAGACTAGTTTCTTCAGTTTACACACCTGCTCCTTAATTGGAACCAATCACCTGCAATATAGTCACGCCCTGATGAAGGCTGCTGCTGTGTAGGCCTATGCCATAGAATACATAATAGCATTTTATTATTTTTAAGTTCCTTGAATCTTTCTTTAAACAATCAATTAACCCTATGTATTCAGTGACCAGGGTCTCTACTTGGTCCTTTTTCCGTACATAAAATCTAAATCTTCGCCATAAATAGCCGACCTACTGTACAAGCTACAAGTTGAAGATAGCTGACCTACAACTCCTTCACAATGCAATGTAAGCTTGTGACTAAGCACTGAATATTGGCCAACACGCATCGTGTGTCACATATGGTGACTTCTGAGGGCCGACTTATGTCGCAGTTTCCGCCTCTAGCCTCTAAGTCTAAGGCATGTCTAGAGATTCTGGGGTTCACAGACCATTTTCAAAGAACAACTTCAACATTAACTGGCTGTAAGTCACAGCGCTCACAAGTATGCAGCCTTTATCCACATTTCGGGAAATATATCATATTTGACCTTAACACAGTTGTAGGAGTGTAAACTCACACGCACACCCACACACACTGGAAGAAGATGTGTACAATGCACACCCACTGGAAGAAGATGTGTACAATGTCACAAACCGTTTACTCGAAACACTGGGAAATAAGCAGTCATGTGTGGGGGTTTCAGTTTCACTACATTTGCATGCCATTATAACTCACACACACACACACACACACACACACACACACACACACACACACACACAGTGTCAAAACTTTATTTTACTTAATTACAGGTATTTACACCAAGACCAGATCAATAAAAAATATAAAACACTAAATTTATGACATTGGTGCACTATAAACAAAATACAAAAAACAATCAAGAAATACATACCCTGCAGAAAATGTGCCATCTCAAATGGGAACTTTTTTTACTTTTTCCATTGGCTAAAACATATGATTTTGGGACCTACTGTAGTTTCAACTAAGTCTATAGATTATTAACATCCATAAATGTACTGCATGGCAAGATTATTATAACATCTGTTTCTACAGTAAGTGTATTGGCAAGGGTCACGCTCATAAAATGACAAACATCTATAGAATGTCTTGAGGTTTCCTCTATTACTTATATAAATAGATTAAATTTTTTACACAAAGAAAAGGTTTGTCTGAGATGTTTGCGTTTCCTACTGTATATTCCCACAATTTTCTCACCTGAAGCGGAGCTTTGGCTTATGCAGTGCCATTCAACAGAAGCAAGTCTTTGGTATGGCGCTCTGGGAGCGTGCTAACTGAGTTAAATAATCATCAATGGCATTGCATAAGTTGCATTTAATTGCTCTTTTCCACTTAAAATAAAACAATTATAAACCATTGGTACTAAAAACCTTTCATTTCAAGGACCTTCATTACTCTGAGAGTGTAACAAATGGAACTAAATGGATCTGTAAGGTTCCATTTGTTACAGACCAGTAAGGATCCATTTGGAACCCCCTCAAGGAACCCTGAATGAATTAAGCCAACCGTGTCATGAAACCTTTTTCACAGGTTCTGGGTTTGTTTCCATGTTGCAGAACAACTGGAACTCGAACAAGAGCAACACCGACATTATTCTTTTAACTCACTTGAGCCCAAACATTAAAAAAATAAAAATGAAAAAATAAAAACATTACAGTACTTCACGGAAGGTTCTGGGCTGGGTTACCCTTTATCCTATTAAAATTGACAAATGGGAGGACCGACCGGCCGGCCAGCCAGCGGACTACGGCCACATCACTATGACTCAGAGATAACCATAAACAGATACCTCCATATAATGGGCATAAAAGGGACACGGGTAAACATACAGAGGTACATAGTCATATGGGCACAAAAGGGACACAGACAGGTACAACAGGCACTCTGACAAGGCTTCCGACACCATTTTGTCGTGTAGCCAGACCTAATTCTACAATCTCCAAATGCTATATAGAGTCTGGAACTACACCTCAGCAAGGAGGCTGGCATTTTCATTCACGAAAAAAATAAAGAATATCAATTTCTGCTAAGAAGCAAGCTGTATATCTCAGCTGTCTGGAAGAAACCACCTTACTCCAAAATGTTAATTTTTCAGGAAATTAAAAATATATTGACCTGACCTGTTTCGTCGTTGCTGGCTGTGGTTTTATAGGCTTGTTTCTTGTTGTTCTGGCAACACAGCAAGAGGAAGTTATGCACACACAAAGACTTATGGGGCATAGGAAACAAGTCAATATATTTTCAGGAAATTAAGAAAAGAAAGCAATACTGCCTCATCAAAGTTGGTATTGTTAATAACATGAGAGAGGGAGAGGTGGTGGAGTTAGTTGGTTTAGCAGACAGTTTGAGGGTCCAATGCCCAATGGTGTTAAGACAGAGGTTTTTGTTTTTTGTCTTTTTAATACCTTTCATTGGTTCAATATTTCTTTAATCAAATACACAGGCGTAAAGGGTGTTCAATAGCATTGATTCATGAAAACAAAATCAAATACCTCAAAAATGGAGTTGGGTGGTTTCTCCCCGACGGCAACGAATTATGCTTAGATAATTTAGATTTATATTAGGATAAATTTGTGCGACTGGAACAACGGAACGGACGTGGGCAGGAGGCTCCACTTCCCGCTTTATCGCTTGCTCATGCTCAGAGCTTCCGTGCTCCAGACTTGCAGGAGGCAACAGTCTGGCCACGCGAGACCGCCAACACTATGACCAGCGGTGTGACGTAGGTGGGAGGGGCCGTGTAGCGCCCGAACCTCTCACAGAAGAAAAGAGCCATTAGACGATTGTTAACTTACATTCAACTGTACATTGAAGAACATTGCAGAGAATCATGCAACCGCTTTTTCATTATTAGAACATTGGTTACAGCAGAACCGGGTCAACCCGTTGTACTGTCCTACAGAACCAAAGTGCAGTAACTACATTTTTGGATTTATTTATTAATCTCAAGTCCACTTAGGCCTTCATGATTTTAGAGGATAAACAATTACCTCACGAAGAGACACATACAATTAGTGCAATATCACTTATACACTGAATCTGATGACCCGTTTGGCCGCCAAATTTAAGGTTGATTCTTTGCGTAGTCACTGTACATAAATTAATAATCACAAGATGTCTAGCACTCACTTCAAAATCTTCTGGTTTTGTGCTGCTGCTGGCGTAGTGATACTGGACACAACAAATTGTTCCATGTGACAGAGGGGTCACAATTGAACGAAAGTTGCACTACAGTATATGGTTGAAATACACCACAAATTAGTTTTGTGGATTAATTCTTTTTTCATGCGAGGGCCCCAGACCCCCACCAAATGACCGGAAATTAAACGTAGCTTGCAGAGTAAGTTCAGTCAGGTATACTAGAGCGGCTTCATGCTGTGCTCAAGGCCGCATACATATACTCGAGGGGTTAATATGCTGCATTACTACATGTGGGTGTATTCAGTTTCAGTGTATTCAGGTCTTTGCAAGACCCACATGTCGTATTATGCTGATGTGACAGTCAGCTGAGCAATTGGGCGGGGTATTTAAGCTCTCCTAGACTGCATGCTCTTCCTGCCTTCCTTCTGCATATGGTTCCTGGTTGCTATGTGATGTTTGCTCCCACCGCCACCCCAGCACCACCGGTGGGCTCTGTTATTTCTGTTCCCCATGGGGGGTTGTTATTGTATATTTATCTCCCTGCTCTTAATGTTTAATGATGGTGTCTAATTGTGCTGAGCAGGGAGAAAAATGTAGCAGAGCCGATCGCCAAGATAAAATATTATATACACACACTTATTCTCATTCTATAATAAATATTGGTTAAATGTATTTGTGAGTTATCTGACTGAACTACATAATATTCACCAAAACCAGACCAGAACTCCCACTACGGGACTCGGACAATCAATAAATTCCTTTGCAACCACTATATTAGTGGCAAAAATCTGATCTAACCCTTTAATGAATCCCTCATAATGGTCAGATTCATTAACGGTTCCCTTAACGATTCCTAGTATAGGCTACGCCAGTTTGAAATGGACTTCAACCAAATGGGTCCATTTGTACACAGTCAGAGTTTTTTTTTTTTTTTTAATATATTTTTTATCCCACGATTTTGTAACCCATTTTTCACCCCTGTGTCAATCATCTACTGTGATCCTAGGCTCTACACACCCTCCGCCAACCTGGGGAGAGCAACGGACTTAACTCATGCTTCCTTCATGCTTGAGTGTCCAAGTTGCTCCTTTACACCTGACAGGGGGGAGTTTCCCTGGTTGGACGTAGCATGTGAAAGGAACACGTTATTCCAACCAGTTCCTTTCCCCTCCATCAGGCGCCCCGGCTGGCCAGGGGGAGGCAGTTTATAGACCAGGATTACTGCATGTTTTTGTGAGGGTACCTACCCTAGGGGACACGGGGAGAACATGCAAACTCCACACAGAAAGGCCCTTTCGCCGACCCCGCCTTCGGGTATGGGCACTGATGACGCGGAGGAGGAAACACGCCGCCAGCACCCACAGTGCCCCGAGCGGGAATCGAACCCAGGACCTTCTAGCTGTGAGGCGACAGCACTACCAACTGTGCCACCGTGCCCCACCGTCAGAGTTATGATGAAGTTGTAATTAAAACGTTTGAGAACCTAATTGTAAAGCAGATGTAAAGTCCACATATCAACTCAGACAGTGTGATAAAACCGCTTCCGGAAACGGTTCCAAGAGTGATGGAACCGATTCCGTTTCTTCAATGTTGGTTCTGATCTGTGCTGCTACTCGTGCCTTGTTGTAATAAATCAGAAGATTTTGAAGTGAGTGCTGGTCATCTTGTGATTTTTTTTAATCGTACTTGATTTGAACCGGTAAAAAAAAACATTGTTTTGATGAGTGCTCACGTCTACTTTGCAGTTACTGTACTTTGCCTTCCGTAGGACAGGGTAGCACACACAAACGTGTGTAAGAAGCCTTTTTTACAAGACGACGCTCTCCATGGCAATAGAGTCACTGTGCGTCTACAGCGGACAAAGGTCCTTTGGAACCGGCCAATATGGCTTCTTCTTTCAGAACCGACGACAGCTCGGCGTGTGTCTAAAAGTTCTGTGAGGTCAAACGGTGTACATGGACGTCTTGAGCTGCAGCGTCTCCTCCACAGACAGCCTGTCGTGGTAGAAGCTGAGCCCCGTCAGCAGCTCGATGTCTCTGGGCCGCGCCACGTGCAGCTGAGCCCAGTCCTCCACCCATGCCATGTCAGACCCATTCTGCAGGCGCAGGGGTGCAAAGGTTAATCCAACTAATCAATATAAATAATCGATGATAAAAATAAAAATAACATTTTGCGTCCTTACGTTTGTCATCAATGTTTGTGTTTACACTGGCCTAATGTTCACACACACTCAAAAATAGCCATAGGAAACGGTAGCGCTACGTGCGCTATAGTGAGACAGGACGTTAAATCTTGATTTTCATTAAATAACTCTGAGTGTGTGTGCGATACGGAGAGAGACAGACGCATACACAGTGTACAAGGTCCAAAAGTTTGCTCTGCACTGTTGATTCCGGTTATTCAAGTGAAATGTGTTGGTTTTATATACTATTTAACAGCAACAATGCGCTAATATAGTTACCAATATGTACGACACAGGGATTTACCCAAGGAATAAAGGTTATATATTATCATCTGATCATCTATCGATACAGTCGACAGACAGACAGTGTCAGTGAGTGAGCACAGCTGTCCTGTGCTCTCATTGGCTGTAATATGGCCTTCTCGGTGTGCGGTCGCAACACAGTTCATACTGTATGATGTCCATTGGCAAGAGAGCCAAATATCAGAGGTGCACACTCAGATCCGACACACCAAAGGTCCGAAGGGTGGGGACATGCGATGGTCCGACATGCGCTGCTCCCGTGCTTGCGGTTATGGTTAGGTTAGGTATTGAGGTTTTGGATCAATAGTATGTCGGAACTAAAGCCTGTATCCAAATATCAAACCTGCTAGGTACTCAGAAGCGGTCGGGAAGGCGTTGGCGAGCTCCATTAATCGGCGCTATATCTTCTCGCAGGGCCTTTCACACACAGCAAGCAAAAGCTCTGCGATCAAAGCCCGATCTGGCGTCAGATCGGGGGTTTTGTCGGCGAGCGCCAAAAATGGTCACTGACAGCATAATCGGAGCAAATATTGTGCAGTGTGTACGAGCCATTAGACTCATAGCACAGCTCAGTGTGTGAATGCATGGTGTGTCAGTGCAGTGGTTCAGTGGTGTTCTACTCACAGCACAGCTCTGTGTGTGAATGCATGGTGTGTCAGTGCAGTGGTTCAGTGGTGTTCTACTCACAGCACAGCTGTGTGTGAATGCATGGTGTGTCAGTGCAGTGGTTCAGTGGTGTTCTACTCACAGCACAGCTCTGTGTGTGAATGCATGGTGTGTCAGTGCAGTGGTTCAGTGGTGTTCTACTCACAGCACAGCTCTGTGTGTGAATGCATGGTGTGTCAGTGCAGTGGTTCAGTGGTGTTCTACTCACAGCACAGCTCTGTGTGTGAATGCATGGTGTGTCAGTGCAGTGGTTCAGTGGTGTTCTACTCACAGCACAGCTGTGTGTGAATGCATGGTGTGTCAGTGCAGTGGTTCAGTGGTGTTCTACTCACAGCACAGCTCTGTGTGTGAATGCATGGTGTGTCAGTGCAGTGGTTCAGTGGTGTTCTACTCACAGCACAGCTCTGTGTGTGTGAATGCATGGTGTGACAGTGCAGTGGTTCAGTGGTGTTCTACTCACAGCACAGCTCTCAGTGTGGTCTGCTCTGTGGGGCAGGATGTAGGACTGAACCTGTAGGGGACCCTCACAGTCCATAGGGCTGAAGCTAGAGTTCGCACAGCTGGACAGCATTACGAAGAAATGGGTGGGGATTGGAGCCTCGTTCCTGCAGCAAGAAACACACCGAGTCAGAAACCTTGTATCTTCATATTTTTATTTTATCTTATCATTTTTTTCCCATAAATTAATGAGCTATTTTATACGTTGTGAAATGCCAGTGTCGTGCTAAAGTAGGACTGCATCTGACACGGTGTGATGCAACATATTTTTGAGTTTGTAAAGAGACTGTAAAGAGATCCCGATTGGATGACTAGACTAGACACTAAACATCACATGTGCTTACTGTGATGCTGTTTGTCTACTTACGGTCTGTTTACTTTGGGGGCATCAACCTTTCCATCATAATCTGCATCGAATATGGGCCCACTCATCACGTTGACTCCATTCAGCTGCTGGGACAATTTCGGGATCAGAACGTCATGGAAATGAGTCCAAGTGTCTGTAGTTTGGCAAGAAAACACAATATAACATAATAAATAATAGAATTCACATAGTTAGTTATTTAAATCTTGTTAGGGCCGATTCATACTCTTATTTTAGAGCTGAATAAACGTCGGTTTGGTGCTGTAGAGCCTACAATGTGATGTCATTTGAGGATCGGGGGGGGCGGGTACAGTCCTAAAGTCGACTCTTCGGTGCTACTGAAAATGTCTGACGAGCCGAAATCATTTCGGCACTACAGCGCCGAAACAGCGGTAAAATAGGAGTATGAATCGGCCCTAAGTCTCATCAAATATGAACAAAATATAACATGTTGACAGTTTAAAGGTGATATTTCCAACACTGAACATCAAATTTCATCAAATTTATTTAGCCTGTGAGACGGTGTTATGCCACCAGAGGGCAGCATTTGCACAGCAATAAATGTTCTGCTACATTTGCATCCACCTTACAGTGTCATGAGAGCACACTTTTCTTTTTTTACCCAGATGACACCAGAGGAAATCACATCGATATTATGGGAAATAAAAGAAAAAATAAAAAAATAAAAGAAAAATAAGCTTCAAATATCAAAATCTGCAAGATATATTAAATAAAATAAATAAATAAGAGATACGAAGGAGATACAAGGTTTCTAACCAACAGCAACAGTATAAGTCAGTGGTTCTCAACCAGTGGTCCTTGAGGGGGTTCCAGGTGGTCCCCAGCTAAATGATGGAGAGTTGACCCTTATAGATTTTTAACTCTGGAAAATGTGTCAAATTAAACCAAATTAATTTACAAGTCTACACAATTAGAGAATGTACAAGAATTATTATTTTGATCAACATTTGCCTGTTATCTCTCCTAATGGTACCACATCAATACAGCATGTATACTGTACATATTCTTTAGTTTTGGGTCTGCAAGGCTAAATCTCATCAAATGGTGGTCCGTGGCTCAAATGCAGAATAAATAATGGGCCTCGATATGAAAACCACTACTAGTATAAGTGATGAAAGAAACCAGATTTTGGTAGCAGTGGCATGTTACACCTCATTGTCCACGGAGAGCACGTGTCACAGGATTAACACTCTCACCACACGCATGCTTTCACATGTGACATCATTGGATTTTTGGCAACACACTCAATTTCAGAAATACCCTTTTGTTGATAGACTGTGGGCTGGCTCCTCTCACCGACATTATGTAACTCTGGGATTTTAAACGGAGGATTATACTCCAAGTGACAGGTGGCTCAGATCCATTCCAAATTGTGGGAATTTGCGAGAAGAAGCGTAAAGCAAGTGTTTTCGGTCAAGTGCAATTACACTGAAAGAAAGACTGAATTGAAATGCTCAAAAGTGGGGAAACGGCAGCAAACATCTCTACTGCCTGTTGAGCCTGTTGAGTTGTTTATTACTATTAGAACACTGCTGGTTCTCAACTTCGAGTGCGGGGACCACCCAGGGGATCGTAATTGGCCGGAGATATAAAAATCATTATATAAATTAGCCATACATTTCGGCCATTTGAAAATAGCTGATCTACAAGCTCACAATGCATCGCGATGCGAAGCTTGTAGATCTGCTATTTTCAAAATATGTTTAAACATTTGAAAACTTGAAATGGGACATTCTGCACAATGAGTACTTTCTACTTTTGGTACTTTAAGTACATTTGGATACCAATACCTTTGTACTTTCACTCTCAAGTGAACTTTGAATACCGGACTTCTTTTACAGAGTAGTTCTACATTGCAGTATTGATACTTTTACTTAAGTAAAACACGTGAGTACTTTTTCCACCACTGCCAATTACACTGATCACAAGTTGCATCTAGATAAGAGTTTGTCGTCTGTTAAATGCCTAAATTATGAAAATCTCTCACGTTGGCAAGACATTATTCCACAGCTTGGGAAATGGTACTGTTCATTCCACTAAACACTGGCCTGTATTGTTCAGAGAAAGGTTAGGTCCCTTGAAGTACCGTCCCATGTTAGCAATGTGGTTACATCCTGCACTCCAATTATACATATTTCAGTCAGTCAGGGTAAGTGAAGCCCATTTTGGGTTGGGTTTTGGATGCAGCATAATGTTCCGTATGGAGAATATGGCCCACCAGTAAGGCTGCTGGCAATTGTCATACCTTTTTCTGGAAAACAATTCCCCCCCCGACACAGTTTAGCAAAATACAAGACGACATGATGTCTAGTCATGACATAACCCAGAATCTTCAGTTCAAAGGTTCTGTGAATCACAGCGCTCATTCAGTTCAGTTCAGTTCATACACCCTACGGAAAGTGCAAATTAGAATTGCACACAGAATTCACTGTGAAAAGCTCTTTGCACCAAGTTAGGTACGTAGCAGCCACTGGGAAAAATAAATAAGAAAGAAAAATGCTGCTGGTATATATAATAACTTCTACCAAGACTATATGCACATGTACATTTTATTTTTACACATTTACATATATTTATTTATTTTATTCTACTGTTATTGTCTATCCTGCTGCATTGCCTGAAGGAAGCCAAACCAAAATAGGTTTTACTGTTAGTATGTACCTCTCCTGTACACAAGATGACACAATAAAGTACAACCTTGAACCTTCAAAATAATCCACACAGAGCGACTTTTATCATGGTGGAAACTTGTAATGCAATACCAAACTCGCACAGTAAAATGCCAGCCTCAAACCATTAACTCCTGTGTCCCTTTGTAAACATGCGGGAACAGCTCACCTTTGAACGCAGAGAACATGGGTGCCATGTTGCTTGTGACGAGTGAATCTGTTTCTGATCCGTTGCCACTTAAATCTACAAAAAGAAACAAGTCCATAAACAGATTGAAAGAGACAGCACTGCCTGAATACTGTTATACATTATTTACACGTGTGTAACACACACACACACACACACGCACGCACACACCCACTCACTGGGGGGATGCAGGAGACCATAGGACAGATCGGGGTCGTCTCTGTATCTCTGGCACATCTGGCTGGCGTGCGCTGGGACGCGCACGTCCGCACGCACGCACACCTCCAGGCTCGCGCTCAGCGGCTGGACGTCGCTCTGAGGGAGAGAGAGGGAGAGAGAGAGAGAGAGAGAGAGAGGGGGAGAGAGAGAGAGAGAGAGAGAGAGAGAGAGAGAGAGAGAGAGGCACACAAAGAGGTCCTGTCAGTGCACTGGACGGGACGGGACGGATGGGGACAGGCTTGGGTTGTGTAACATCACTTGGCGTGGACGCGGCTCTGGCTGTGTATTGGGGTCAGGGAGGACACAGTACTATTTTGGACTGCGGTTCTCTGAATAGAATAATGTTGTTTTGTGTTCAAGGCAGCCTCCAGTCATAGAATAAAGTGATACAGCATCAAGAATAAATAAACAACAGTTTATTTGTCTCCAACTCATACAGCAGCAACAGGCAACAGGCCACGGGCAAGAACTGCATGGCTTGCCAGCGACGACATCTGGCCCGGAAAATCTGATATAAATAGTAATGTGTGACAGTCTTACTAGTGCATGCAGTATAAGCTACAGACTATCTATGGACATTAGTGCAAGTGAATTCTACAGATTGAATACAGTTTTTGTTTTTTTGTCCTCGTGGCTCTAACAGCCACAGGGGAAAAGCTCTTCCTCTATAAAACTATGCAATGTACACATCGAAAAGCAACACAGCAGACATATTGTGTTGCATGTCTTCTGTTATTTGCCAGCAGCGATTACTTTACAAAAGGTCTCAGTTACTCAGAAATAGTGTTGGTTTCATGAGCTGGTCACATAGCTCTCATTGACTCCAGTGCATTCTGCCGAACTTCCGGGTGCAGTTTGGCTCCCATGGGTCGGGAATTGCGCGATAGCGAAAATGACGTTGGTGACTTTACCTCCATTTCATTTCATATACCTTGATCCTCAGGGCTGGACGAGGTGTGAGACACCAGTCCACCTGTCCAGATCAGCACCAACACTCTGTTTGTCCTTCATAACATCAGCCAGTGTGTGTTATAAACACTGGAACTAATCCACTAATGTTTTTGGCTGATACATTTGAATGTGCCAAGAATGACTATTGGAAACTTTGATGGTGTGTTGGACGCAATAAGGCCCGTTACGTCAGGGTTCATCATGTGTGACTGAATGAAAGCATAGAGCTTTTAACAAGTGCAGACTTGTGTTTGTAATTAAAAAAAAGCTACAGGGCAATGGTTCTGACCCCATTTAATTTCAATGAAACACACTTTTGATACCAGAGATGCTTTTGATACCAGAGATTCTTTATCTCCGGGACCCCGTTGAGATGTGGTCTGCAGGGAGGATGTCCCCCATTCAGCGACTGTAGGAGACACGTCCCCCATTCAGCGACTCTAGGAGACACGTCCCCCATTCAGCCACTGTAGGAGAGACGTCCCCCATTCAGCGACTCTAGGAGACACGTCCCCCATTCAGCCACTGTAGGAGAGACGTCCCCCATTCAGCCACTGTAGGAGAGACGTCCCCCATTCAGCGACTCTAGGAGACACGTCCCCCATTCAGCCACTGTAGGAGAGACGTCCCCCATTCAGCCACTGTAGGAGAGACGTCCCCCATTCAGCGACTCTAGGAGACATGTCCCCCATTCAGCCACTGTAGGAGACACGTCCCCCATTCAGCCACTGTAGGAGAGACGTCCCCCATTCAGCGACTCTAGGAGACACGTCCCCCATTCAGCCACTGTAGGAGAGACGTCCCCCATTCAGCCACTGTAGGAGACGTCCCCCATTCAGCCACTGTAGGAGACACGTCCCCCATTCAGCCACTGTAGGAGAGACGTCCCCCATTCAGCCACTGTAGGAGACGTCCCCCATTCAGCCACTGTAGGAGACACGTCCCCCATTCAGCCACTGTAGGAGACACGTCCCCCATTCAGCCACTGTAGGAGACACGTCCCCCATTCAGCCACTGTAGGAGAGACGTCCCCCATTCAGCCACTGTAGGAGACACGTCCCCCAATCAGCTGTAGGGGACACGTCCCTGAACACCACCAGTACAACATTATCAAGTAAACTATTTTAAAAAGTATAAAAATGTATATTCAAAATATTAGTGGAGGTACTTCTGCGGCCTACTGGCAGCGTGCACAATAAATCTGTTGCTGATCGGTGCTGTGAGATTAGCTCCAGACACACAGACAGACCCTCTTCTAGACAGCTCGCCTCTGTCAAGCCGCACACCTTCAAGAAATGGATCATTCCCAGCGTTATACAACTATTCAGCTTACAGGACATCAAAAACATGTGACAATCACAGGCCTGCAGTGATATTAAATATAGCTGTTAAACATGCCTCCATTGGGTTGTCAGCACGATGGCTGATTAACGCCGAAGCTGGACCTCATAATAAATAAGCATGCCAAGAAGTCATTAAGAGGCTTGGCACAGCAGTCAGAAGGATGAGCGACTGCTGCAGGACAAGACACGGACACAGACAGACGGGTACAACGGGTACTCTGCCCCAGCGCTATAACTCAGAGACATGTTGGTCGGATAGGTGGAGCAACATACTGTAGCGTAGATGTGAAAGAGAACTAGTGTGTGCTTCCTGGAGCGAGCCCGCAACAAGTGCTGCAATGCGTTTGTACAAACAATAGCCTTGCACTGTACTTCTCCTCAAGTAAATGTTAGAACGCAGGACTTTTACGTGTAGCAGAGCATTTCTACAGTACATTGTGGAATTGCTGCATGTACTTAAGCAACACATCTCAGTCCCATCTTCCAGCACTGAAGCCAAACCCAGGGAACAAACCACACAGCTGACATGCAGCCATGCAGGAGGAGACTATGTTTAGAAACTTTTGAAGATAAAAGAGCCTGGTTGAGCTCACCAGAGGGTGGACAGTGTATGCCACCCACAGCGCCATGAGCAGGTCCTTGCTGTAGCCGTTGAGGTAGTCGGACTGGTGGAGCAGGCAGTGGTCACTGTTCTCCTTCAGAACCTTAGGCGTTCCGTATGGAAGGTGGAGGCGACGGAGCTCCGCTTTAGAACCTATAGTGGGAAAGCACGGCTCCATTTGTTAAACAATATCAGACACTTCATACTTCCCAAAAGGAAATGTGTGTATTTAATCCAGTGTGACCAGAAGCAGAGATAAAAGATATATAGGAAATATATATTTCCTAATAATGATGACTGAACAAGGCTGGATGCACTTCCCCATTGAGGCAATTCCTTCACTGACCACCAGTGGTCCATGGACCACCAGTTGAAAACCCCTGCATTAGATGACAGAGACCTCCATTTGATAACATACGTTATCTCTGCTGGGACCCCAGAGAACTGGACATGCATGTGTCCATTTGGTTCCATTTGTGCACACTCAGGAACCAAATGGACCCTTACTACAGGATCTGTAACTATCAATCATACATTTTAGCTGGGGACTCCCTGGAACCTTTTCTCTGGAAAAGTTCTCCGACGTTTATGTCCATGACATGATGCAGTATGGCGTGTACTCACTAGAATTCGTTTGGAGTTGTCCGTTCATCGTTCTCTCCTGAAAAGAAAGGGATTTGTTTCGTTAGTGAACTTTATAATGCACATAATCATTAAGTACACTATAGCGCATGTTGCTCTGTCCTGGTGCTCAATAAGAAATTAACTATTACTATTATCCAATCCATGCACTAATATGTTTCACTATGTCACTATGTCATTCAGTCGATGCATCTAAACCATACATGGGCAACTGGCAGCCTGGGGCCACACCTTCACTTAATGTGGCCCGCAGGTTTCAAAAACAATTCAGGATGCCAATTCAAATATAACAAAAAAGCCAGTCTACAAGCGAAAAACACCAGATCAGCTACTTTTGCTACTTTTGTGTGACATAATAGAATAACGAATTAGGGCATTCATTTACGAAAATAGTTGAAATACGGAGATAAGAGGTTTCTGCCCGATAGTATATGCAATGTGGATTGAGTGTGGAAATACTGTATAGTGGGCCTCTCCATCATCAAAGTTCTACACCCCTGATCTAAACCAGAGGTGGACAACAAGGTGTATTTGATCCACCTGTAGATCAAATCACTCGCATAACTGTAGTCCCGCGCGTTTCCAGAAGGTGGGGGAACTGTTTGCTCTTATACAGTTCATTTCAACTTACAGTAGATTCATTTGAATGGCTCGGCAGCAGATTTGAACTGGAAACTTCATGCGTTTCTGGCTCAAATATGCTGCCAAGACAATCAAAAGCTAAAGGGATTCAGGGAAATGTACAGGAACAGGAAATGGGTACGTCAACCTTCTGGAAACCCGGGAATTATGCGTAGCTTGAAATATTGACAAAATACTAATTCGTTTTTGGAAGAAAAACATAATAATAAAACGTTTTAGTTTTTTCAATTTCCAGGCAGAGAAGCCTCGTATAAGTCAGTAAGCCTTGCCGAGCCATGAGGCTCATAAGGCCGGAACCGATCTCCTGTTTCTGTAGCATGAGGCAACGCTAGTATGTCGCAGGGACTTACCCCAATTCAACCCTTGATGGTGTGTACCGAGCAGGGAGGCACTGGGTCCCATGTTTCCGAGTCTTTAGTGTGACCCGGCCGGGGATCGAACCCCGACCTCCCAGTCTCAGCACGGACACCGAGTTGAAGACCTCGTGTGCATCTCCATATTTCAACGTACATGTTTTTTCGTGAATTAATGCCGTACATATACTACATATATGTGTTGCACAAGGTAGCAAAAATAGCAGATCTACGGAGAGCTTGACTTGAGATGCTATAAGGAACGAGCTTGGCTGAAGCTGGCTCAGACGTACGTCTGCCTCGGTGACGGAGCTACAGGTGCAGCCCAGGTCGTCAGCGGGCAGGGCGGCGGCGGCGCAGGGCGTGTCGAGGGACAGCGGGGCTGGGTGGACCGGACGGTGGGCCGGACGCTTCAGCAGGTGGTTCAGACTGCCATGGGTCCCATTGTTTGGAGCAGGAGCAATGTGGAGGAGATCTGAGAGGAGACAGAGAGACAGAGAGTGAGAGAATTATTTTGTACTGTACAGATAACAGGACAACACTATTTGTCCAGGCCTATCCGCCGCCACTTCTAGGGAACCCCATAAGGGGAGAATTGTCAACATTTTGAGGAAATACAGTACGAGCTCTAATATCACATTGCATTGTTGAGATTGTAGAGACGGTATTGTTTGTCATCAGACAGACAGACAGACAGACAAGGGTGAAAGCATAAATAACTAGAAATGCACAAATGCCAACTTGTGTATGTATTGTACTACTGTATTTTCACATAAGTAATATATCTGAGTACTTCTTCCATCACTGCAACAGCAGTACAGTACATGCAACACATTTAGAACTAGAGCTCTTCCTCTGGCAATGTTCAAATGACTAGTTCCAAATGCTTTCATGGATTTTGTGGTCCGTGTTGAACTACTTCTTATAGCACCATTAAATGCTTGTTTTGTTTCCTTTGTTGCTATAATGTCTAAAGGATTTTCTGTCATGTACCAGTATATTTTTGTCGATGTCTGGTGTCCAAAACCGTTTTCAGAAATGGTGAAAATAGCTGATCTAACTAATTTACTAGCCTGTAGAGCAGCTTTTTTTCCACTACTTTTCCTTGGCACTCTTGTATGATTAGAGGTATAGGGCCTTAACTCTTTTTTTTGCCTGCTAGGTGGGCATCATCTCCTTCTGGCCAATCACATAAGCGTAGCTAAGCTGTGCCAGCTATAGGCTCCCATTGTACAAGCCTCAGTTTCCTTTCTGGATTAGCAGGGAGGAGGGTGGTGTTGTTGTGATGATTCATCATGAGCATTAGCGCACACCCTTTACCTCTCGCCAGAAACCGTTATGTCGGGAGCGATGCGAGACAAAGTCACGACTGACATCCGAACATCGGATGCGCGACGGTTCACCATGGACAGCACTCAAAGCTTTAGAGATATGGGGCTTCAAAAATCCTGCTTTAACCCATTCTGACCTGAGATCAGATTCATACGAGGTTTCCACTGGACACACACTGGTCTGATTAACCCATTCTGACCTGAGATCAGATTCTAAAAAATGTCAGTCGTTCTTCGATTTTTCAAAAATAGCAGACCTACAAGCTCGTAGCGCGCCACTCGGTGGCGCGCTACGAGCTTGTAGATCTGCTATTTTTCAATAGCTAAAGCATAACATGATGCCGACACCAAAATGGGTTCCCGGTCAGAATGGGTTAATGGAGTCTAAATGGAGCTGGATGTGAAGAACACATAGCTGGTGGGGACGGAGGCGTTGCATAGCAAACGGTAAGGTGACGGTCCCCGCTGTAATATATGGAGTACAACTACAAACATGTACGTGGTTGGCTGATGCCATACCCTAGCCTAGGTGTACGATTATTCGGAAATGTTGAAAAATGGAGATACAAGGTTTCTGCCTGAAAGTGACAATATGAGATGTAACAAATACAACCATGAGTCCTGATGAATCTAGAATTGTCTAAATTCAAGGATCTTCCTTTTTGATTCATACAATGAATCAATAAAACATTCACTCTGATGTGACAATAACTATGTTGGCCTGATGGATGGATGGATGGATGGATGGAGAGATGGCTTTATGAAGAACATCTAACATACTGATCTACTGTGATACATCTAATGATCTAATAAATGCTGTATACGGTCCTTATTTGACCTGCAGTCAGGCTCCAGTACAGTAAAAATTAAAGGGCTTACCGCACATGAGGTTGTAAACTTCAATATTCTCAAAAGGGGCAACAACAGTCCTGTGTTTAAGTCCAGGGCCATAGCCAATGAAAATAGTCTGGAAAAAGTAGATAAACACAGTTAAATTCATACATTTAGTGCATATGGAGACATACTAAACGAGAGACACATATAATAGCCTATTAGCTTAATAGACCACAGATAACCAGACTCTCTCTCGGTCTTAACAATCGGATTCGGTACCATAAAAAGGATGTTTAAATATTTAAAAATGTTTACTTTTAAAGTGGACTTAATATGTGAATGCTCTGCAAAAAACAAGCATAAATAGCATGCTCTACAAGCTCATAATGCAATAAGATGTGTTGTGAACTATTTGACGTAAAATGAACTACATGGTTTAAGTAGTAGGTTAAAGTGTGACCTCTTGGTCGATTATGGAAAACACATAAAGTGAAAGTTGCTAAATGTATGTGGAATGTGGAATTGTGTACAGGTGACCTTGACTATTTTAAGTTTTGTGGTTTGTCTGTTGGGTCGGTCAGCCGCACGCACACACGCTCGCGCGCATACAGACATTTGTACGACAGACATTCTTTTTGCTCGGACACCTGTTATTGGAGAGAAGAACGTTTGTTGGCTATTTATACAGAGTCAAATTCCAGTGCAAAACCACGACCAGGAACTGACACAGACGTATCATATAAAGAGCGACACGAAGGAAACCTTGTAAACATGGCCTCAGAAAGAAACAAAATTAACCCAAAGCAAAACATGTGTGGGTGTCGAACAACTACAACCGCTCTAGTTTGCGTACGCACACATGCATTTTCTGTGTGGATTTATGGTGGATTTATTCTACAGGCCTTACATGTTTACCATATGGTCGCTGTCGGCCCGTGTCGGGCAGAAACCGCTTATCTCCATATTCTAATTGTTTTGTTTTTGTGTTTCGTCATACATTAACGCCCCACTTATCATACTACAGCATCACACAAAAGTATCAAAAATAGCATCTGCATGCTTGAAACGTGGCGTGAAATTATGCGCTTTGAGCTTGTAGATGTGTCGTTTTGCCCTTTTTAAATCCTGATAAGTAACGGTTTTGCACATATGAGGTTTCCACCCGACAGACATAATATTAAGAGTGGACAGTAGGTGTGGTATTGTTGGTGAGGCCCCACTATGTGGAATTGAACCGAGGTCTCTGTCTGGTTGTTTGTTTGCCTTGACTCAGACTGAGGTTTTATAGACACCTCATTGTGTGTTATTTTTAGACAAATGCCGCTTTATTCTTAGTTGCGCGCCACTGTCGCACACTGAAAGCTCACAGCACCAGACTCGAGACTGGTTATTTTTGGTGCACAACATCATAAATCAGGTACAATAGTTACAGAAAATGAGCTTGTGAAATGAAGGTCACCGGTTCGATTTCCTGCCTGAGATGCTGTACAGTACTCTTTATCCAGAACGACTTACAGTAAACGCATACGTCAAATGCATCTAGACAATCTATGATCATAGGTAAAATAAGTACGTGGCAAAATAGTATAATATAAAAATAAATCACACCCGTGTGAAGTGAGGGGCTCTCTTATCATCATAAATAAATCATCTCATTCTGGCCAATCACAATTTGCGCCCTCACTTTTGTCTTCAATGTTTGCGTTTACACAGTTTTGTCTTCAATGTTTGCGTTTACACAGTTTTGTCTTCAATGTTTGTGTTTACACAAACACTCAAAGCTGGGCATAGGAGGGGCTAGCGTCCCTCAAACATATACTCACTTCACACTCCTGTGAAGTATTAAAAGTCCATAGACTTTTTGAGGGGCTAGCGCCCCTCAAAAATAATCTGTATATTGAAACTATAGGATGCCAGGTCAACGGTATCTAAATTACATTTTAACCTTTGCATAAGACTGCATGGTCATCAAGGCTAGGGCAAGTGCTACGGGCTAATGTTGAGATTGAGAGATTGATTGAGAGAGAGTCTGCAGTTCTAACTACATGGTGGTGTTTGTTCCAGAGTTTGGGAGCCAGAAGAGTCAGGGATGAGCGGTTTCCCAGAGGTTTAGAGACGTGTGGAGCGGTGTCACAGATATTTAGGGACGTGTGGAACAATTTACAATTTAGAACGGTGTCCCGGATGTTATAGGGAAGGTTCAGACAGCTTCCATGTGTTACATTTCCCCATAGCTTCACTTTATTGGCTCTGCAGGAGATTTGAACTGGAGACACATGTGAAGGTTCAAATATGCTGCCGAAAATAAGCAGAGACAAGAAATGGGTATGCCACCTTCTGGAAACACAGCGTACGTGTCTAAAGATACCACCAAGCTAAAGATGAGCATGCCTGCTAAAAAACTAAACCAATAGCAGTGATTATACAAAGACCATGTGGTACATTTAGCCACAATTCTGGTTCACTGTGTGAGAAGTCTCTCAAGCCAAACAACATTTCCACAGTCCTCGAATGCTACAGGGAGTGTGTGTGCTTCCCGCACAGCCATGTCCGCTAAGCCGCAATCTAGATAGGCTTTGACTAATTTGAGTTCCAGTGGGAGTTATTTTATACTACCACAAAGGTGAAAGGTGAGGCGGACATCCACTTGTTCTGCTGTTAGGCGTAAGCTTTTGAAACTAGTGTGAGCCAACAGTCTGTCTCCAGAGACTACTGAGAGAATGAACGTCTGTTAGTGAGAGATTTGTGGATTAGGGTGCACCACCACTGTGAAATTTGGGAGAATTGCCCCTTCAATTGTTTTACAACTAAAGCTCTTCATGAAGCCGTTATATTTATGGTGTGTGGGATGTGTCTGTTCCTGGAGAAAATACTGTGGTCAGAAGCTCTGCCAAGTTTGTGGAATTTAAGATTGCTGGACAACTTTTTCTATCTCAGATTTACGACCAGGGCCTGCATGCATGTTGACAGTCTCTGTCAACAACTTGAAAATGCGGTTTCAAAATGGGAAATATGCATTTTGAAATAGCCAAAAAGTCGCTAACATAAACTGTGATTTAACCAGTGGGCAGTTGCAAGTGCAAATGCTATAAAGCAAACAATATTTAGATACAATTTCAGACACCTCTGGTCTCTCTAGTCATTGAATAAACCCTACATGACTGGGGCCCAGGGCTCTACACTAGGTCCATTAGTATTTCCCTTTGCACTGAATCTCTTGGCAGAAAATAGAAAAATTCGTGTAGCATAGCTACCGTCTCTAGCTACCGTCCTATTGCCTGAAGGGATGCGACGATCTGATTGGTTCAGAAACTTCAGAGCCAGCGTTTCAAACTGAAACTTAAAAATAAAATGCCCACAGTTTCCCTTTCACTACACCTTTAAGTAAAAACTAACTTTACATTTTTCTACATGTTCTACATTTAATTTGTGTACTCATTCAGTCGTCATTCAGTTGATCGATTGAACACTTTTATTAACAGGCTTTGGGTCAAGCCCCTAGGGCCTAGGCTTGTTTCCATTGTGGTCCTGGTCCTGTATAATATCGGAGTCGGTCAGAATCGTGCACCCTAGCACACAGGACCGTTGAGTGACTTCCAACGAGTGCTTCCAAACTCCAACTAGATGTGTGTGTGTGGGGGGGGGGGGGGGGGGGACGACACGACACTAGGGTGACACTGACACTTCAACACAAACTACAGACAGAATCCAACCGTGGGACGGATTTTTTGCAAAGTAGCTCAGCATGAAGCCCCCCATAAAAGAGACTACTGAGAGAATGAACGTCTCGGTTAGTGAGAGATTTGTGGATTAGGGTGCACCAGCACCGTGAAATTTGGGAGAATTGCCCCTTCAATTGTTTTACAACTAAAGCTCTTCATGAAGCCGTTATATTTATGGAGTGTGTGGGATGTGTCTGTTCCTGGAGAAAATACTGTGGTCAGAAGCTCTGCCAAGTTCGTGGAATTTAAGATTGCTGGACAACTTGTTCTATCTCAGATTTATGACCAGGGCCTCCATGCATGTTGACAGTCTCGGTCAACAACGTACCGTAAGCAATCAGTTCATGGAACACTAATTTCTAGCAATCTTAAACATCACGATTATTAAGATGACAGGCGCACTGTTATTTATATTGGTTGATATAAACCCTGCTGTGAGTTTTGTGCCCATATATGATCTGGATAAAACGTGACACACCAGAAACAAACTCAGAAATGTAAACTGTCTATGGCAGTGGGAAAGATACAGATCACAGCGGACCACCGGCATGTGAACGCTACAAGCTTGCATTGCTTAGTGTTGTATACAATATAACAATAACAACATTATATATGTGCATATAATGTTGATACAGTACAGTATTCACCCATCAACTGTAATCTGGGCTATTTGTTTGGACACATCGCCCCACAGTTAGTCAGGACTAGAATGAACCCCATAGCATCTCTATTTGGGGGACGAACATTCCGCGAAAATAGCCCATCTACAAGCGAACACGTTTTGAGCTTGTAGATCGGATATTTTCAGCGTATAGATGTGGTGTGTAGGGAAAAAGGGGGGGGGGGGGGGGGAGGTAATATAGCTCAGCTAGTTGAAGTTTTAACCAAAGAAAAACAGCTCACAATAGGCTAACGTACTGATGATACGTCCTCAACTCTGACCTGCATGTTTTTGAAGAGGTTATCTGATCCGTGGAATCCTCCGGTGCAGTACTTGATTTCCTTTGGCTGGCTGAGGACGACACAGAACAGAATAAACACACTGTGAATGGAAAGAGAGAGAGAGAGAGCGCATGTGTATGCGCGTGTGTGTGTGTGTGTGTGTGTGTGTGTGTGTGTACACGTGCGTGCATGTCTAACACTGGACTTCTGTCCCTCCCGTTCCTAAAGAATCCTGGCCAAGCGTTCTAGTCTATTCACCATAATTTCCTTTCCTCTTCTCTGCACCTCACCCCCTAGCACTCACCTCTCAACCCCACCCCCTAGCACTCTTCTCTGCACCTCACCCCCTAGCACTCTTCTCTGCACCTCACCCCCTAGCACTCACCTCTCAACCTCACCCCCTAGCACTCTTCTCTCCACCTCACCCCCTAGGACTCTTCTCTCCACCTCACCCCCTAGCACTCACCTCTTCTCTCCACCTCACCCCCTAGCACTCACCTCTTCTCTCCACCTCACCCCCTAGCACTCTTCTCTCCACCTCACCCCCTAGGACTCTTCTCTCCACCTCACCCCCTAGCACTCACCTCTTCTCTCCACCTCACCCCCTAGCACTCACCTCTTCTCTCCACCTCACCCCCTAGCACTCATCTCTTCTCTCCCCACCTCACCCCCTAGCACTCACCTCTTCTCTCCACCTCACCCCCTAGCACTCTTCTCTCCACCTCACCCCCTAGCACTCTTCTCTCCACCTCACCCCCTAGCACTCTTCTCTCCACCTCACCCCCTCTTCTCTCCACCTCACCCCCTAGCAATCATCTCTTCTCTCCCCACCTCACGGCGTATACTAGCACTCACCTCTTCTCAGTGGTGGAAAATGTACTCGCAGTATGTACTTAAAGGACCCCATCACCACTTTTCAACCTATCTTTATATTTTCAACCCATCTTCATATAATTGGTCCGATAAAATACCACCTGTCCACCAGTGACATCATCGATGGGGAATGCAAGCTAATAGAAACTGCAGGCTTTCTATTCCTAAAAAGGTGCAATGTGATAATAGATGCCATCGTTCTCACGATAATAAAATCACACCCGTGTGAAGTGAGTGGTGCAACTCTGTGTGGGGGTTAGGAGGTGGGGGAAAAGTTCCAGACCCACAGGAACGCACCCAGGGTGCCGGCCCGATTCCGGCGAGCCACCCCGCGTCCGAAACGGTTGAGAAATGACAGAGTTACCGTGTGGGGGTCCCTCTACTGTACTGTACTGTCACTGTACTGCATGTACTGGCACACCCGAAATCATCATATATACAGTTAATATGTATGTGTGAGTTTGTGTGTCTGTTAGGTTGCGCACAGGTGGTGAAAAACAGCCATGCTGTTTTCGTGCTCATACCCACCCACCCACCCACCCAGCCAGCTACCCAGGTCCCAGCTACCCAGCCACCCACACTCCTCAGCTCCGTAAGGGAGTGGTTGCACCACTCAAAAATCTAACTATATAAAAAAAATCTGGTTAAAAAATAAACTGTCACTATATTACAGGTTTCTGAACTGCCCACAGCATGTTGATCTATGACACAGTAAAAATAATTGTGCCATTTTATCATGAACATTAGTGAGGACAATTACTGTACTGTACTGTATATGAAGATACTCTACAAGTGAAAGTCCGGAATTCAAAATGTTCTCGAGTAAAAGCGCAAAAGTATTGTCATCAAAATGTAATTAAAATACCAAAAGTAAAAGTACTAATTATACAGAATGTCCGGTTTCAAGTATTCAAATCTTTGATATACAACTTTTGACAATAGCAGATCCACAAGCCCACAATGCATCACATCACTTACAGAGCGGCCTGCCAGCCCGGCTTCATGTACAGGTGGCCCCTCTCGATGCGCACGTTGTTGGCGAAGTGCATGCGCTTGGGGAGGTTCTCTTTGAGGTAAGGCCTCATTGGCTGGTCGGGGATCCTGCACTTCAGAACACAGGGCAGACAGGAGGGGAGAATCAACGCGCCGCACACGGAGGGAATGTGTTGTTTGATGGAGAGGTCAAGCAGGCAGATAATTTGTCATTCCGCTTAACAATGCAAACGTCAACAGGGGTTATGTGACATACCGACAGATTCTTCACCAGGCCCTCATAGTCGACTGCATGGAGGAAGACACAGACACATGCACGCGCACATACGTACGTACACACACACACACACACACACACACACACACACACACACACACACACACACACACACACACACACACACACACACACACACACAACGAATGAGAAGATAAGGAAAGGCATTGTTTTAGTTACAGCCACACTGATAATAATGAATAATGTCACCTTGTGAATTACACGGGAAGTGCAGTAGGACATTATCAAGGGGAACTCACAGGAGAAGAAGTTTTCGGGAAGGCGCTTGGGTCTGATTCGAGCGGCGGGGCCTTGGATGACCACAAAGTCATCAATGTTGTCCTGATAGGTCGACACGTATGCTGCTTTTTTACACGAGGCCTCCTCCATGCCTGCAATACCATAACCACAATATCAACACTGGTTCCCAAACACTGGGTTGCAGACACATTTTTATGGGTCCCTTTATTTTTGGTTTCCTTTCAATTCTTATTATTTTAAAACAATAAGTTTTTCATGAATTAATAACAAATTCAATTATGTTTTCAGAAATGTCATGAATAAATAAAAAGAAAAATCTAAGGAATTAGGAAACAAATGTAAGGAAGTAGAAATAGTCAATCTTTACAATCTCATAATGTGGTGCGTTGTGAGCTTGTAGATCAGCTATTTTCACTAGTTTGGGTTCCAGAATCCAGGCAAACATCCGATTTCTCTTTTGGGTCTTGAGCTAAAAAGTTTGGGAACCACTGAACTAGAACAATCACACTCGGTAGAATGTATACTGTACCTCCAGAGAGACAGGTTTCTTGTTTAGAAACACTACTGGGTGTGCGGCACGCATTCAGAGGTTAAAATCGCTTTATGGAACACACACAGTTGATTAGACTATAAATCAAATCAGATCAGCTGTTGGGTGATTACAGTCAGCTAGAGCACTGGCTGTCAAACATATTCATGTCAAATTGATATTTATTTGACCACAGGCCCCCCCCTTGAAAATATTTTGTTCCAGGAACTCCCAGGAAAGGACATGTACAGTATCTACAATAATCAAGATTTGTCAGCTTTTTTCGTTTTCCTTCTGAAAATAGTCAACAGTGAGTTGCATGATCATGTGACCGCAAGTACAAGTCTGTCTCACACAGGCGGTAAAAATCCGCTAGCTAGCGTAGCCAATAATACGGAGGTCATTAAAACGCTGATTCCCCTACTCTGAGGCAATGGTGTATTGATCGTGACTTACAAGTTTTATTAGTTTCAAGTCTTCTTCCCATAGCATGATTTAAGTTTATTTTATTGTATGTATGATAAACCAGGGGTATGTTTTCCGGGCGTGTGATTGAGTTCTACTGAGTGAAAACCCACCCTCACACCACTTCCACCCAATAGTGGGCGGCAAAAGCAATACTTTTCAGGACCGGAAATTCCAAAATGGTAGTTTTTAATTTGCTGATGTAGTGGCTTCAAATGGTCTAGGGTCTCACACAAGGTCAGTGTTAATTTTGTCAACTATAACTATGTCTACTACCTATTTTCCCTGACAAAAAGTAAATAAAAAAACTAAACTATGGTGACTAAAAACAAAATATATTGACAATTTTGTCAACAAATAAAAACTAGACTACCGGTAACATGTAAGGGAGGGACTAGTGGAGGAGAGATCCAGTAGAACTATAAGACATGTCATTTTATGTTTGGTTGTGCTCTGAAAATAGCATATCGACAAGCCTACAATCCGTCACTGCGACATGTTGTGAGCTTGTAGATCGGCAAAGTGTAAAATCAGCCACGGCCTGCCAAAATAAGTTTTTGTCGACAAAAGATATCGACTGTAGATTTAGTCTAGACTTTTCAGATGACTAAAACTAAATGTCATGTTATTCAAAAGACTGAATTAACACTGGGAGGAGTGCTTCTTCAGTATAGTAGCACAGGATGGGCAGGGATGGGCATGTGTAGACTTGGAAGAGTGTTTGCGGTTAGCCGCAGTTAATCATGGAGCGACATCATATTTATACAAATTAACATTAGAGTGCACATCATCATAAGTCGACCAAAAAAACCATGTCATTACGGAAAGAGCCTGCAAGGTGAACAACGTTTACCGGTAAATAAAGTTTAAATAACAGTCATCTGTCTTGGAAATGTGTTCCACTGTGTCTTGAGCAAAAACGTTCCTCTGTTTTAAAAGCCTATCCATTGAAAACAAATTTTTAACTAAACTGTGGGTTTGTAGATTTCAAAAGCAGTCTTTAGCCCTTTTGCGTGTGGCTCGCTTTGAAGTGCATATTTATAGATTTCTTGGCTAGCTTGGATATTTCATACGTGGATCCAACTGGATGAAGTTAATTCGGCACTGTGGTTCTGGGCTGAGTAGGGTGAAGGGTAGTTCAGCTGTTACTACTAATAGTGAGTCATCATGCCACTGTGCTGAGAAAAAGCAGCATGTGTCCCATAGAACTGCTGACTGTTGCTTTCAAAAACAAAATGATACATATGGCCCAATCATAGTATACAGTTATAACACAATGAATGACACCTGAATTTCCCTCAGGATCAATAAAGGTCTGTCTCTGTCGCTCTCTATGTCTTTCTGGAACAATTACGGACGGTATATAGCTCCTGACAAGTCACCTGAAAAGTCACCGTTTTTCAATCCTGAAAAGTAATCATTTTGTACATAAGGCTTCTACCAGACAGAGAGACAATTATATTATGTCATTTTTCATGTCAATCAGTCCTAAACGGTTGGTGGTATATTTTCATAATAGATGGGTAACATGTAGTCATGTACCCGTCCAATCCCTAATCACTGGAAACACTATGCAACTGTCAAGAATCTCAAGATATATTATGCCGTTTCCACTTTACCAATGACAAACGATTATCTAACTTTGGGCAAAGTTTCATGGTGATCCGTCCATTTAAGTTATGCTGCAAACAAACCTACTCTGTGGTCGGAGGCAATAAACTTTATTTATAAGGTACATTAAAGAACCAGTGAAAACATGTGGTTATACTTGTAGTGGGGGAAAATAGCCTTGGTCACAGAACAGAATGATCATCAAGTGAAACGCGTGACATGGCACCTATAATTCATGCCGTACATCAGAGAGCAATCGGAGACCATGGGAACTTCCAGTGTACCATCATTTCAGCAAACGTAACTCAAAACAAGAGCACCACATCTGTGGTTACACTGAGCTTGACCTCGAGTGCAGAGTGCTGATATGAAAACCTTTTCAAGCTGCCTTGGTACTGAACCCCTGGAGTTTCAACCAAACCAGATCCCAGCCAAAGGCTAATGTCATATAGGAGTCTAGGACCTGTCAGAGATGGACAAGTAAACAATAGCAAATTATGTGACAACCAGAGAGAGAGAGTGCTGCCAATGAGGGGGAAGAAAACGTGACCCATGCAGTGCTGGAGAATGACAAGCTTGAGTTTTAAATACTACATTGTTTTCAATGAGGGCAGCGCAAATATCAGTACGTTTAGGTATGTGTGCAACATGACAAATGTTTTAAAGTATTGTACAGTGACAACTAAAGTCTCTGTAATAATTTGTTATACCATTACAAAAAAACGATCTAAAATAAAGTGATTTAAGATCATTAAAGCTGGGCTGTTGCAGGATTGCAGAAACTCTTAATGTGCTCTTTCGAGACGTCAATATATAATGCAAACATAACCTGTGATATGACTTCTTTCATTTGTCCAAATCAATAATTTTGATAATTTAAAGGTCACAGTCATTAAAAAATGTTTGCTCATGCCTTGTCTACTCGTCTACACGTTTTGGAGCTTGTAGATTGTTCACTTTTAAATTAAGTGATTTGGTGTGTAGAGGGGACAAAAGGAGGGGATCAGGTACAGACCCCTGCGTGACCCAGGTCAACAAAGTATAAAGCAATTTAAACTCTCTATACCAATTTAGTAGTCAAGTACATTTTTCAGGAATGACAAACTTCTACAATCTGTCTAACGGTACACTCATAACAGAGCTTGTTGTCCGTCAGTCACTAAGGAATGGGGTGCGTTTGGAAATATGCTCTGAGAATTTTCTCTGATTTCAGAGCGCTCTGGTATCGATATCCTGGATAGTATATTTATATTTAAAAAGGTATATCTGAAATGTGTCAACGGTAAAACCAACTGTGGAAAAACCTGTGTGTTGTCCTTGACCACAGCCTCATCTTTGGAAAGCACATTAGCAATGACACTAAAATACCGTTTCATCACCCGAGAAACATTGCAAGAGTCAGACCCTTCCTCTCCCCCTAGAGGATGCTAAGAAACTGACTCAAGCCTTTTTATTATCAATCAGGTTACTGTAACACCTTACACAGGCTTGCCTAAGAAAGCCACTGAGCGGCTGCAACTCATTCGAAATGCAGCAGTCAGAATCCTAACCAACACCAGGAATAGGGACCACATTATCCCTGTTCTTGCATCCTTGCACTGGATCCCTGTGAAAAAAAAGGTTTTTTTACTTGTATTTATAGTCTTGAATGGTCCACCTTCCTATTTGTCGGATTCCCTGCAATAGTATGTCCCAGGCCGCCCGATAGGTCACTCGGTGATGGACGGCTAACTGAGCTATCGACAAATGGCAAGACATGGTGAAGCTGCCAAACTAGTGGAGGGAAGATCTACAGACGCACAACGTAGCTTGTAGATACGCCATTTTCACTACTTCATATTTATTTTTTATTAATTGGAATTTCTGAGATGCTTTTGTTTGTTTTAAAATGTATTCAATTATTCAAAAGTAAATGGGATTTTTACCCGAGTTGTGACCCATACAAATTGGTCCGCGACCTACAAATGGGTCCCAGTTCTAGAGCAGAGGTTCCCAACCACCCCAAATGGCAAATGGTGCATTTATATAGCGCCTTTATCCAAGGCGCTTTACATAGATTGTGCATCAATTCACCCATTCACACACATGTAGTCATACACCGATGGTGGCGGAAACCATGCAAGGCACCAACCAGCACATCAGGAGCAATTTGGGGTTCAGACTCAGAGTCTTGCTCAAGGACACTTCGACACTAACGCTGGGGGAGCCCGGGTTCGAACTGGCAACCTTGCGGTTACCATCCAGCCACTCTACCCCTGAGCCACCACCGCCGAGGTATATGAAAAACCTTGTGTCACCAGGATTTTCCAAACTCCCCCCCCCCCCCCCCTCCATCTTAAACATTCATGTATCAAAAGCTGATGTAACCCAGGTAAAGTAATGAGTCACTCTGCATCCTGTTTGCCGAAACGTCGGTTCAATAAAAAAATCTTGCATTGTGACTACGAGTTGTGCGGCCTCTTTCCATTTTTTTCCAAGTTTTATCTCCCGCGGTCAGCACCTCCCCACTACTGGTTGTTTTGTTCTGTCACTCTGCATGTTTAACTAAAGTTTTACACATTTTTTTTAAATATTATACTATCCTTGTTGATATAACGCCTATAGGTCAATGATATAACACTATGTTGATATAATATTACTGTATATCAGCGAGTAGGCTACTTGAAGCCAGTCTCTGTGTTTTGGTATGATGATCCGTGACCCCCATCACCACCCCCATGCCGGTCTGCAAACATTTTATGAACTGTCAGCCGGTCTGTGGTAATAGAAAGGTTGGGAACCCCTGCTCTAGAGTGCCAAACAAGCTGCAACCTTCCTCCATCGTTCAGGCGCTCGTGACAGCGTGTGCTCCGAGTGCTCCCAGAACACTTTTCTCTGAACTTTCTAACAGTGACACTTCGACCTCAGATTTTCCGAGCGAACCACAAGATCACCCGTGGGCGCTCTCTGGCGCCGTTAGAGCATATTTCCAAAAGCAAAGAAGGATCAAGCGTTGTTTTTTGGCGATCTGGTGGCCACTGTTCCCACATGCAGGACTCCCTTCTGGTTTCACAGCTCCTGAATTATTTGGGAGCGCATGTTGACGGGGTCTGAACTCCACTAGATGTACAGTGCAGCGCGTAGAGCCAGGGCCGGCTGCTACAGTGACTTTAAATTAATAACCAGTCTTCCAAATTACAACGCCGATGGAGGCGTTTATTACAAGGATAGACGAACATCGCCCTGAGCCACATTTACTGTATCTCAAGTTCTCAACTCATCGATGCATATGCCTAATTACAGGGCCAGACATATGGCCTGCAGATGTCCTGGTATCTCCCTCTCTGCCCCCATCCAGCACAGCAAAACCAGATTTATACTCTGTGCCGTGCACGGACAATAGCTGATCTACAAGCCATTTTACATCTGCGGAATATGTACAGTACATCTGCAGAGTTTGGAGATCGGCTATTTTCCGCACGAGCTCGACACCCGCACGCAACTACAGTAAGTATAACTCAGCCTTAACGCTTCTACCCCACTGAGCTGGCTCATACCACATAAGCCTCACTAAGGCCCTCACTAGACCTGCCGTCTCAGTCTGGTATGCGCGTTCCCGTGTCCCCTCGTCTTCCCCGGGAACAGGTGTCGTATGTCAAACAGTGGAAGCTGACACTTGTGACACTTAACTGAGTAAACGGTGGGACAGTCCCTCTAAGGCACCGGGGTGACAAATGATCCAAAAGTGCTTGGCGACCGAACAGGGAAGCCTCGGCTCGCCTAGAACCAACCAGGGTTTTTTTGCAATGGGAAGAAAGAAAATGCCAGTGACATTAAACAGCTCGATTTCAGGAAAGCCAAGAGAGTGGGGCAAGTGAGGACACCCATTTTTTCTTTGCTCTTTTCCTTCCCTGCAAACTAAACGAGGTCATTTCCTATTCATACTGTTCTCATTAAGGCCTTTTGTGGTCGGCGTTCAATTTTTAGGGAAAACATATCCAACCTTTGATTTTGTTTTTTGTTTTTAAATCAGTTCTGTCTGGGCGCGTTCGTGCATCGTTTTACAAAGTAAATTCTGTGTTTATTTTCCAAATAAAAGCTGCTGTAAACGTATCATTGCTCCCCTTCACAACCTATAACCTTGATGTTAGCAGCTAGTGCGCAGAGTTTGAAGCTGCAACCTGGGACTTAGTACAATATTTGCCTCTGAGATGTAGTGGAAAAAAGTGGAAATTGGAAATACTCAAGTAAAGTAAAAATACCTCAATACTTAAGTAAATGTATACTTCCACCACTGCGTACAGCCTGTATGTATGTTTTTAAAGGTGACTCTCACCGTGGTCGGAGAGCACCAGCATGTTGACACAGCGGTGCAGGTCCCTCTGTTTGAGTCCGTCCATCAACATCCCCAACAACCTGTCCACGTTCAGCAGGGCCTCGATCACCTGCAAACACCAACAACACATCAGCAACACCACCTCAGTCCAGGATATCTTCATATGTCATCTTTTCATGCTTTTTTGTGAATGAATATTTCGTATGAATATTATTTAACCATTTAAAACTAGTCCTTACCCGTACGAATATCTGAACAACAAATGATGTACAGTGTGGGTAATGCGATTTAATAGATCATATTGTTGATGTATGTATTTTGACGTGTAATCAGTCTGGTCTCAGAGGCACTTGCCGGGCAGGTAGGAAAGGTACAATTCTGGGGAAATTGCAAAGTGTGGTTGCCTCGATCGCACAGACAACGGAAATATATACTTCCTGGACTACATGTTGTCTCAGTAAGACAACCCTCCCCCTATCCACAAGGAGCAGTGCACCAAAGCATTATGGGAATTGTTGGAAGTGAGCCCAGTGTCCATGGCATTGGCATCATGGACACTTTGAAATACTAAAATATCTAAAAATACATATTACCCACATAAAAACCCCCAGGAAAGTGTTTGTCTCCCAAACATCATTAAAATAAGATCTGGTTGCAAAAGGGGTGAAGTGTCCTTTTAAATATCTTCTGAGTTGCAGCTTAAAATTCACTCGTAGTATTATTTTTTGCTTGTCCTCATTCAGACACTGTAAACTGGACAGACACTTTGTGGGGTTTATTCATTAACCCTGTCATTAACAAACGGAATGTGGTTTGACCAAATTAACCTTGGACCGAGGGACAACACATACAAAACACTGTTGACTTGCTGTAGACTTCCCCTAAAATATACAGAACCTTCCAATATTACATTCCTGTCGCTGTCAGATACAGAACAGTAGGAAACCTTGTGTGCCCTAAACAGTTACTCTTCAGGAAATAGTATGTTCGCCTATAATGATTTGCCCAAAACAGGGATGCCAGGTTGAAAGTGATTACGAGTCCATGCAATGCATGTTAGCCATTCACACTTCCCTCAAATCTCATGGTTAATATTATGACACACTCAACATGTTCCCCTGTGCTTGCGTTAACCTCTGTTGCGTAACGTTGGTCTAACCTGGCTGCTCGTTGGCCCGTAGCGATGGCCTGCGGCATCCGGCTCCTCCAGGTACAGAGTGTAGAAGTCGGGCCTGAAGTTACAAAAGAAACTAATTGGTTAGAGTCGTTAGACGATGCATCTATGGACTGGAAACACGTTATCGTTACATAATGTTTACTTTTACACACACTACACCAGCTCAGTGGCCTTCTGCTTAGAGCAGTGGTTCTCAAACATCTTTGGCTCGGGTTCAATCCCTGGCCAAGCCATACCAAAGACTATAGAAATAGTACAAATATGGAGTAATCCTGGTCTCTATACTGCTTCCCCCTGGTCAGCTGGGGCACTTGATGGAGGGGAAAGGAACTGTTTGGAATAATGTGTTCCTTCCACGTCCTCCTCCCGGGGAAACTCCCCTGTCAGGTGATAAGAAGTGGCCTGCTCACTCCTCCTCAAGCATGAGCTCAGTTCGGGGCTCTCCCCAGGTTGGGAGAGTAGCGCCCAGGATTACAATTTAGGCATTGGCACGAGGCGAAAACATTTTATGGGTTACAAAATTGTGGGATAAAAAATTCAGTAAAACTAAATAATAAATAAAAAGACAAAGTACACATACTAGTATCATGTTCAAGGGTGCAACTACATCATGTGACATACTAGCATCATGTTCAGGGGTGTAACTATATCATAACATACTAGTGCCATGTCCTGGAGGTGCAATCTCACGCTAAACTACTTACTAATATTTAACCACTTACAACATATACTGTTCTTAGTTGAGCGGGGTCCCCTCCGGCTCTATTGGTCCCTTTCCTTTTTTCCCCTCTACACCACATTTCTTTGCTAAAACTAACCTGTACGCAAGCTCAAAACGCACTGTCTGCAACACATTCTGAGCTTGCAGATAGCGCAAGGCTATTTGTCTTTGCCAGAATAGATATGGTTAAATTCCAACTATTGCCTAAAGAATAGTTTTTGTGCTACTATTTGAGTAAGGCTGATGGCTATAGAACAAGAATGCTAACACATGATAATAATGAAAAGTAAGCAATACCTTTCTCCCTCAGGTAGACTGAGCCATTCCAACAACGTTGCAATTCTCTTCTCAAATGGAACACTCCTGTGAAAACAGAATGAAATCGTGTCATGTTATGAATACTCTGCCTTGTAATAAAAACATCTCATCACGAGGACAATGAGATCAGAGGCATCGTCCTTTTTTTTTTTTTTACAGAATCAATTGTTTTATGGTCACGGATTACTTGATTCTATAGGCTTAGAAATAATCAATATAAATATTTTTGGAAATCTCTATGGGAAAAATGAATGGGGTCTGGAACGATGGCACCAGAAAATGGCCGCCAGTGCTATGCTCCATTAGGCTAAAAGGATAACACATAAAAGACATGGATTCCATTGTGGTCCTACAGTATATATACATGTCTCTCACCTGTCATATTTCTTGTAGTAAGTAGGGAACCTGCCATTGACAGCTACATCTGAACCTGGCCAGAAGAATGTGGCCGTCTTCAGGTTGTTGTCCATGGCTGTAAGCCAGACCTGAGAGGAGAGGAGAGGTAGCTTTAAATAATGTAATGGTAAAATCAGACACATTGTGCTACTACAGTACAGCGAATGCTACGGTATGCCATTCATCACAGTGACACTGTTTAACCACTTAACCCTGATATACTTTGTTGACTGGAGTCCCCTAGGGCTCTATACTTGGCCCCCTGTGTTTCCCCCCCAAGTCTACTGAATGTTTGCCCCATTATAGGCACACTAGGGTCCATATGTGACACAGGCCAGCACTTTGGTCCTCAACTCGCCAGAATGAAATGGTCGAAATGGTCGAAATAAAATCGTTTTTTTTTTTTATGTGATTTTCTTTTTTTTTCATATTAACATAGTTTGAATGTTGAAGAAGGTTTTTATTCCAACAGATTGTTCATTTGGGCAAATTAAACGTATACATTTATATGTCAAAGTAGGCTTGTTTTTTAACAATGTTTTGGGGCCAGGGAAGCGCAGTTCTGAGATTTGCATGTTGTTTTCGATTGGTCTGGGATCTCTTTGTCCTGAGGTTTCACGCTCTGGTCACCGCCCATTAGCGTGCTTCTGTGTTTGTAAACATGGCTATAGTATGAAGGAGCTTTTGGGTTATACTTTACAGGAAAATAAACAAAACCACGTAGCTACTCAAATACGCTTCCCAGCCTGGAGAATAGACTTCCACCATCACACAACAACAGGCTATCAGCTAGCTAGCCTAGTTAGCTAGCTGTCTGTGTGTTGTGTGTTACTAAACACATGTTTTCACTCCTAAAATGTATAAAACGAATGAAACATTGCCCGTTAGTATTGCTTCATAGCCATGGAAGAGTGTTGCGCGTTGCTTCTTTTTTTTCTCCTCCACACGCAAAGAGCCAAAACCACTCGTCTTTTCTTTAAATCTCAACGTCAAAATATGGCCGTTAGTACTGTTAATTCAACATCCGGTGAGGGGAGGATACGGATTGTGTATGGAAATCAGCGCATACAGTGGGTGGGCTTTAGACCGGATGTAAGCCTTGCACACTAAATAGAAACCAGGCATGTGAACGGATGTTTATTAAAAATAGCAAATCTACAAGCGCACAACGCATCATAGCCTGATGCGTCGGTTTTATTTATCTAAAATACTGGGTCAATTGTCTGACTTTGATTGCTTAAAGTATATAAAATGGTGTAGCCTACTGCAGCTATTTACAACACAATGTAAAAGCATTGGTCTAAAACTACATAGCCTATATCCATTGAAAACTCAGTTAGCCTACTAGTTACTTTTTAGATTGTATTATTACAAAACATACACTAAACAACTTAGTACTACATTTCTTTACTTTAACTCAAGTAAAACAGTGTGTCCACTCAACTGTCATTGACAGGTAACCTAGTGGGGGAGTGATTAGTGGGTGGGGGAGTGATTATGCAAGACATTAGGGGTGTGGACAAGCATCTATTGTCACACCCATTCCAGAGGTGCTAAAATCTGAAGAATCTTTGAAGGGAAATTTCTCTACTTTGCATCTGTATCTTTTATCCGTTTCAACAAGTTTTAGATGGTCATATCTCCTTCAATTATTGTCCAATTTCATTGAATGATACATCATATGAAAGCTTACATTCTGTACTTTAATAATCTGTAATAATCTGTAATCTGTAAAAATCGAGTTGAGGACCAAAGTGCTGGCCTGTGTCACATATGGTTAATCCATTACAGTTTAAGTCACAGACTCACATGCAGTCAAGTCTGCGTACAAGTATTATGTTTTATTCCGGAGTGTATCAGCATGTGATGGAAGGGTAGTTCCAAAATGGTGTGTATTCTTGGTCTGAATAACCACTAAAGCCCTACACTGTGTATACTGTACTGTACACTAGTACATTGTCGTATGACAAATGGGAACAACAGCAGATCTACAAGCTCACAAACACTGTGACAGAAAAGTTTTGCCCTAAAATAGGGACGCTGGGTTAATATGGTTAACATTTATATAATTTTTTATTAAATACCGGTAGTTAAATTGTGATATAATCAAACAGGAAATCAGACATTCTATACATTTTCCAAAGCGAAATGCATGTATTTTTACATTTCAGTCCGACCATAAGAAGGGATAAAACATAAAAATGAACGACCAGACCAGAGGGGAGGGATATCAAAAGTCTCCTGAGAAAGCGGTATGTCAGTCAGTGAGGAACGTGGGGCTCGGGGGGCTGTCACAGAGTTGAAGAATGAGATTTAAGAGGCCTCTCTCTGACTCAAATGTAAAAACCACAGAGTGTCTAAACAAGCACAAAGCCGCAGCCCTCGCAGGCTGTCATCTTGCACAAGCCCCAATCCGTAATTACACCCAGAGGCCCTGCTCTGTTTGCTGGGATAGTCATGGACGAGGCTGCATCGCTGTCAACGGAACAAGTGTCTCCCGCCGTTCATAGAGAGCAAATTACAGCGTGCAGGACTACATGATCAGAGCACAATAACTACCGTTTCCCCCCGCCGACAGTATAATTCATCATTTATCTCTCAAACTTGTGACTTGTCCCGTGTGTCAAGCCGCGGGTTCTCCCCGTGGCCGTTGGCGTGTTGCGAACGTTGCAGAGAGTTTGTTTCACGCCACGAAGACGGGGGGAATAAAAAGAACAAATAGGATACCGTCGATGTTGGGTGGAGACCTAGTATGTCCAAATCCATTACTTGAGAGAAAATAACCTGTGTTCTAATGGAGTTATTATTTATTCACAATCGTTAATACTTTTTAGTAGTTAAATATTTATAAAACCCACAGACGCATTTAACCACTTTCACACGTTGTGTGATACTGTCGGATATGACTGTAGTGTAAAATAGGGCTTTCATTTAAACATAATGGATGAAATAAGAAGTGATACAAGGTTTTCTGGCCGACAATATATTATGCATCGTCACTTTCTAACTTGCAAAGACTTGTTATCCAAAGCGCCTTGTGCAACACACACACACACACACACACACACACACCGGGTTCGAACTGGTAACCTCACAGTTCCCATCTGGCTGCTCTACCGGCCACTAGTACTGCCGCCCCACAAACAATGTCTCACTGCTGCATTGAGAGGTCAAGCACAATACTAACATTTTACTGAACAGCTGTTTGCACCACTTATTTCGCCCCTACCCAATTTAGTCATTATGTCAATTCATCCTTCACCCTTCAAATCCCTCCCTATAAGCAAACTATACTGTAGGTGCTTTCAGCACCAGAGAAAATAAAAGAAGCGGCGTGCATATGGAACCTACTGTACAAGTCTAAATGCTGATAACAAGCCAAAAACACAAGAGGAGAGATGTCGGACAAGGATTAATCGGTGTGGAAGGCCTCACTCACATCTCAATCCATCAACGTTTAACAACAACTCCCTCTCCTTTTCTCTCTCCTTCCTCACACCTAAGGAAAAGGACGCCTGCGAGCGCAGCAGTCCCACGAGCCCTGGCACACACAGCGTTCTCCGATTACCTCACTCTGTTCTTGTCAGATTGGCACTGAAATCTTCACAGTCTACAGGAGTTACATAGGGCTACTGTATGTATCCAATAAGAAAATACACCTCTAAACTTTCCACGTTCCATATGCACACCGCTTCGATGTAGGGGGACAAAGCTGCAAGCATGTGCTCTCGCGCGCACACGCACGCTACGACGTGTTGAGAGCTTGTAGATCAGCTATTACGCACACACTCACTAACACTCACTCACTCTCAAACACACCCGGTGGCGTCCGTGACTCGCAGATTTCCTGTGGAATTAAATCTTCATCTGCTTATCTGGAGTCGGGTGGCAGGGTTAACAGAGTTCCAGACTTCCCTTTCCTGTGCCAAATTAGCCCTTCCATACTTGAGGTATCCTGAGGTATTCCAAGGCCATCATGGAGATATGATGGCCCCCACTCTTCCCAGTGGGACGTGCCCCAAGGACCTCACTATGGGCATACCCAGGAAGCATCCGTACTAGATGCAACCTTAACTGACTCCTTTACAAACTGACTCCCCCCCCCAGAAAACGCAACCTGCAACTTTACAGAAAAACAAGCCCAAAGTCGCTTAATAAGCAGACATGACTACACTGATAGCACGGAATAGCATGTTACACTTTAATGTGCTTATCCCTCCCAGTTCTGCTCCCTGCTGAACACACACACCCTGTTTTTGGTGTGCCCGGATAAGCTGGAGGTGCTGGGCAGGAACTTTACCCCTGCGTCACCTGTTCACCCCTGTTTTGCACAACTTTAACAGTTTACACCTGTCAATCGCCAGGCTTTCAACATGGTGGCAGAGCACTAAGCCCTGGTTGTCACCATGGCAGTCTTGGTGACACAGGCCTTCATACAGGGATCATTGTTTTATTTATAATAGATGACTATGAATACACTTCCACTATTTCTGCACGGGTACTATCACTATGTATAAACCGATATCTGATATCTGCTGCTACTGTTGTCTCTCATTTGCACAAGATAATCCTGTTATTTTAGGACTGCTGCTATATACTCCATCTGCTGCTAAGTGGTGTCTCTCATTTACACAAGAAACTGATATCCGGCCTAATATTTCTTTTTTTAGCACGCACAATATATTTGAAATTGTCGGTGCCTGTTATCCGACTTTGCCTGTGCTCATTTCTCTTTTCTCATGACTATATTTCCCAATTGCAAATCGGTCTAGCATTCACTCTTTTACACCCGTGTTAAACGTGTGACGTGACAATGAAGCAGAATTTTAAGCAACAGTGCGGTCTTGATGAGTGTGTGATCTTACAGGCTCCCCCTGGTACCACTTTGGGTTGAACTTCTCTTCATTTTTCAGGCTGAACCAGGCGTCCCGAGTCACGTCGTACATCTTGTTGTCCACGATCCCATGAGACTCTGGATATAAACCCTACACAGAGCAGCACACACACACACACACACACACACACACACACACACACACAAAGTGAAGGTGTTGTATACACACCGACAACGGCAGCTAGACAGTGTCAATTGACTAACAAAGGCTTATTATTAAACCTTTTATCTTCTCAGTGTGTTAGATATGTGGCAGCCACAGGATTACCCAGCTTATGTTGAAAGAAAACTGCGGTAGCTAATTGCTTTAATTAAAGGCACATGTTCAAGCAGCAGATAGAGGTACTGTACAATCACCTGGGCTGCTCAGGAACACGTGTCAGCCATTAGGCCACAACAGCAGCCTCTATGTTATAATCAAGCGACAAAGACTGCAATAAGACGCCTTGGCAAACACCTGAGAGCCTAGCGTTTATGGAATGGAAAATATGGGCACAGCAGAACTGAAGAACCGCACTGGCAACTTCAGATAAACAACTGCACAGACTCCCGTGTGTAACCAATACCGTTTGACCTAGACTGACCTGACTGATGGCTGACTGACTGCTGAACAAGGGCTGAGCCCTGTCGCCATGTTGTAATACCACCACTGTCTGCCACTCGGGTATATGAACCAGTATACAGTATACAGGACTATCTCTGCATTCTCTGCTGCAGCACCAACACTGGTAGTATGTACATATTATACTTACAAGTTACAATTGAATTAACGCAGGAGAGGAACGCTCAATAATGCTACATTTGTCTTTGACTGTCACTTAAACCAGTGGTTCTCAACCTTTTCTGACCGATCTGAGCACATTGTGTTAAGTGGTCTGATGGGTGGGCCTTGTGCATTTATTTATTTATCTGAATGATCAATCAATTCTAATTTCATCTTTAAAATCCAATCTTAATTATTTGGGGGCCCACTTGCAATATCTTCAGCCCACAAGTCGGCCCTGGCCCACAGGTTGAGAGCACATGCAACTGTGATTTTATAGACCTGCTGCTATGTTTAAGATGTGCGTTATGATGTTTTCAACCTGCACAAGAAGCACTTCTGCTTTCCATAATGCCATCTGTCCATTGCTATTTTTAAAACATCTCATGTACGTAGTATATTTGACAATGTATTTGTTTCATTTGATTGCACCATCCCGCTACTTGACTTGTTCCTTTCTTCTATATTCTCTCTTCCTTATTCTAACTCTGCCTACTGTATAACTGCAATGTTGAGAGCACAAAAACATAATTTCAGACAAGAGTGAATATAAAGTTGATTCTGACTGGGAAGCAGTGTTGATTTTGAGAGCAAATTATGATTTAGTTTAGTCATAGTCTTTTGAGTATAATTTAATTTAGTTTTAGTCACCTGAAATGTTGTAGTGTTAGTCTAATTTTATTGATTTTGTTGACAAAAATGCATGTTGATGGCAGATTTTACACTTGGTTGCATGCTCAAAAGCCAAAAAATGGTGCATTTTATATAGCAATTTTATCCAAAGCGCCTTACTGTACATAGATTGTGCATTACATTCTCTCATACACACAAAGCCAATCTACCAGCTCATTTTAGTCTAGTTTTTCTATGTTGCCGAAATTTGCCAGTATATTTAGTAATAGTTTTAGTCAACATTGCTTAGTTTTTATTTAGTTCTTGTCACTTAAAAAAGGTAGTCAACAAACATTTTTCGTCATATTTTAGTCGACGAAATCAACACTGCTGGAAAGTGATGTCAGACGTACCGTCACGAGGGTGTAATGATTAGGGAAGGTCTTTGTGGGGTAAGCAGGCCTCATGTAAGGGGCTGTCGTACCACAGTTCCCTGAAATACACAGTGGTAGGAAACAAAAGTACTCACATTATTTACTTAGCAAACGTATCAATACTGCAATATAGAAATATTGCAAATAAAGTGAAAGTATTGGCATCAAAATGTACTTAAATTACCAAAAGTAAAAGTACTCATTCTGCAGAATGTCTCATTTCAAGTTTTCAAAATGTATTAAATATCTTTTGAAAATAGCTCACAATGAGATTGCTTGCGATTGCAAGCTCACATCGATTGCTTTTACAATAACGTAATTTTTCAGAAAGGAAGCCATTGAGAGTTAAAATGGGTCTTAATGCTTCCAACTCGAGTAGAATTATTAATGTTCATTATTGTTGTTAATGTTTATTATATAAGTGTCCATGACAAAGAAAATATATGATGAGGAGACAATAAAGACTATTATTATTATCATTGTTATTGAAGGTGGTAACAGTCCATTTGCTTAGTACAATATTTCGGGGGGAAACTTTGGAATGTGTGCATGGTTGAGTACGTTGAATCTAGTTTGCATTTAATACGATCTCTAATGGAGGATTTAGTTGACACAATGAAATAAAATGGTGATAGTATCCAGTGTGGGGCAGATGGCCTGTCACAGCCAGATTTGGGAGACCAGTAGCTTTGTTGTTGCAAGGAAAGCGGTAAAATGAGACTCTAGTGGTTGTTTTAGGCTCAGATTTAGTCCGACGGAGGAACACAGTATAACTCTATGGGGACACAAAAGCGACACAACCGGAAGTAGCTCTGGAGGGGGCGCTTAAATACTCAAATTGGAAATGTATACAACAAATTGTAAAGTAAAAACAAATACGCCCAAATTGAACTGAAGTACAGTACAAGTAAATGTACTTCGTTACCACTGGAAATGCATTCCATAAATGGACAATGCTTGGACAATTAGGATGTGTCGTACATTAGGATGGCATTCCTCTCTGATACTTACGTAACTTGCTGATGACTGGCAGGAGGGAGCCGTAGGCTTTCAGATATCCTGCCCTGAAGCCGTCCATGGATACCAAGATCAGAGGGGACTTGGAAAACCTTGGGGGTGAAAAGATAACATTAACAATAATATGGGTCTTAGACTGCCTTCTAAAACCTTTAAATGTTTATTCACCAATTAAAAATGATGAACACCAGGGGGCGCTGAACGTGTTTTAATATACAGTCTCTACCTCATATAGCAGATCTACGAGCTTGTGGAACTGCTACTTTTAATGTGCTTTAGTATGGATCAAGTAGAGTGTTACAGTACCGTAATTTAATTTAAAAAAAACACACTCGTGTGAAGTGAGGGGCGCTCTTATCATCATACATATTCATACATCTCATTCCGTGCTCAGCCAATGAAATTGGCCTTTGCAGGCCCACATGGCCTAAAAAAAGTGTATATGGAATATACAGTATATACTATATAGAGTATATAGTCAAGAACAAATTTCAGATTGAAAACGCCCTCAGCTCTGAGATCACAAACGTAGCTCTGTATAGTCTGTACTGTCATTACACCTGGGAAAAAACTGAATCCATTCACTTTGGGTCCACAGACAAGTCCTCAGACTTCATGGGCAGAGTTGGTGACAAATTTGACAATGTAATCACAAGCAAAGTAGAGGTTACCCATTTGGGTTGCATTTTGGATAACAAAAGTGGCAAAAAATGTCAACAAAAGTTATGGTGAATGTCAACCAAAGCAATGTTAATTTTGTTGACTAAGACTGAAGACTAAGTCGACTAAATTATGTGTTATTCAAAAGACTAAGACTAAATCATTTCTGGCAAAATTAACATTGCATTAAGACTAAGACTAAGGACTAAGTCAACTAAATGGTGTTATTCAAAAGACTAAATCGAAATATTGTGAAAAAATTGACACTGAACCAAAGAACACAGGGCAGAAGCTCTTCTCTTATCAACAACAGTGCACGGAGGACTTTAAGCTGGAGCCCTCATTCAATGTCTACAAAGACCTCTCAAAATAAACTCAAAAGACTGCTACTAGAAGTCACCCCAATCAAAGCTCACTTTTAGTGTCTGTGTTGGCTCAAGACAGGAGACTCAGCCACTCAGGCCCCTTTTCCACCAAAATAACTTTGGTTCCAGTACTGGTTCCGTAGGTTAACTAGATTAATTGGAACCTTGGTGCTTTGACAGAACCGGCTGCCATTTTTTGGTTACAGTTCCAAAACAACTTTTAGGGTTCTGAACCATTGTCAGTGGAAACACTCTGAACTGGTTCAATATTAGGTGGGAAAAAAGAACTGAACCGGTTCAAAAGAGGCCAGAGTGCAGCATCTTTGCGTCTGGTCTTACTCAGGGGAACAGTGCCCAGTTACCAAGTAGTCAAACTACTTCTCCAGAGAGTGATGCCCATGGTCATAACACGAGTAGAGATGATCTGACCTCATTCCCCCGAAATACAATGCTGCCAGCCTGCCACCAAAATGTGGAACGCCTCACCTAAAGCCATTAAAGATGTCGACTCCCTACCCAAACTCAAAACTAACCTGAAAGAATGGATGGCCTAAAATGCAATAGGGCTTAATAGAACACCGTGGTATAGTACAATCCTCTGCCCCCCAACGTCACTACCCCTCCCTTTTCTGTAAATATACAGTTTGCCGCTACAGTATATGCTGAGCTTTTAATGATATTGTATTGCATGTATTGTATTGAGTACTGTATAATGGACGTTAATATAAATAAAAGCACAATTTCAATATAAAAGTATTCAATCTATCAATGAAAGTACTCGAGGACCCCGGTCAATTAAGGACGTATAGAGGGCTAAAGTGGTCAATGTGCACAGGCTGAGGGAAAGTGAAATCAAATAGCTCATCTCTCGACACCACACGAGTCTATCTTTGGCTGAAGTTCAGACGGTATAACGTGACAGCGTGCTACAGTAGTCCGTGTTGTGTAGCGGACACAAAGCGTCTCTTTGACCGGAGGAAAGCCAAGACGCGTCACGCCACCCACGCGCACGCATGGACCCGGAGAGGAAGGGAACCACGGCAGAGATGAATCAAAGGTCTCGCACGGTTCAAACAGATCTCTCCGTTTCCCCCGAATATACACGCATTTTCCCTTCCCCTTTCATGGCCAAAATGCAGCAAAAACGCTTTGCACATTATGTCGCCGACCGCCCACTTGCCGCAGTTAAAGGTTACAGATGCTATTCCGGCTGCATCTGTGGTTTTAGTCATAAAGTTATCAAAATGCCATGGTTTTCATAGACATTGGATACATATTACAGTCATGTTTCTACAGAGCTCTCATAACGTTACATTAAGTTAAGTTGTACTGCTCGATTTGTAAGGTGCAATTAATTGTCATTAAAAATAAATAAATGCGGAAAGAGGTTAAATAAGAGACTGTCCCACAAGACTTGCTTTTCAGTCTGTAAAAGCGAGGCGTGCATAAAAAGAAATAGGAAGATTTAACTGAAGTTACTGCCAATGAAGCACTGCCAATAAAACACAGACACTGAATAAGTGACGTCAGTCATTAACATAATACAGTGAAATTAAACAAAGCACAGACAACATTCATTAGTTCAAAGATGTGTAAAGAGCTAAGGCCAAAAATAGCTTCAAGAGAAACCATACATTTGCTTTTCCAGACTGAGTCTGGGGATACACCCTTCCTCTTAAAGGAGAGACACACACACACACACACACACACGGGCCATTTGGAGTCAGAGTTGTATCTTCACACACGCCAATGTACAAACTCAAATCGCTCCCCAAATCTTTTTTAGGATAAAAACAGAGAACCAAGACAATTGTCTATTTCTCAAATTCCACTACACTTGCGGGCTGCAGTGGGCACATTTGGCCCTCACATGTATAGTAACTCAAGTACCCGCACACACGCACATAGCACATACGCCACTCCCCTTCACGTGCACATTACACTTAACTCAGCACCATTAACTTTGCACGGAGACCGTGTCTTCCAGCTAAGCTAAACACAATGATGAAAACCCCAGACTAATGTATGTGGGCTGTTTCTGTTTTTCTTTCACATTTAAAGAGCTAACACGACACAAATACAGCCAAGGCCATCAGACCGAAGAAGACACAATATGCCACTCTGTTTTTGTCCCGAGCTTACAGCAGGGGTTAGGCACCAGTGTGAGCCACGACGAGATCTACAGTAAATGTGGTTGCTCACTGGTGTGTGATTTTTCGCTGTGTTTTGCGGATTCGAAAGTACAGATGTGCCGTTTGAAATCTCCACATGTCCCGCCATTGGCAGTTCAGTAGATTAGATTGTCAGTGCATTGTCATTGTTTTCCAGGCCCGGAAGACTTTTACCAATTTCAGAATATTTACAGGAATTTCATTACCGTGGGAGCCTTGCACACATAAGTGCAGGGAGAAAAATGTAGTGCCTCAAAGACAATAGGATACCAGGTAAGCTTAGTATCAATATGCTATCTAAAACAACATGTTAAACATAAAGTGAATCAATATACCAATCAAATCAAACTAAAAGCATGTGAACAACAAGCAACCAATGTGAATCTGCACAGCATAGTGAAACCATCGCTTCTACGCCTAATTATAGGCAGCTATAATAAGTCAACGGTTAAGATAGGCAAGCAACCTTCTGAGAAAAGTGTTAAGCACACCAGGCAATGGTGCAATAACACTTTATGAGAGTTTTGACCACTTTGAACCTCGAGTCCCTATTTTGGGCATGTTGTTACAGATGGAGATTCCAAACAACAACAAAAAAATATATAGCAGATTACATCGCACGATCATGATGCTACGTGTTGTGACTTGTGAGCTTGTAGATCAGCCATCTTCGCCATACAGCAAAGTACCGGTAGATAAGACTAAAGTGCTTAAAACACTGATGACAGCACTTCATATAAATAAATATACAGATGCTTGAGATTTCAGTTCCTTCTTTCTATATTTCAGTCCACTGTCACTGTTAAAGTGTTCTTAAAGGATCTGTGGTTTGTCTGAAAATGTCGCTCTTAGTCTAAGTTCCCTTTTTGTGTTTATTTAATGTCTCATCTGCAGCTGTTGCAGAACATATTTTCCATCTGACGTGATGAAAAACATAATTATCTTTCCATTCTACAGTAGGTGGAGACATCATGGGCCGCATTAAGTTGGTGGGAAAAACAGGTGGTATTGTTGAATTTGCTCAAACCGTGACCTCGTTAAGCGCCCTTTCATATTAAGCAAGACTTGCTGAACGCACACACATAATGGCATACAACTTTCCTGCATATTTTAGCATTGGGGGAGTGTCCATATGTTAATTATATTTGCTTTGCGCTATATGCTATTAAGCCCCTTGACCTAAAAAGAGTCAGCGCATACCGATTAAACCTGGGTCTGTGACCACCTCTTAAATGCAAAAAGCAATGTTTGATTTGACACAAGAGCGATCTATGCGCTGCTCAGCAGTGTTGCCATGTATGTTTATTATAAGCGACTTTGGGCTTCTTTTTCTGTAAAGTTGCTTGTAAATATTGGTAGTTGTGGTTGCTTTTCTTGTTTCTAAAGTGCTTATTTGGGCTTTTCTCCTAATGTTGTTTAAACCAGTGATCCTCACACAGTGACACTGCCATGTCAAGGAACCCCAGATGAATGCATTTGCCCAACAAAAATATTTTGGGCCCGTGACCCCCATGACAGATTTCTGTTTTTAAATGTTTCAATAAAATGTTTCAACCTTTCTCCATAATCATTGGAAAGTTTGCTTTCATTCGCTGTATCACACCCGATTCCTCCCCCCCCCCCCCCGCCGACCCCCACACAGAGTTGCACCACTCACTTCACACAGGTGTGATTTTTTAACCTGCCATCATGCCATCTGGAAAAAGATACAGAACCTTGCCTTGGAAAAAAGTCAGTTTTTGTTTTGTTCCCTCAGCCATCGCGGCATTAAACAAACTGCCCCGCCGATAGGATGGTTCTGTATACTGTGGGGACCTCATGTTTTTGTATTGTCTTGGTGTTATGTGCTCTGTGTTGTTTTTGATGTGGGTGTTTGAACAGACTGTGAAGAATATCCTCCGGGACAATAAAGATTATTATTATTAATCATTCAGTTTTAGCCGACCAAGACTTTTAAGAATTAGTATTTATATGCTTTTTTCCCACGTCAATTTAATTATTTCATGAAATATGAATGAGCACGACACATCTGTTGTACTCTATGTTGCATGATGGAACAACAAACTATTTTACACATGTGTTGATTAAATTGACAAATCGATTAGAAGGTGGCAGGCACTGGCAGCCTGTTTTCCTCCCGAACTCCTGTCTATTTGTCACAGTTTCCCTCAGCAAGACACTTAACACCTTACAAAGGTCTCTTCCTTTACTTTCTCCTGGTTACACGAATATGCTGCCAGGCAGTGCAAGCAAACATCCGTGTTTATTTGAATGATGGTTTTAAAATTGTTCCGTGATCGACCGAGAAGCCCTTGATCATCATATTTTATAGTCGGTAATGCGTCAGTGTCACTTGGCAAAAGATAATGCGGTCACGCTGACAATACTAAAGTACAAGAGGTGTTAATGTAATTTTAATAAGTCCCAATAGAAATAGAAATAAAACATTAGATTACCCAGGTGGACATTGTGGCTGTTCAATGTCTTCACACGGCTCCTCTAACCAGCTTTTCCCTCCAACTGAAAGAGAAAAGTTGAATGAAAGCAGGTCAGGAGTACAGTAGCATCATGCAAGTTTATCATTTTCCTGTGTGCTGTGTTATGTTTCTCATTGATAAATGGCTACAATACACATAATACCTACACATATGAACAAAGTTTGTGTTGTTATTATCATCGTGGCATCAAGTAAGGTGGGTTGGAACTGTTGAAGTCCCACTAATTACTTAGCAGCTAGGAGATAAAAAAAACATGTATGATGTCAAAATCTAAATTAAATTAATTAATCTAAATCTACAGTTAATACCGCACTCAGTTGTATGTCTTGATGGACCCCCCCCCCCCGTGCCGTTCTTTAGCTCATTTAGCTCATTTTTAAAAGTCAAAGTACTATGTAAACTACGAATTTCGGGCTTTCATTTGGTATATACTGTAGATCGTGCGTGTAGGCCGTCTCTACGAAACGGTATCAAGCGAAAAGGAAAGGTCGGTCAATTGGATTAAACTACATTTGCTGCGCTATGGGATGATGAAACTGAATGAACAAATGCGTGGAATCGCGCACGCCACACAATGCCTGGCACAAGCCAAATAACGTCTTTGACTATACAATTATAAACACAATGGACACAAGGAAGTGGCAGGCACTCACTTCTGCTGATTATAGGAAAATTACAAAAAGATGGGTATAGGAGAATAAGGAGAGATGACGCAGCCTTACTCCAAGGACATCTCCATGCAAGCGCGCAGCGCACGCCGCTCTACCAAACTAATTTGGCACGGCTTACGGGTATAAGTTAGGGGTGGTTTTAAACTCCACTATCCGCCTTTCTAAATGTGTGACCAAAATAGCAATTTAGGGGAAAGCGTGCCAACACGCCCATGACCACACCTCTAGGCGCAAATACCGGTGTCAGCAAAAAAAGATACCACGTGACGCTTGACCAAAATACTATTAAGGGACAGAGCAAGTTCCTATATTCGTAATTTTCGGGCAGCGGCTGAATAGCGGGCCGCGTCTCGGGTAATGGCGGCAATGAAATTGGAGCCCTAAATGTCTCAATGGAAGAGTAGGGACACCACCTCCAACCACTGCATATTGAATTAACATAAACTACAATACAAATGCAGTTTTGCTCGTTGAAAATGTTGAAGTTGCAGCTTTTAAATCAGATTCACAGCATGTGGACTCTCATGTATAGACAAAAAAATATATCATATAAAATCATCTTCACTAGTTTCTACGACTGTCAGTAAACACGTGATGTTGGAAAAGTGGATCATCTGACGGGTTGCGTCACAAAGGTCATCGTACAGGAATTCAGGAAGCGTGTAGTCCAGGAAGCAGACCAGACAGAGACATTTACATCATCTCTGTATTGTTGCTGTGGTAACATAAAAACACACACCGTCGTCACAACCACCTCACATTGTTCAGTGAGCAACACCATCGTAGTGTCTGCATGTCCAGACAGACGGAGAGTCGGAGACACATCTTTACAAATCAGATTTTGAATTTCAAACCACGTAGAAATGTGATTCATATTTGATTCACACAAGAAATATGTTACGATGTGTTTTCTACTTTTCTTTGCTGTTCAGACTTGATAAAAAGTAAAACCAATCAGATTCCCATATTTAGGATAGGCCAAACATTGGAGTTGGGCTGTCAGTCTGAGCAGTGGTTGTCAGACTTTTTCCAAGTCAAGAATCCCCAAATTGATATGTATTTGGCCCCCCCCCCCAACATATGTAATATGTTTCAGGAATGTTTAAAAATAGCCACAGTAAAAACATTTAGCTGGGAGTTAACTGGGGACGTGGTGAAACCCAGTGGCCGGTGTGTGCGTGCGTGTATGTGTGTGTGTGTTACAGCTTGCTTACCTTTGCACACACTGTTGTAGTTAACGCAGCAGTCACCTGATTTCACACAGTCATCAGAACAGGAGCAGAGGCTACTGGACAACCTCTCCTCTCCACAGCGGAATTTGGAACAGCTCCAGCGCTGACCTGCATGGGCAGGCAAGACGGAGGAGAGAGACACAACAAACTGGACTTTATGGAGTGGAAAGGAAGAGAGGGACGGAGGAATACATAATGAGCCCTTAAAAAGCCTGTTTTATACTGTGTTGCACACTGGTGTTGGATGCTGTAAATAGCAGATCTACAAGCTCATGACGCGTCACATTTGTGACGCGTTGTGAGCTTGTATACCTGCCATTTACTGAGCACAACACCGGCATGCAACGAAGTGTAACTGAGGCTTGAAGCCGAGTGAGTTATAGTCCTATTAGAACGACCACGTCGCCCGCCTAAAACAACTGATCTCCGAGATGTTAGCATTAACCACTTAGGGAGTTATGCTACCACCCCTCCTTTTTCCCTTCACACCAAATATCTTCGGATAACATTTTAAATAGCCAAATTGTCAACCCCAGAATAGAGACGCTAGTGTGATTAAGGTCAGTTTGAGATTGTGACACACTGTAACCTTGGAGACCTGCTTTACTTACTTTCTCTACATCGTTTCCCCAGAATAGGGACACGTTCAAATGTGTTTAACTTTAAATGGTTATTTTTGTCCAACTGTGAATATAAATTATATTCTAACGTCTGAATTATTCTTGAGGAAAAACAGTTAAGCCAGTGCAGTGTGGAAACAGGCAGTGAGTCATGCAGTACTGTACAGTACTTTACATTCCACTGTACTTGGCAAGACAATGCTCTAGGCAGAGAGAGCGCTACATAAACAGCTATCTACAGTATACTTCATTGTTCATCTTTCCTTAGAACAGTGATTCTCAAAGTGGGATCCGGAAACCCCCAGGGGTCCTTAGGTGGGGTCCCAGGGGTCCCCAGCACGAAGATTGATAGTTAAGAGTTACAGGTGGTCTGTGACTCTTGAGTGTACAAATGGAACCAAATGGACCTTACAGGTCCGTAACTCATGGTGTATATATAAATAGAACCAACTGGAACCTTACGGGTCTGTAACTCAGAGAGTGTACAAGGAGAACAAAATGGACCCTTACAGGCCTGTAACTCTGAGAGTGTACATTTGAGCGCGTGCACACGGTTTGTCAACAGTGTGAAAGTTGAGGGCGAGGGCGGCATCCTGTTCTATAACGTGTGCCAAGCAAAATAGGTCACACCAGGGCATTAATAAGCACCGATTAATCGCTGACTTCCTTCTGGGGGAACTAAGGTATCTCTCTGAGTTGTCCTTCAAACGTCAACGCAGCACAAATGGAAATCGTCCTTGACACCCTGGGAATAACAACGCTGTTTGTGCTCAATACAGTCTCTGTTGGCTGAGCCAACTTGGCTCACGCAATATTCAAAACAAATGCTTACACCTAACATTCTGTGCATCGAAAGCACCCAAAAATCTATAGAAAATAAAGCTGATGTTCCGTGTTGCCTCCCCCTGCAACTCGTTTTACCTTTGCATCATGGAAATGAGTCCTACTGGATACTAAATTAGTCAAATCCTACGTAGCTTGCTGCTCAGCAGAAATGGTAATTCCCAAAAAATTAGGGATGCGAAAATTATGATTTAATACCTCATGGGTCTGTAACTCTGAAAGAGTACAAATGGAACGCTGAGAAACAGCATTTTAATGGAATATATTTTTGTGAATGGAAATGATAGATGACAGCTTTCCTGTGTGGAACTTGTGTGGAGGTACAGACTCTCTGTAGTGTTGGTCTGGCCTGAGAGACTACTTTAATCAAGCACACCTTGGGGTTGACATCATGTAGACTGGAGATACTGTAACATTGCCTTGCTCAAGGGCATTTCCATGGTAACCATTGGACGGACGGACAGACGGGTGTGCATACACACACACAATTACAATTTAGGCATTTAGCAGACGCAGAGGTATTTACAGTAAGCAAGAACAAAAGACATGGTAATACATCAAATACATAAAAACAGTGGAATATCTATATAATAAACTAGGCATATATACTACATAGTGCTATGTCTACATAAAAAGCTATCTAAGTTACATAAGTTGAGCCTTTGCTTACGCCTGTAAGGTCGTCAGGGCAATGGCAAGTGCTACGGCAAGTGCTACGGGCTAAGATGGAGTCTGAAGAGGTTGGGTTTTCAGACTACGGCGGAAGATTGGGAGTGAGTCTGCAGTTCTGATTGCAATGGGAAGTGCATTCCATAGTTTTGGAGCGAGAAGGGAAAAGAGTTTGGGACGCGTGGAGCGTTGTCCTGGTGTTTTTAGTGAAGGTACCTCTAGAGTCCCTGTGTTGGCTGATCTGAGCGTGTGGGAGGGCTTGTAGGGTTCGATCAGACTAGCAAGATATGGGGATTCCCTTATCCTTAAACCTTTGGTTACTTTGAATGCCAGCATCAGAGTTTTGCCATTCCAGTCACAAGATAGCTTCTCTAACCTTTAACAACTTAAGCTCTATTTCACACATCGTTGTCGGGCAGAAACCTCTTATCTTAACTTGTTTTTTGTAAATGAATACCTTACATGCCCTACTTGATCACACATAAAATTTGCAAAAGTAGCAGATACAAGTTCGAAATGCAAAGTGGAGCGACACATTTTTTGAAATTTTTGAATTTGAATGCTGTAAAGTAATAGTTTTGAAAAAAGCAGCTAAAGAATAGCTATACGTACAAGCTCAAAACACACCACTTTGCCCCACATTTCGAACTTGTGGATGTACTACTTTTGAGGCTTTTGTGAGACACCGTAGTTATTTAGTATGATCAAGTCGGGCATTCATTTTACGAAAAATCACTGAAAGTTCAAATATGGAGATAGGAGGTTTCTGCCCGACAGCGCTGTTATATGATAAATCATGAATTGAGCGCTTTCCCAAGTGCTCAAAGCACAATGGTTCATTGGGTGAAGCGGCGAACAGTCAACGCCAGCATCTACACTTCCCACATTCATTCGCACACAAATCAGCAAGCTAGCACCGACTCATTGGAGGCAATGTGGGGTTCAGTGTATTGCCCAAGGACACTTCGACAGGAGCCGGGATTCGAACCGCCAACCCACGGATCATTGGAGGACCTGCTCTACCTCCTGAGCCACAGCTGCCTACTTTACTACATAAACTAAAGTATAGTACTCATACCACCACTGCTGAGGTTAGCACTTAAGAAAGCACCTTATATTGTATGATGATGCACTATTTTCTGGGCAGTCTGCCATGCTGCCCAGAAAGTAGTGGATTCCAGCATACAGAGTTGCACTTGTGACGGTTTTCCCGGCAACAAAGGATCTTCCCGTGTAATTAAAACAATCAGGAAAGGAAGTGTTTTGGGGCACTGTTGGCGGTAACAACCCGTCCCTGTGTTATCATCACTCACACCTGCCCCTGAGAGCTGACGCAGCACTGACCAGAGCCATTCTTCATCACGTCAGGGACAGACATCACCCCGGCCACAGCCCGTCCTGACCACTGCTGCGCCCTCCACCCGGGAAGCGATGCCAGAGTATCACAAGCCCTAACAGGAGACTGTGATCTAGAGGCCGTCGCCTGTGCTTAACTGATTTGCACTATACTGATGCACATTTAATGGGTTTAGGACTTCCATTGGGACTTCTAAGCAACTAAACACGATATTGACCCACACTATATATTGATTGCACTAATTGTGATTTAGGACCTCTTTAAATGGCAAGATAGTGAACATGCTGCTTGTTCAGGCTTTTTGTACTCGTGTTCTACATTATTTGCCATTTTCTTTTGCTCCTCGAGCCACAAACGCAAAAGCCTGCATAAACCAAGAGTTTCACCTCATCGTTACCCGTCACGAGTAAATATCCACGTATAATAATATATGTATTGTTTTTTATATTTTTTAGTTTTTTCAAAATGTAATTTGTCCACAAATTCAAATAAAGTATGTATTAATGTTAAACATGGTAGCTTAATAGCTTATATATTGTTATCTTATGTCCGGGGAAGACACCAAAATGTCTTGTTTTGGTCTCGAAAAGGAAGGCTTGAAAAGGAAGCCCTGCTTTAGCATTTCAGTGTTAGTTAAAGTATAGGCCCTATACTGTATAACTAACACTGAAATGCATTTCTATAGGGTAACAATCTCTCTGTGTATCACTCACTGCCTCAGCACAGCAGATGTGAGCGCTGACACACTGACAGAAGGGGATTCTTTAACATGTTAGTGAGAGATAAACCCCCCCCCCCCCCCACTCCGTCCAGTCAGTCGTGTAATTTGGACCCGGGTCAAATGGACAGTCAGACAGGGTGGGGTGGAGTGGGCTCTGTCTCAGGAGACAAGTTGCTGTGGTCAGTAATCCAACGGGTAAACACACTCATCATCAGCCTTCTATACCAGTGCTAGCAGCGTGACTAAATATAGCGCCAAAATCAGTTTAACCACTATATTATATCGTGCTATAGTATAGCATACTAAATCGGCGACATCGCAAGCTCAGACGAATAGGTTATACTGAATAATTTTGAAACATTTCAACAACACTACAAATCTTGCATGGGGGGCCCTGGCACAAAATGTTATCCAGGTAGGTGTGCATGGCAACCCTTTCTCTGATCCTGCAGCAGATTGTTGTTGTTGAGGCACAATGGACAAGGAGAGACTGATCGTTGAAACAGAGACATATCCACAGTTGTAAAGCACACAATCTGGTCATTATTAAAAACAAATAACGTTCCCAAAAATGAGAATGCCTGAATCTGAAGATTGACTATTCAGGTGAGGAGTCAAGTTGCCTGCAATGCTCTGGCACAGGTTGTGTGTGTGCACAGTGCACACTGGCCCAATTCCGATGTCCTCCTAAAGGCTTAACTGTCAGATGCTGCAAAGGCCATGGTATAAAATGAAATGAATGGGACAGCACTTGAAGAGGAGTCACTTTCAGGAAACTCTCACTGTCCTTATTTACAGGCTGTGCTTTATAAAGTATGTGAGTGTTTATTATTATTATTCTTCCATTTAGGTTATTCTGTTCATTTAAATGTGTGTTTAGTTTAATGAGTGGAATTTGGAGGATACCCTGATATCCTCATATTTAATGTTACAACACTATGACTTATGACGCTAAGAATTGTGGTGCTATATTACATAATTATTCCTTTTAGGCAAAGTCTGCAGACTTGGAGAAAGGGTGCCTAAATGACTACCTTTATTTAATATAAAGTCTCAATAAACACGCTATGCTCATCTGGCGGCCATGTTGACTGGGGCAGTAAATACCAGCTATGGCAGTGGGTGGGGAGAGGTCCCGGCGTAGAATGCATGCGTGCCACACCCCACCCCAGCTGCTGGGGCACTGCTTAGTTAGCCCACAGTGACCACCATCATGTCCCCTAAAATGGAAGGGGGGGGGGAGACATTTGGGCACGGCGGGGATTGCAACAGCAAGGAAGACCGACCGACACAGACCACGTTCCCACCAGATGGAAACCATAGTCAGCCTCCTCCAGGAGCGCAAACATTCCCCTCCCTCTGGAAAAGCTCTTTAAACAGTGCTACGCGTTTGAATGATGTGTTGTTTTGAGCGCGGGGAAATACCCACATTAAACCACCGAGATGGAAACCTATCTTGTAAAGGGAAAAAAAGCGTGTACACATGAGTGATCTAACAAACTCTTCCTCTCTGTGTCGCTCTCTCTTCCTCTAGTAGCTTTCACACAGTAAAGTCTTCGGTGGTAATACAAGTCATGTTCAATTGAAGCCAGTGGCATGGAGCTAGAAATACACTTGTTATTGCATGCCGGGCTGACAAAAGTTGTGCTTGCTTCAACTTTGTTTTGGCACTCCAATGACGCGATGAAGTTACTCAATCATTATTGTTTTTATTCTGTAGAAAGAAGAAAAAACAAATGTGTTGCTGTTAACCACTTCCCTGGGCTACCCTTTTTATTCAGGAAGTTTGGCTTGGGCAACATTTCAGGTTCAAAGGTGACTTTGCAGCAATGTAGCTCTCCATGCTTTTGCCATTGCTAGTGTGACGTTGCAGCTTTATTGTTAAAGTAACACCCAAAATTGTACTGTAGAATCTTTCCGTTCCAGGCGTTCCCAGTTAAATGATTGATAGGAGAAAAAACATTCTGGAACAGAGTTAAATGAACCCTGATGATTTGGCCGTGTAATGTTGATCCCCTCCTAATGACTTTTTTTTGTTTGTTCTTTTTGCTTTTGCTCAAAGCGCTTCACAATGGTTCATTCATTCATTCATTCATTCATTCATACACCCTGGACTGTAAATAGAATGGCTCTTGGTTTTCAGGTGAGTGACTTACCGGGTTCAACGCAGACCTCGTCATAGTCCAGACAGCAGGTCCCCTCCGCCTCGCAGGACGCGTCACAGTGGCAGGAGGCGGCCTTGTCCCTGGTCCCAGTTATACACCTGTTCCTGCAGCTGGTCACTGTGCAGGGACGGTCACAGAGAAGACGCACGGCTTAGGATGTAAGGCTAACTAGACCGGCACCGGCCTACTCAAGAACATTGCGAGTCAGGAATGATGCAAGTTGGAAATGCAAGACCCCCCCCGGTTATGCAATACCCGTTGCCAGAGCATGCACCTGTTGCACCCCTTTGTCTATGTGTGTGTCCATTTTGTGCCCATATATACTGTAGTATATGGAGATTTCTGTATCGGTCTGTCTGTGTCCCTTTTATGCTTATGTATGGACATGTGTCAGGCATGCTCAAATATGGAGTCTAGGCCAGTCTATGATATTGATGACGTCAGCGCACTGCATAATATGGGGATTTGCAAGTTTGTAAATATTTTTGGGAGATCAGATGAGATCCGACAGACATCCCACTCGACACATCACGCCACCGTGTCCTCTACGATGCACACGGCGAGTCAAGTTTGGGAGTCTGCATGTCAATCGGTTAAATCTGTCATGTTCTATGTGGAAGGAAATTAATAACAAATATCACATTTGCTTCTCACATCTCCCTCACGCTGTTATGCGGGAGTTGCTAATGCATGCGTCTACTACCAAGACTCTCTCCTAATCAAATCAGAATATTTACCCATATGAAACTGTGTGAAAGGCCAACACTGCACTATGTCCCCGGACACTTTCCCCATTTCATGTGAAAGAGGCTATACTGTACCTTTAACATCACAGCGTTGCTTCATAAAGAACACCACAGCAAGGATGACCACCAGTAAACACAGCAATAGCACCTGCAGGGCAAGAGAGGGCAAAAGTCAACGTTTGTGAAAGGTTGTTTGGGAACTTACAGCATGGGCCCATTATTTTACACTCTCTGGGTTTAATGAAGACTCAGGATTTGACTGTGTATAAATAATGGTTAGCAAGGAAGGAAGTGAGCCAAATAAGACAAGGGACCCCTGTTGGAAGATGAATGATAGTCAAAGTACGACTTAATATAAACCCAGCCGAAGGAATTCAAACATTACATCACTGTAGGCAGTGGTTCCCAAACAATGGGTCATTTCAGAATTGTGGGTCTTGAGCTGAAAAGGTTTGGCAATCCCTGATTTAGTTGGTCTATGATATACTGTAGGAACATTGATAATGGCCTCATTCTATTTTTAGAAACTCTACTACAAAGCACTTGTTTTTCGTTTTTTTTTTGGGTTGTGGCTGCAAAGGAATTTAATAGCTTTCATATGGGCCCAATTAAATAGAGCCAGACAACGATGGTAAATGGTGCTTTTAGAAGCAGCTCAATTAATTATACTGATAAAAGGATTTTGCCATAATAAAACTTTTACTTCCATTATCCATTACAGTGCTGTACATTACCTTTGAATTAGGCCTACTACTAGATCCAAAAACAGCCACGATTATTTTATAGAATGCCATTGCCATGTTAAATTACCTTATTGTGTAGTGTACAATGATGTTGCTAAAAGAATGCACTGGATGTTTGAAAGTTCATCCGACTACAGGAATGGAAATATTACTTATTATTTCAAGAGTTAAGGCACAATGTAAGTCCCTGCAATGTACTTATTTAAGCAATAAGCCACGAGAGGTCTCAGGTTACCGGGTATTTCACAATGGCTGGGGGCGTAGGCAGACCTGACGCGCAGCGGAGGGTCTTCTACCCTCCCAGTTCTTCTGAAGCAGTTGCTGGGTTAAGAAGAACCTCCTTAACTGTACTATGTCCTACACTACAGTAACTGAGATTGGAAGCCGACTCTCCTGCATGACAGCCCAAATAGGCTCTGTGCATTACTGTATGCCACCCTCTGGAAACCTAGAACTACACCTACTGTACAGTACCGTGAATAGTGTCTGTGTCTACCACTCAGCCAAGAGGCAATCCCCGCTTTGCCTGGGGAGATGTTGCGCTTATGAGTTTGAGTCATTGACTCATTTGTTATACTGTTGTCAACCTGTAGGTGTCCTACTCTGACACCAAGGGTCTAAATGTCCCCTGAAAGAGTATGAAGACCACCTCCAATCACTGCACATGTAGTCATATTCTATTAGCCCTCTGGTGTGTGGCATTTTGTACAAAATGACTATCCTGTAGATTTCCTTTCCCCACCCAAAATCCCAAATATCTTTAAACGTTTTTCAATACAAATTGAAGACTAGACCAAGAAGTGTGTTAAATGTCTCTCCACATGGGATACATGTGGGTCTTGGCTCTCTGTAATTGCGGGGCTGGTGTAGTACAGTACACTTGACTACAGTACAGTACAGTGCTGGCTGTGGGTTGCTTTCTCTGCCCAGAAAGGGCTGTACTGTCCACGTGTACCCAGGGGGTCTCTTACTCTTTGTAATTAGCTGGGGCGGCTCCCTGCAAATGCAGTCCAGTTAAACAGGAGCTCTTCAACAGTCTTATCATTTCAGCCAGTTCAGTGGCCTTGTGGTTAGAGCGTCCTCCCTTAGATTGGGATGTCGAGGTTCGATCCGAGCCATACCAAAGACTATAAAAATGGGACCCAGCCAGCAGTGCCTCCTTGCTTGGCACTCTGCATCAAGGGTAGGATTGGGGGGTAAGTCCCTGCGACACACTAGCGTCATGTCCAGGGGGTTTACTTGTGAATCATGTCTGGGGGATGCCTCACGCTACAGAAACAGGAGATAGACTCCTGTTCTAAGGGCCACGTGGCTCAGCAAGGCTTACTTAACGTACTTCCTCATTTCAGCTCATAGGAAGCCCCCGTTGCACTGAAATGAAGCACACATGCAATTATCCTGGCTGGTTATTGGCAGTGGAGGTGTGGAACTGAGGGTTAAACCTTGTATTAAAGTGTTGATGCCACCCCCAGGTTCTGCCTGTGTCCTTCAATCCACTGCTCTTTTAAAGGATGCACAGTGGGTTTATAGCATTACAGTCATTATCAGAGGCATGTCCGGCAGAAACCAGATTTGATACAATAACATAGTCAAAAGGACTCAAAATTCTACTGAAGAGCTGAGACCAAAATCCTGCAAATACACCTCCTGTCAACCAGTAGTGGGCCTTACCTGACCACAGGATCCACAGAACCTCATCTGAAAATATGTTGTGTAAAATGTTTCAAAAACATTTGTAAAAAATGTTTCAAAAACATTTGTAAAAACAAAATTGCCGATGTATATAGGATTAAATTGGTTAAACTGAGGCAAGCCCAAATAAGCAAAGTTCTACACTTTAGAAACAAGCTCCAAAAAACACCAACCGACAATTACCAATATTACAAGTGACTTCACAGGAAAACAACCCCAAAGTTGCCTAATATAAGCAGACTTGGCAACACTGCTCAGGATCCTCATAGATCCAGCAGTAAGTACGTGCGTACACGCACACATACACACCTACTGTATGAGTGTCTTCAAAGACGCTAAACTAGTAGTTAGGTACCATCTACTGTAGTGGTGTACAGTACTTGGCAGTTGGCATTATTACTCATTATTTTTTTAAAGCCCACAGGATTGTGCAAAAACCACCAGAGAGACCCATTTGCAGTGGTTCATTCAAGACATTGAATTCCTAGACAGGTATGAAAATATGCAGTCAGTGTGTGAGTGTGCATGGAGGTGTCTGGGTATGTGCACTTATTTACTCTCTAACCTGTTCTAACCTTTCCTTTTGGCGTGTGGTTTAGTTCTATGCGTTTGTGTGCGTGTGAGTTAGAGAAGGGGGGGGGGGGGGGGGGGGGGGGGGGGGGGTAGTAGAGAGAATGACTGACAGAGAGGCAGGAAGCCAGAAAGGATAGACAAGAGAAGATGGAGAAAGAGACAGACGGACACGGACAGAAAGAGAGAGAGGGGGGTAGAAAGAAAGAGAGAATGACAGAGAGGCACAACGCAGAAAAGATAGAGACAAGAGAAGAGGGAGACAGAGACCGACACACACAGAGAGAGAGAGAGAGAGAGACTAGCCGTCATCCTCCATGGTTGAGGGTTTAAAGAGTAAACAGTGTCTGGTGGAAACCTGCGTCTATAGTCTGATGATGAACACAATATTGCATTACACTCATCAGTGTCTACACGACACACCATTAGTAGTTGAAAACAAGGGCCTCCTCCATAACTCTGAGCGCGGACAAATACAACCAGATGGACCCTCACGGGCCTCTTTGGTTCCATTTGTACACCCTCAGAGTTACAGTCCTGCATGGGTCCATTTGGAACCCACTAAGGAACCCAGAGGGTACCTGGATCCCACTTTGAGATCCACTGGATTACACCGTTCAATCTCGCCAGCAAATCATCATCATAAGATGAAATGCATGCACCTCCGTAGTAATGTTGTCTATTAATCAAACTGATTATACAATATTGAGCACGGAGCTGATTAAATTAATGAGCAAGAGAATGCACATGAAATCTACCACCACCATCATCAGATTTTACTAAAACGCTAATCAATACTAATGATAACTGTATTTATATTGATTTACTTGTGTCATGTTTCATCAGAAACAAGGAACCAAAAGTACAACCAGATGTTCCTCAGATATGGGAGGCTGATTCAGAATGACTTTAAGTTTATGCTCCGTCATACGGTGGTGTCGCAATTAGCCGACCTGCAAGCTCACGCCGCGTCATGGAGCTTGAAGATCGGCTATTTCAGTTTGCGCGACAACATTGTAAGACACATAAATCAGGGCTAAAACCTTTGCCCTCACCACATGTATATATGAACTGTGCCAAATAGACAGCACACAGCCTATTACATCACAGGGTTCCCACGCGTTTTATCACTGGTTCCAGTGGTTTTAGCCAGGCTGTGGTAGTAATCAGATAAACAGGTCATAATCCATGGTTTCCTCAGTGGCTCGTAGATTGACAGTATACCACCGAGGGGAGGGGGGTATATTGTGGTTCTACAAACCTATTTCAGTGGAAATCAGGGCAGGTATACAAAGTACAGTAGATGGAAGTGGATAACTATGTTTTATGCCAGTGACTTCCCTCAACTAAACTACTTATCACAACAGTAAAGAGAAGCTAAAATGAACATCATTAGACCGTGTTGTGGGTGGTTTTATGCATGTGACTTGCATACATCCGAGGGGTGGGAGGGTGTTGAAGGGCTTAGTCAATCATTATAGCCAATGGCAGCCGCAGTCTGGTGTCCACGGGACCCTGGCCGGCCTGAGACCACATAGGGCCCCCCCTTTCTCCCTCTAAACTTTGCTGGCTGTATTTTAGAGACTTGTATTTGTGTGTTTCAGAATCTAAAACGCACAAATACAACTGCATGCTGGTGCCACAGCCATAAGTTATAACTCACTTTTACACATACCATTGAATGTACACCACACAGCCGCCTGTCTGCATTCATAGGAAACCCAAAAACCATAGCATAATTATAGTGGTCGAGTAGATATTAACACCTCTTACAGACTTACAGGATTGACAAAACACAGATCATTTGGAATTGGAAAAGACTGGAAATATGGAATACACACGCTTCACATTCAATCAAAATCACACACGCTCATTATATTATGCTTGTTAGTTCCGGTCAGTGGTTTGCGATCCATAGCTAACTTTTCTCATTTAGAACAATAATAATGACAGTCAGAGATCGTCATCGAGTGACCGGTTTATGACCTCAGCAATGCACGTCTATTTTAAAAGTTATTTTCATTCATCAGCAGCACGCCTGACAAACCCGTTCAGGAATCCAGCTCTGTGTAAAGTACATTATTTCACCCCCAAAAACATCATGTGTATAAATGCCCAAACTCTCACACAGAACATGAAATTAACCATCGCCCCTCCTTCTCTGGAGAAAAAGAAAAATCTTAAAGCCCAACCATTTTAAATGCACAACATGTCACCAGACACCAGATAATTTTCATTAAACCCATCAAAACCAGGAAAGCATCTGTGTCATTTTAGATTTGAGCTTTGGCTATTGGGGGGGGGGGGGGGAATCTACAAGGTCACAGGTCTATCCTCTCATCATGCCAGCCAGTCATCCTCATCATCATCCTCCACCACCACACACAGAAAACACACTACCATGTTGAGGACCAATCAGGTGTCGCAAACAAATTTTAATTTGTTCTACGCCAATCAGATTGTTCCTCCTGAAGTGGCACTTGCCCCAAGTGCCATAATAATTTCTCAACTAAACTGACAGGCTGTCTGCTCTCTACAGTATGTGACAGACAGCCGTGGTTTTCTCATACGGTTTGTAAACACTGGGATAAATGGGCTCATGGTTTGAGTGGGAAGTGAAAGATTGCATGGAAATGCCAAGTTTGGCTACAGTTTGGAATGCCACTGTCGTGTGCCAAACGTAAACTGTGCGCTCTGTAGCAGGGTATTTGCGGTCTAAATGCGTATGTTTCACGGTCACCTAAGCCGGGAGGCAAATGTCAGTAGAGTAGCCTGAAGTGTGAACTGTCATGTCTGTCAAGTCATGTTAACGCAAATTAATAATATTACTCGTTTAAATAAAGTAAGTTCCAGTGACAGACATATCGCAGTCAGTGGGACTGAAGTTGGTTGCTATTTTGTGCATGTTAACCAGCTTATTCCCATCATGTGCATAGGAATTAGGCTAGTGACTTGTAGACAAGACATGCCAAACTTACCCCAATAATGATTTTACAGTAGTTGGAGCTCCTCTTTCTGTCCTGCCCACTGTTTGTCAGTTGATTATCCAGCCTGGCCGAGCCGAACAGCGCGGCAGCGTGTTCAGCAGAACGCTCGTCTCCTTTGGAGATCTCCATTCTCTCATGCGTGAAAGCGTGATGCGTCCCGATCAGACTTGGCTGCAGGTAGTTTATAATGGGGCTGGATTGTTTGGAAACACGTACAGCTCCTTGTTGCAGTCAACTCTCTGCTGGCTGTGTGTGTACTGTGTATGTATAGCTGCAAATGCCCTTCCCCTGCCTCCGTATAGGACCGCCTTGCTCTTGACGCTGCCATTAAGCCAAGTTCATAGTAGTGGTCTGCTCTCTGACAGCACATGTGCCACCCATTCTCATTGATTGAAAAAGTCTGCGAGGGAGTAGCCTACAGTAGGAGTTGTTTTATGCTGCCTATACGAGTCTGTCAGTCTGACCGACGCCAGCCTTTTAGCGTTAAACAAATCTCCTGCATGGCTATCAGCAGAGCCTTAGATATAGACAGCAAGCAATATATGATTATCAATATAATTATAAAACAACTAGTCAACTACCCACCCAGTATGGCAAATTCATTGCCGAGGGTAAATCCACACACCGCACCCTAACCACCTGCTACATGTTATTCTGTCAACGTGCATTGCATAGTTATGAACAGAAAAGGGCAACATCAACTAATCTGTACAATATTATGGTTCAAAATGATTTGATACCGCATGGTCCTTATTATCCTCGCTCGCATCACCAGACTTTCCACCTCGGGAGGAAATAGGTCCTCAGTTCGAAAATAACATTACCGGTAGTTTGTGTGTGAGCTAGGTGAAAGCATCGAACTGCATGTCGCCATCTCTCGGTAGCCTAAAATTAGAACATGCATGTTATGCGACGCATACACCACACAGTTGTGGAAAAAGTACTCAAATGTTTTACTGTAAAAGTATATCAATACTGCAATTCAGAAATACTAGTTACAAGTAAAAGTCTGGAATTCAAAATGTACTTGAGTAAAGTACCAAAGTATTGGCATCGAAATGTACTTAAAGTAACAAAAGTAAAAGTACTCATTATGTTAAAAAAAACATTTCAAGTTTTCAAATCTTTTGAAAATAGCAGATCTACAAGCTCACAATGCGTCATTATACGAAGCCTTGTGATCTTGTAGATCAGCTATTTTCAAATGGCCAAAATGTATCTACCGGTATGTGTGTTTATTTTATTTTTTTATAATTTTATCCCACGATTTTGTAACACATTTTTCACTCCTGTGTCAATTATCTAATGTGATCCTGGGCTCTACTCGCCCTCCGCCAACCTAGGGAGAGCAACGAACTTGAACTCATGCTTTCTTCATGCATGAGTGTCCAAGTCGCTCCTTTGCACCTGCCAGGGGGGAGTTTCCCTGGTTGGACGTGGCGCATGGAAGGAGGAGGATTACTGCATGTTTTTGTGGGGGTGCCTACCCTGGGGGACACGGGGGGAATATGCAAGCTCCACACGGAGGGGCCCTTTCGCCAGCCCTGCCTCGGGTATGGGCACTGATGACGCGGAGGGGAGGACAAGCTGCCAGCGCCCACAGCGTCCCGAGTGGGAATCGAACCCAGGACCTTCTAGCTGTGAGGTGACAGCATTACCGACTGTGCCACTGTGCCCCCTAGGGATTGTGTTTAATGTAGGCCTATGTTTTTTTGAGTGGTGCAACCACTCCTATAGACAGCTATGTGTGTGGGTCCCTGTGTCCGAGCATGAAAATGTGTCCGAGCACGGAAATAGCGTTATAGCACCAAGTCACACAGACACACAGGCCAGGGAGGAGGGCTTGTACAGTACAGTACAGTACAGTACAGTACAGTACAGTACCACTCACTTCAGACGGGTCTGATTTTTAAAGTACGTTTTCAAATAAATGTAGTGTAGTAAAAGTACAATGTCCATACACCATATTGTACGACGAAGTATAAAATAGGGAAAGCATAGAGTTTGAGGCCTAATGTGGTGAGGTAGAGAACTCGTGTGAATTACGGAAGCAACCACAAGATGGCGATGCTGCAATTCTATAGAATATAAAAAGGAAGGCTGCAGTGTTTATAGCAGAAATCCCAGGTTTGATTTAGAATGAATAGACTAGTCATTCATAAATGACCCTCTTCTTCCCTAACAACTTTTACAAAGGCTCGTGCTTCAGTGATGGACCTCGAGGTCCACGGAGGTCACAGAGAACACCTCTGACCTACACTTGTGTGTGTGTGTGCTCTCTCTCTCTCTCTCTCTCTCTCTCTCTCTCTCTCTCTCTCTCTCGAATGCAGTGTGTGTGTGTGTGTGTGTGTGTGTGTGTGTGTGTGTGTGTGTGTGTGTGTGTAAATAATATCCTATGTAGAGTGTGTGTTTTTGCATGCGAGCACATGGTATGCACAAATAGGCCCTACCATGGTATCGAATAGGGCGTCAGTGGCCTAAATGCATATCAAACCAGGGGTCCTTGAAGTGCATGTGCACTGCTGTAGATTGCATCTCTGCAGTACAGCAGAGCACATACAGCAGTCCCTATTACGCAGAAGAGAAGCAGAACGATGACCTTTTGAACCTATACACACTCAGCACTTGTTCCTATCACACGTTCCTCCTCCACTGTTGTTCAAATCCTAATCAGGTACATGAACCGCTGACACCCTTTGATTCATTTTCATTCATGCATGTATAAGTACTGTCACACTGCATGTATACCGTACGTACAGACAGCCGAGGACAAGGAGAGTGGCTTTAGCCCTGCAGGCCCGCAGCCCACTATGAGCACATAATGTATTGGAAGGAGCTGCCGTGTGCATGCGCTGTAAGAATGCATCAGCTGACAGTTATAAGCACATCTGCCCCTCGAGAGCTACTACTGCAGCCACTTGTGAGTTGAATAATTCATTCAACTTGGGACCGTACTCACCACAAACGTATTGATGTGATGGTCGACGGTCGTATGTATCGGCTCTACACGCCAGTAGATTCAGTGTCACTAGTAGACTGCACGCCAGTAGTTTTAAAGACATGGCAACATGTCATTTGAAACGTCGGAGATTCAAATAGACGTTTCCTGAATAATAACATTAAGAAAACATCTAATAAATCAGGTTTTGTGATGTCAAGAGTGGAAGCAGTCCGCTCTGATGAACTCACCCACTCACCCAACTTACGCTCTGTGTAAACAAATACTATGACGAGAATGATATCATCAAATATCCTTTAGACCTGAGGCGGATTCCACAAATGCCTTCTAAATCATCAACACTTTTTTCAAAAATGTTCAGAAATAGCAGATGTACAAGCTTGCAGCGCGTCACAAATGACACAGATGCGTTACCGGTATTAACAGATTAATATCATATTTAACAGTAGAGAGGCTTCTGTAGTTTTTAATGCACACATGGCATCCCCCTAGTATCCCCCTTCACATTCAGAAGATCCCGTGATCCTTTGTGGCCAGATGTAGTTTCCTGGGGTCTATAGGACTATAGTAAATAATAATCGCTGTAAAATGTAAAAAAAAATAACAATGTTCGAATGCCCCCGCCCCCGTCAAAAATAGCAAATATTACTAAAACGAAAGAAAGCAGCAAATGAAAAAAACACTCATCTTTTACTTTCTCTAATAACAACCTAAAACATGAAACTTGGTTGAAAAAATAAACCCAAAGTTGTCCTTTAAGCATTTTATATACGGTATATCTATATACGGTATAACATACAGTATTGTGGGTTTGTATATTGGCAAATTTCGCTATATCTGAAAAATGATTGAAGGCATATTTAAATTTTAGCCTGTAATGACTGAGTAATCGCACGTAAAAAAGCTTTTACTAATGCATTCATTCCTTTCAGTCAGAAATGTTTTGCTTGGGGTTTTGACCCGGTGACACCGTATGTCTTCTAAACAGGAGTTTTACGTGTGTTTCCAAGCATTAAACGTTGTTTACATTTGTGTTAGATAAATATTTGAATAAAACAGGTCTTTAATATGAGTTATGATGGGCCAAGGAAGTTACTGCAATGCTTATTTTCCATCTACACGTCAAGCATGTGAATACAACACAACCTTAAGACCAGTGGTGGAAAGTAAAGTGCATTTATAGTACTCAACTACTGTACTTTAATTGAGTCTAATTTCCACTGCTTTATACTTTATAAAGCTGTATACTTTATACACAAACTCAAAGGGAAATACTTTTACTACACTTATTATTTCACAGCTTAGTTACTTACTGTAGTTACTACTTTCCAGATGTATTACAAAACACAAGCTCTATTGTGCTATTTTCCAAAAAGATTTCCAACAGATTATTATTATTATTAAATACTACATTTTACTTTTGTATATTTTGATACCAATACTTTTGTTCTTTTACTCAAGTATACGTTTTGATTACAGGACTTTTACTTGTATAATAATAATAATAATAATAATAATATGTTTGTTTTGTGGTATTGCTACTTTTATTGACTAGAACTTTAAACTTTTGGAGCACCACTGACCACTCTCGTGGTGGAGATCAGTAAAGGTCTACCTAAACGACAGACATCCAGACTTTACTTGTGGAAGTGTTGTGGAAACTAAAGCAGTCATTACAAGGTCCACGTTTTGGCGTCTGAAAAGCTGAAGGATAAATGTCCCTACACAATACGATACTCCTGACAAATAACTCATCGCGTGCAACTTGACCTGCAACGTGACCTGCCTGGACACACCTGGTGTGTGTGTGTGTGTGTGTGTGTGTGTGTGTGTGTGTGTGTGTGTGTGTGTGTGTGTGTGTGTGTGTGTGTGTGTGTGTGTGCGTGTGCGTGTGCGTGTGTGTGTGTGCGCGTGTCTGGTCCCCAAAGGGATGATTACGCTTTGGGTCAAAAGGTCATACAAGAGGTGTGGGAGTGAGCAGGCTTTGCAGCCCCTGCAAATTTGTTTCATTTGCTTTGTGAAAAGTACCTTGGACTTAAATGGGTTGGACAAATCAACATTAATCGTCTTAACTTCGGGATCGTTAGATATTAACAATGAGGGGTCATTGGAGGATTTTAAAGTGCTCTGATATAAAACAGTGTGAGCCTCCCATGGCCATACTGTATATTGTATTGTTGTACAAGTTGAATTGAAACTAGAATGATGCAATTAGCAATTGCAAGTGTGTGTTGAAAACCCCATAGACCCCATGGACCCATAAACCCCATAGACTCCATACTGCACATATGTCAAACTCAAGGCCTCATGGGGGCCAAATCAGGCCCATGAATTAATTATCTTTGGCCCGTGGGATGATATTTAATTAGTATTAGAACTGGCCCTCTGGTATATTGCACGGCCCACCACCATAATACTACAAGTCCTGCTTTGTGAGGATCATAGAACAGGAAACTGAGCTTAATAATAATGCATTTTCAGTTTTAAATGCATTTACTTTTTTGCTTTTTGCCTTGGACGTCCTCCTGCTCCCGTGTGTTGAAACACAGTCCGGCCCTTGACTTCTACCAATTTCTTTATTTTGGCCCACCGTGTATTTGAGTTTGACATCCCTGCCATACTGTATATGCCATGATTAGTCTTTCAGCCCTAGTCTCAATAAACGATCTCAAGTAATATCAAGTTGTGGTTCCTAGCCTTGTGAATTTGATGTTAGGGTTCTTTCTGATTAGAACATCTGAACATTAATTTACTGATGCATTTAGTTTGTGTTGTAGAGATTCATAATCCAGCAGTAGTGTGTCAGACTCACTTCTGACAAACAGGCACCCACTACGACTATACAATGTGGCACCGAATACGTCATAGAGTACTGTGGCACCCACTACGGTTTTATGTATTTAATTTGTAATGCTACAGACGTTTGTGCACAGCAACACTGTTGAAAACAAAATATTGCATTGTGAGGTTGAGCTTACAGGCCCCTTTTGTCAATCAATCACCTTTAACTCAAGTGACAGATTCCAAAAATAGTTTTGTATATATTTAAATTAAATATTCTTGTGATCTACCTGCACAGCCTTTGTGATCTACTGGTAGATCGCGATCTACCTTTTGGGCACCCCTGCACTACGTCATAGAGTACTGTGGCACCCTCTACGACATAGTATTTTGCCATTGACTTGGCCTGCCACATTATGTCATGGGGGGGAACACACAAAGCCACGTGGAGCATCTAGCGCCGCACAAAAATCAATTAACTTAACGCTTTGTGCCTGTGTCAATGGAGGCCAGCTGATTCACACATCATTTTTCACTAAATGTCGAGTCATGTCACTGAGGGTGAAACTGCACAGTCAAATTTGCTGTGTTATTTATGGGTTGTTGTCAGAGGCCTGCAGAGCTGGATGAGGGTCAAGGACATCTCTGTTGAAACACTGTCGCCCCACGTTACGCCCTCTGTTTATAGTGGGATTCAATGGATTGGATATTTTTGCCTTTTCCACTTTCCCAGACAGTGTGAAAGCTGGCAACCATCTGGCGAGGAGGGCTGAGAAATAGAGGCAGGCAGGCAGGCAGGCAGGAAAACAGACAGGCAGGCAGACAGGCAAACAGACAGTCAGTCTCATGTCCAGTCAGCAGATTAATTTCCCAGCAGGAACGCTAAGGATGTGTGAACAGCCTCATTATGGCGTGTCAGCCATGTCACACAGGGGGATCGAGCCCTGTCTGTCATTAAGCTTACTGTACTTCCCAAAATAGCTTGTAGATCAGCTATTTTCAGGCCACAAAGCTCTTGTACCATGGAGCACAAATTAGGCTCATATCCAAGGGGACTCAACTCAAATAGCCTTGCTCTTATTTATATTCAGATTATTCACCCTTATTCATTTTCTCTGATGAGCTATGTTACTTTGTATTTATTGATAATCTGACATGAACGAAACTTCAAGGGGTATACCACTCATTTTCAACAACACATTTCAACAACTATGTCATTAATATACATTAGAGTTGTGTGGAAATACTTGGTCATGACGCCATTGTTACTTAAATTCAAAACCAATAATGTAATTTAATTTAATAAAGCCTCACTATACAGTATGTAACCTTAATACATTTTAATTTTGTACAATCTGTAGCTAATTTGAATTCAATTGAATTGTATTGTATGTTAGATATGTTAATACAATATAGTAAGCCTTGCCAAGCCATAAGGCCCATATAGGGTAGGAGCCTATCTCCTGTTTCTGTAGCGTGAGACAGTTTCCCCCTGGACATGACGCTAGTATGTCGCAGGGACCCCCAATCCAACCCTTGATACTTAGTGCCAAGCAGGGAGGCACTGGGTCCCATGTTTCAGAGTCTTTGGTATGCCTGGGATTGATCCCCGAACTCCCAGTCCCCGGGCGGACACTCTAACCACAAGGCCACTGAGCTGGTAATACAATATAACTCATATACAATTGATGTTGTATTTTGTCCCCCCGCTCTTCTATTGAGACATTTTGATCATTTTGGTCATGTCTCACCTAGACACAGGATCTGACACGAATTTTGAACTGATGGTCAATATTCAATTTATCCCAGAGAAAGCAGGCAGACTCTATTAGCTAAAAACTGCCAGAACGTAAGCAACTAAACCGGGTTCAAATCCTGGATACAAAGAGGAAGTTATAGTTGCTTTAACCTCTTCAACCCTGTCAATTAATGATTCTTCCGACAATGAGCTGGCTACTGAAGATTTGAGACCATTTATCTGACATAATGTTTTTCCGGTAAGGAACATTTGTAATGGAGAAAGTGCATGTCATTCTGATTGGCTACGCAGGGCGCCATTCAGGCTCTGCAGCTCTGCGATGAGCTGCTCCAGCTCTGTGACCCTGTCCCCCAGGTTGTCACTGAGCTGTCCTGTGGTCACTTCAGTGTACGTTTGCTTGGCTTTGGTGGCCAGACACCTCAGACTGAGGCGTGTGGAGGAGAGCATCTGTAGAGCTTCCTGGGAGTCAGCCATTTTCTTGCTGCACCCGATGGCGACGTGTCCCATGTGGACGGCTCTCTTTATAATGTCCTTGAAGGTGGCAGTGTCCTTCTCCCAGCCGCTGACCTGGACTTGGCAACGGTGAGCTTTGGACAGGAACTGCAGTGCCTTTTCATTATCATCTGGGTCAGTGCTGTGGCCATCGCCGTACAGCTGCGCATACATCCGCCACGTTTGGGCGTCGGAGCTGTGGCGGGACGTGACACGGCCCATGAGCTCTCTGAGTTTGGGGCGGAGAGACGCCATCTGCTCGCCGCGGTTATCCTTCAGGTTCTCCACGACCGCCCGCACTAGAATCTCCAGAATCTGGTTATCTTTGTATTTCTCCCTGAGGTCCATGAGACGGTGGTAGGCCGTGGCGGCTTCTCTGAACTCCCCGATGTCAATGCACACGCCGATGAAGTTCTCCCAGATCTGCCAGTGTTCAAAGTTACACTTCAGGGCTTCCTGCAGGGTATGGAAGGCTTTGTCCTTCTTCTGAAGGCGAATGTAAGCTGCAGAGAGGTTGCTCCAACCCTCTGCGTTATCTGGCTCCAGTCTCACGCACCACTGAAAGGCCTTGGCAGCACCCTCACAACGCTCCAGGGCAAAGTAGGCACAGCCTAGGGAGAACCACACCCCGAGCTGTAAGGCGTTGATGCGGACAGACTGCTCAAAGCAGTCGACGCACTGCTGGAACTCTTTGTTGCGCATGTGCAGCAGGGCCTTGGAGCGCATGGCGCGGGCACTGCGCCCACCCGAGAGCTCCCACGCCCGGTCGTAATACTGCTGCTCCCTCTTGACATCCCCCAGCAGACAGTACAGACTGGGAGTCTCCTTCTTCTCCAACTCCCTCCGCAGGATCTCCTCTGCCTTGCCATGTTGACCTATTCTCTCGTAGCAGATAACTGCATCTTCCCACAGTTCCAGTTTCTCATAGATGAGCAGAGCCGAGCTCGTACAGCCCAGGTCTGTCAACAGGCTGGCCAGCTGTTTCTGGACGTCCCACCTGGGCGGAGCCTGACAGCAGTAGAAAACCTTGAGGCGTTCAGTCACGGGGCAGCTCTTGTCTTCAAAGTGATCCACTATGGTCTGGGTTTGCTTCATGGCTCTTTCTACCCGCCGGGAGCTGCCTTTCTCCAGCTTGCTTCTGAGACAAAGGGCTGTTAGCTCTATGGCCCAGAACTTTGGCTGAGACAATATGCTAGTTGTGAAGGCCAGGAGTTCCTCCTCAGTTAGTCTATGGACTGGGTTGTTCTTCTGGGAGTCAGTGCAGACACCCAGGATGAGAACCTGCTCCTCAGCACAGAGGTCAGGTAACTTGTACCGATCTGGCTCTGCTAGGTTGACCTGGTTCAGCACTGTGTCATCGTGCAGGTCATTGTCCTTTGGCAGGTTGGCAACTGGGGTAGGGGTCAGGGTCAGTTCATCAGAATCTGCCAGAATGGGTGAATCATCCTTCCGCTTGACTGCCAGTAGGAGCTGTGCCAAGAAGTTCTGCTGGAACCGGGTCCGCTTCCCGAGTGCACCAGTCATTCCCATCTCCAGACCAGACAGCTCCTGGGCCTTCTGGATGTGTTCCTTGGCATGTTCGTTTTCATAGTAGGCCAGGTGGGTGTAAAAACACTCCAGGTGGAACTGGATGGCCAGGTTCCTGTGGCGTCTGTCCGAGAACAACATCTCACATTTCGTCACTTTCTCCATGCTGCTTTGCGCCAGGGTGAGAAGCTGTTGGGAGCAGGCCTCCAAGACCTGCTGGTGAAGTTTAACGTAGCGCAAGGTCCACCAGGGCAGTAACTGGAGGCTGTCCATCTTAGAGGAGCAGTTGTGCAGGAGGACTCTGGCCAAGAGGAGGAGGAAAGGATTCGCCACCAGGCTGTACAACGACTCTCCGTCCAGAAGCAGGCTATTGTGAAGTGCATCAGTCAGGTCCTGGGGCCGGGGGAAGGAAGACAGCAGAGCTGGAGGCAGCAGGTCACGAACATGGATGGAGACAGGAGGACCGGTCCAGTTACTCTGGGCAAACAGGTGTAGGCAGGCCACCGCCAGAACCATCACAGTTAGCTGCCTGTTGGCCTTGTCGCACTCTGTACCTTTAGCCAAGAAGGCCAGGACCCGTCTCTCCATGTAGGCTTCCATGTCCTTTATGTCACCGCAGCTGTCATCTCCTCCACCCATCAGTTCCAGCATCTGGGGGTTCAGCAGCACCGCCTCAAAGTCCCCCTCTATTAGTGACTGTAGCAGCGGGCCAACAACGCCATCGCTGAAACGCTCCTGCTTCCATCCTGTTGTCTCGCTGGGTGTTAAAAAGCCCCGGAGAACTGCGATTTCTACGTCTTGCATCGGCACTGAACCACTGTGTGTTTCTATAGGGAACTTATGTGACATTAGGATTCTCCAGTCAACATGGTTGGGTTTCAAAGTTAACAATTAGAGACTTAATTTGATATGCCAATAGTGTGTAGATATTAGTATTGACTGACTGTAATCAGGAACTGATCTGCTCTTGTGACGCATGGAGGATTGTTTAAAGAGTTTTGGGGAGCCTTTAAGGCAGGGGTCTGCATTGTACATACATGTTAGCCTTGCCCAAATATGAAATTCAGGGTTAGACATGCCCAAATATAGGGTCCATCCACAATAAGGTCACAAAGAGTCAGCCATGCCCAAATATGGTTGTGGTAAACTCCACAATAAGGTCACAAAGAGTCAGCCAGCCCAAATATGGTTGTGGTAAACTCCACAATAAGGTCACAAAGAGTCAGCCAGCCCAAATATGGTTGTGGTAAACTCCACAATAAGGTCACAAAGAGTCAGCCAGCCCAAATATGGTTGTGGTAAACTCCACAATAAGGTCACAAAGAGTCAGCCATGCCCAAATATGGTAAACATTGTAAAGATTGTCTATTTCACATTTTCCCTCCTATGTCCAGCTTTTCATGTATGTGCATGTATGTGTCATAGTGTCTATTTTACGTCATGATGATGTATGATAATAAGAGCGACCCTCACTTCACACAGGTGTGATTTATTGCATTTGTTTAGGGAGTTATTAAATTGGGAACCACTGAACTAAAGCAAAACCAAAAGACTCAACAGAGTCAGACTAAGGACATGCCCAAGCATGTCAATGAACTGAAATCAAGCTGTGATCCTATGGGGTTACCTATAGACATAGAGCATCAATGATTCATGGACTTTGACCGGACGGAGTTGAAGCTGGCTGGGCTGAAACCGAGTCCACAGTACGTGAACTGTTCACCACAAAACTTATGCTGGACACCTCTGTGGAAAGTGACAAAGCTCCAACAGGAATGGAAAGTGTCAGAGGTGAGACAGTGAAAGGCTGATAGCGAAGGCTGCCCCAGCCTGTGTGGTTTCTGGTGTAGAGGGGCGGGTGCCGGTGAAAACAGGCGGTGGATCCTATTGGTTCACCGATCTGAGCGCCCTTCCCTACACTCCCCGGTAGACGACAGCGGAGAACACCGACATCACCACATTTAGACTGTTATTGGTTAGCGAAATAAAAGTTGACTCTCAGTTCCAGATTTTTCAATCGGTTTCCCCAGGCTTTTCTTTTCTACCCGAATGCGAACGAAAATAAAAGCCTGGCTATCTGTTGACAAACAGCTAATGTACTACTGGACAGGGCTAGATTAAAGCTGATCGAACACCTCTGTCTGCATCAGTGACGATCTAATCGGAGAACACTTCCATTTGCGTTAGAGCCAAGACGATCGGTTTGGCCGATATATTGGCCATTTACTTGACTTTCTTTTTATGCCAGCCGCCCAGGCCCGCTGATATGAACGTAAAGGAATTACTTAAAGTAATACTTCAATCCCCCTGATTGTCATCTGTCTTGATGAATGGAATAAATTGAATAAATTTGAGGTCCAAGATTAACAACAGCAAAACTATGTACTGTATATTGAACAGGGCATGTTGTTCAAGTTACCAGTTACTAGTCTGAAAAAGTAACTAATTACTCTACTAGTTACTAAATTATGAAAGTAACTAGTTAGTAGTTACTTTACTTTATAAAAAATAAAGGTTTACATTTTTTTATTATACACATTGTTTTCAAGGAGAAAATACTCTAAAAAAAAACTAAAAAAAGGAATAGAACTATGCCAATAGGATACTAAATAGTTTTAGTATGTTGACCAATCATCATCATTATGAGGACGTTATGCCCTGTGGAAGCCACTTTCTCTTTCTCATGTAGAATGTGTTTCACCCTGGGAGTGCACTCAGCGCACCATGACAGTTTACATGACGCACTGGCAGGAGAAGGGGCGGTTCTTTTGGATTACATTATGTAACGTGGGTAACTACTAACTCACCCATTGGAAACACAGTAACTATAATGGCGTTACTGAATGGGAAAATGTAAAGAGTTACGTTACAAGTTACAGCAAAAAGTAGTTTCTTTATGTAGGCCTAAAGTAACTTCATGTAAGGGCATTAGTTCCAACACTGATATTGAAAAGCCCTTTATAAACTCCAACACAACTCTTACATTATAGTTTAGTCCAACATGAACAAGTATCTTGTATCCAGCCTGTGTTCTCTTTACTTCCAATACACAGCCTTCTCATGGAAAGTCCCAGTGCGGTGTGTTGGGCCGCTACTCTTTCAATATCTACTGTACTAAATGACATGCCATATATGCAAATGATGAATGTTGTATTTATATAGAGCCCTTTCTCCAAGGTGCTTGCATTACATTCACCCATTTGCACACACATTGTGAGAATAGGCTTGTTTTGAAAGGAAAAAAAAAACTAAAGTAGCATGCCACTAATAATGATGATAATCAGCTGTGCCATATCATCCAAAGGCCTATTCAATTAACAGGTTCAGAGGAAAATGTGCTTGGTGTCTCACTCGATAGGTAGTTATCATGGGAGAATTGTACTAAAGTTAAAATATGAGAAGGTATAAGCTATATGTGTGGAGTTGTTTTCACTTTGCATGTTCTCCTCATGTCCCCTAGGGTAGGTCCTGGTCTCTATAGGACCTACGGAGGGGAAAGGAACTGATTAGAATAACATGTTCAAATCCTTCCATGCGCTACGTCCTAGTGGGGAAACTCCCCCTGTCGGGTGATAAGAAGCGGCCTGCTCACTCCTCATGCATTGAAGGAAGCATGCATGAGCTCAGTTCGGGGTTCTCCCCACAGGTTGTTGGCAGAGGGAGTATAGACAATTGGCACTGGGTGAAAAAATGGGTTACAATATATATAGCCTACATATGAGAAGGTAGATATCATGAATCAGAAGATGCTCCTCTTTTCTTACCCCAGTCTTTAAATCAACTACAAAGGATTCCCGAGCACGGCACGGCTGGTGCTCTCCGCTCCAAGTGGAGAACAAATCTTGCATACATGTATGTGACAAATAGTAGGACTTTAACTTTTTAGAGTGCTAGTGACACAGGCCCTTTTATATCTAATTGGGTGTAGCCAGAAAATCTGTCTAAACTACTGTAGCTCAAAATAATCCCAATTTAGTGGTGTCACATGCTGAAAATAGCTGATATACAACCTCACAATACGTCGCACCCGCGACACTTTGTGAGATTGTATATCGGCTATTTTTTGTGTCTCATGGGCATGGCTCAGAGTACAGGAGAGGTTGCTATTCGATTTAATTGTCTGGGCTCACAAATAAATTATGTGAGAGATCAACAAAGTGACACTATACCAGTATCATGCAGGTTATCAGGGGTCATCTAATTACCAAAACCATAAAGTATGCAGTCTGCAGATCTGTAATGGATAGGGCGAATAAATTATCATCTACTGTATGATTATCCAGCAAGGCAAGTTTAAAACACCAACAACAACAACAACGACGACGACGACGACAACAACACTACCACATTAACCTAATGTTAATTAACCATAACAAACCTTATCAACCACAATGAAATGCAAATATGCAATTCGACCTGTTGTGATGCTTTGTTTTTTTTATTTACTTTACTTTTAATTCTTCTGAACGTGTTTATATTAAGACTTGTTACAGGGTAGTGTACATGTGTTATGTGACTTGCTAATTTGTTTTTGTTGTTTGGATCCCCAAAAGACTAGTTTCTACCTGGCAGCTAACATGGATCAAAATAAAGAATACTAACAAGTATTTCTTACTAAAAATGGTGAATTAAATTGTTGTGTGGAATGGTCATTATTTATATAGGCTAGAACTAAGTATCTTTATACTGTATCTTTCTGTCTTTGTCAGATACAGTAATGTATTCACAGTATGTGACTTTCCCCCATACCCAGAACATTTTTTACTTTTTTTTAATTAATAATCTAAATCTGCAAAGTACAGTAAAACATTCCAAAATTTCTTGTGAAATAAAAAGTACTACAGTAGTAATTATAAAGTATCATATCAAGAAGTGAGAAATACTTCAAAATTGTGTGCAGTACGTGAGTAAACGTGATTCGTTAATGTCCACGAGTGATGCACATCTTATACTTTAGCCTTAATGACGGTTGTGTCATTGTGGAATGGAATAGGACAAAACGGGCAGCCTTGGTCACGACCAACACACATCACTGTCTACGTCAGACATATATTACATAATATTAGAACATACAGTACATAGGCAATGACATATGTGACAGTGTGCATTAGAGGTGATGGCTGAATAATTGAAGCCCGTTGTCTGTATATGTCCTTGGCATGGTGGTGGACCAAGTGAGTACTCAACCCTCTGTACTTGAGTCAAAGTATACTCCTGGTCACCAGTGAAACTTTCTCTGTCAAATTTGTCATTGGGTTACCGTAAAAGTACTGCAACAATGTGCTTTTTAATATGTGCATTCAAAAGCACAAAGTACATTTTCTTTTTATTATCAATGCATTGCTATATTTCTCCTGATCCTCCTGAAAGTTTTCAGAAATTCCCCCCAGAATCTCAAAAATACAATATTTGTCTTTGAAATGGCTAAGCATGTAATAAATACATACACAATCACATACTCAAGTAAATTATGTACCTACAGTAATCAAGTAAATATATACTAGTAAATATACTAGACAGTCCACCACGGGTCCCTGTCAATACGAGAGAGCAGCGCAGACAGCAGCATAGTCGCTGAGGTAATTTGAATCCATATAAATTAACCTTAATACCTTGATGTCTTCAATTACACTGAAGTAAACTGAAGCAATTAAGCCTCAAGCTTGGTTAGAGCGGTTAGAGCATATGCCTTTCATGTGTCAGGTGGTGGGTTTGAATCCTGCCTGGGCAACGGGTTCAATCATGGGTTCAGATATGAGTCTCCTGAGGAGGTGGATCGTATCATATCCAACTACCAGTAGATGGCTGCAGCTGGGTGGACTCGTTCGCCTTGTTACAGAAGTCCCTTTGGGACAAGACACTGCGCAACGACTCTGTTCATTAAGAAAGGCAAATGTGTAGATTCTTTATTATTCTTTTTTTTATTTTTTAGCTTTAAGTTATTTAGCCTAAGACCCAGCGTGCACAGTTGCAGCTGCACTGTGCTCTGGATGTTATGTAATTTTTCACCTGTACACTCGTTATATAACAACAGATAAATGAAAGAAAAACGCTCCTTTAATGCAATTTTGTGTGGTTTATCATAATATGCCAGTCAATTAATTAACAGCCAAATTAATCACATGACTTAAAGCGCCACTTCACCCCTTTTGTAACCAGATCTTATTTGAATTATGTTTTGGACACAATAAATACTTTCTTGCGGTTTGTATGTGTGTAATATTTGTTTTTAGATATTTTAGTCATGACGCCATGTTCATGACCAAAATGTGGTTTCACCTCCTTCCTGGACTACAAGTCACAGTGCACCAAAGCATTATGGTCATTGTAGGAATTCAGCAGTCAAACCTTAGTCAAAAACTAGTCATTATCTTTCTGGCCATATAAGTCGCACATTTCAAATTATGCTACTGCTGCAGTTTCTTCCAGCGGTGAAATGTCCCTTTCAACCTGTATGCTTCATTGACTCGGGTCTCCCAGGGGTTTATTTCTCTCTCCTGTTCCCCTCCACACTGAATATCTTCACCAAAAATAGCTAATCTAAAAACTCACAACGTGACAATTGTGGGCGTGACATGCCCAGAATAGGGACGCTATAGTATAGAGGGTTCATGTGGGTAATTAATTAACACAATTAATCAAGACAATTAACACTGCCTCCTCAAGAAAGAGATGTAATGAATTCTGAAATGAACACATTCCATGCAGAATCCTTTAGAACCAAGATTCACGTGATCGAGTGACGTCTCCCAACCTAACCTATGACTAAGGGAGCAGAAATAGCCACCAGTAGCGTGTCACTGCCTCCGTACATGCCACCCTGATATAGGGACAGGTACGGTGGCAACACAGCTAATGACGAGAACAGTGATTCTCTTTTCCTACACCCATCTCAGAGTTACAGTATACCATTTGGACCTCTGGTGCTCCCCGACCCTGACATTGAGAACCAGTGAAATGGAACAACCCATCTGCCCCTTCCACCCAAACCCATTGGAAAGTTGTTGTTTTAGAATAATTAGAATATCCAATGACAGGAGGCGAGGCAGTGCAAATGACGGACAAATGAAAGGCTTTAATTGGATGTCAGTGGGAAGCATGGAGGCAGCTATAGCTGAAGGGCACTCAGACAGGGCACCCAGACAGTAGCGTCAAGAAGCGGAAAGATGCTGCTTAGAGCAGGCGTCTTTTCCGGGTTTTTAAACAGCTGGGTGGATGGAAATGACGCGTGTGCACGACTGCAACTTCACACGTAGGCAAAAAACTCTTTGCTGACGCGTCAAGTTGCAGCCACCAGCTGTTTTAAAACCCGGAAAAGACGCCTGCTCTAGGCGACATCTTGACGCCTCTTGACGCTACTGTTTGGGTACAATGATACTCAGTCGTGACAGTTTTCTGTCCCATGAAGGGAGGGACTTTGAGGCCATCTCTGGTCTGGCCCCATCATAAAATTTCCGACCTATATACACAAGCCATATATGTACCAAAGCGCAATTTGAGATTTGAAGCTCTCCTACACATCCACCAAACTTCACATTTTCCTAAAAAACAAAAACAAAAGTTGATTCGCATTCAGAGCTCCGACTCCCTGGAATGCTCTCCCTCTCTAGAGATCAGGCTTTCAGAGTCTGTGCCCCCGGTTCAAACTCACCTCTACAAACCTGTGTTTTAACCTATTGTGTCCTACTGCATTGCTGTGTAATGTTTTCTCTTTCTCTATTTTTAATGTTGTTATTTGTATTTTATTCTCTATTTTTGTTGTGTTTTTGATTCTCTGTGAAGCACTTTGCAACTCTGTTTTGAAAGGTGGTAGTAATAGCATTATTTACTCTCAGTAGGTGTGCTGAAAACACTTTACTCTGCAGCAAAGATCACGTTTGCTCAGTTTCTGCTGAGAGGCAACGTCAGAGTCACACGTGGCACCGGCCTAGGAGAAATGAATGTAACGGTCGTTTGGCCAGGTGGCTGAATTGTCTCTGCGCGTCAGAGGACACTTTTCAAACAGAATGGCCCAAACAGAAGACCCGCTCAAGTGAAAGAGCATGAATCACATGGCTACATCACAGTTTACCTGCACACACGCTGAGACACCCTGCTGGGTTCCCCCTGTATTCAGTTAACCTGACAGCTGACAAACAGTGACACGAGGAGCACTTCTTATTGTGGGGTTGCCTCCAGCATAGAAATACTGTAGTGAAACAAGGAGCATGAGTTTTTGTTTTCCATGTATTTGTTCCAAATTCCAATGTTAAATGAAAAAACCAACAGCTCTAATGGGGCATTCTGTTTCGTCATGGTACTGTATGTGTGTAGTAGTATGATAGCATCGATTGTCCAAGTGCTTGTGAAGACATGACTGTTGGGTCTACAGTTGGTAACAGGAAATTAAGACAGCTGATGACATAATCTTGAGTTAACTTCCTCCTTATACAGGCCAACGTTTCCATTGCAAGTACGACATAGTTGTGTAGTTCTGCCTATACACACTGATGAAGATTTGACCCCCACACGGACCCCCCGGGACACAACACGGCTCACTGGAACCGGGCCGGCACCCTGGCCGTGTTCCTGGGGGTCTACAGTACATTACAGTATACAGAGCACAGTACAGTACAGTAACTATAAATCACACAGGGGTGATTTTATGAAACAAACACTTTGCAGATAGAAAGAGGATAATTCAAGCTTTTCGTACAGCCGCAATGTTGATGAGTTGGATGTTGTTTAATACAATCAGATAGGACTTTTCTGTTTGGATGAATGAGCTGTCAATGGGAAGTTGCACCTCGTTAGCACCTTGATGGCAAGATGGCAGCGTAAGCATAAGGTCAATTGATGAATTGACTCCGAAAAAAGAATCACAGAAGAAAGGAGCTTCTTTCTATGGCTTTACTTGGATATATGTGCAGTCTACAAAATACACATCTCTTAGAATCATCATAGTCAAACCAATTATCAAATTATTCTTACATAAAGCAACATACTGTTCAAACCTATCTACAGTAGGTACAGAACAGCCAACAGACCACCATAAAGTAGCCTATAATCACAGTAGATTAGCACAACATAGACAATATAACGGCATGACGATAAAATATCAAAATCAAAACGCCATTTTCTACAACAAACAATTAGACTTTTACCGTTTACCGTCATATACACAGTCAGAGAGGAAAAAATAAAACATTGCTCCTCATGTCAAACAAAGTAAAAACTGAGCATGCATGCTGAACCTAATAATTCATAAGTGAAGGCCTTGTTGTGTCAACGAGGACCTTCTTACTGTAAACTCAAACCACTTAAACCCTGTTCCTGTTCTTTGTAATGTTGTGTAAAGAATAGCAAAACTATCCAACCTACAAGCTCCGGGTTGAACCTGACAAAAACGTTGATATACACTGTATCTCATGTACAATGCATTGGACTCTGTTTCACACCCGAATGTCTAATCTCATGGTAATATCTGCTGCTACAGTATGTTAACCTACCTATACCGAAGTGCTACCAGCTTTACGTCTAACCTTATTATGTACCTTTTGTCTAACCTGTACATAATATACAGTACCAGCTGGATATACAAGATATATCTTAGACTTTTGCATATCCTTAGCTGAAAGCAACTAAAACAATGGAGCTTACACACACACACACACACACACACACACACACACACGCACAAGCGCACACACACACACACACACACACACACACACACACACACACACACACACACACACACACACACACACACACACACACACACACACACACACACACACACACACACACACACACACACACACACACACACACACACACACACACTTTACACCTGTAACCTGTGATATGATAATAAAGATGATGATGATTCTGTTTCCGAAGCTCAAAAAGTATTGCATTGTGACATGTTGTGAGCTTCTAAATGTGCTATTGGAGCCATTTCTGAAAGTTTTGAGATATATTTTTCGAACTTTCGAACCTAGAATGACATATCCCTAAAGTAGGGACAAGAGGTTGAATGTGTGGGTAATTAACATTTTAACTTTTAACTTTGTGAGATAATGAAAGCAGTGAAATGAAATAGAATTCAATCGATTAGAGAGCACTTGATGTGCCCTGGCTTGCACTCAAAGATGCATTACCGTCATGCCATGCAATTAACTAGTGCTTTGCAAAGAACAGACCGTCTCACTAGAGAAATATAGAGTGCTAACATAAACATAATGTGAAGGGCATTGGAGGGATAGTCTTAAATATAAGAAACATTAAATTAATTCACTCTCAAGTTTGAAAGTTTGCCTGCATTTGGTAAAGCTAAGGTCAATATTAAGGAGTGTGAGGTCGGAGGGAGTGAGTGAAGCTGATTAATTTGTGTTTTTAAGAGCCAGAATAGCAGCTGGATCTTGTAAAGACCTGGTATCGGAAAGTCTCATGTTGAATATCACTCATAAAAAGAGAAGCATTTTATGGAGGGTCACTGATCCCCACGCTGACTGGGAACATCTAGGCCAGTGGTTCTCAACCTGTGGGTTGGGCCCTCTGGTGGGCCATGAGGATATTGCAGGTGGGCCCCCACAAAATTGTCGAAACACTAAGATGTTAATGATAATATGACATGAAAATAAAAAATCACACACGTGTGAACTGAGTGTTGCAATCCCCCCCCCCCCCTCTCTCTCTCATTAGAGACACAGCACTACCCCTCTCTCTGTTTCTGGCACCCCCTACTGCTATTAATAAGTCACATACTCGTGCTCATTCAGGTACACAAACAGGTACATACACGGACATTGCTGGTTGTAGGAGTGGTTGCACCACTCAAAAATAAACTATGTTATGGTATTTCTTCTTAAATAGAAGCTTGAGTACTGTCACTAGATGTGCTCCACTGATCCATGCCAGAACACAATCAATGAATTGACCATGGTAATAAACATGCTCTGAAAACGCATGCAGTCCACCCATCTGACCACTTAACACAGTGTTCAGATGTAGCCTTGCATAGCCAGCCTTCATCTGCCTTTGCCGTTTGCAATGCATATTGCCCCAGGCAGATTAAGTCTGGCCCCTCTCAATTGTGGGAGGACTTCATGGCCGAAGTGGTGACGAGCCAACCACATTAACTTTGTCCGGAACCAGGCTATAACCAATCAGGGCCCAGTATGCAAATACGGGCGGGACATTGCGGAAAAGGTCTGATGCTGAGAGGGACGAGACTAATATCCATGCGGTGATATTAGTATTGCTATGCGAGGCTAGTTCAGATGGTCGTCGTGGACGATGTCCACGACACCCAGTACGAAGCATTCATTTAAGCATTCGAAACATGCAAAGAAAAATCGCAGCGGTCTCAATTACAGTCAAGAAAGACATGGATCATATCACTCCAGTTTACATTGGCTCCCTGTCTTTCAAATTAGTGTTTTAATACTGTTGTTTTTAGCAACTTTGAATCTTATGAGGCTAAGAAAACGACCCACACACTGACAGGAACTTGCAAAAAATGTTGGTCTTTGAGAAACAGTGCTTTTCTTTGTAATTCAAAGATCCTCTTTTTATTATGCACTTGTACACTGTCCTGTCATTTATTGAGGGTTTTATGTATTTTCTTGTGCTGCACTTGTTACTTTATTATTGTATTTCATCTGTTTTCTATTCTTTTAGCTTTTTCTTAAATTAAAATGTCCGGCTTATAATGTGTTTGTTTTGTTTTTGAATTGCTTTGGAATTGAAATGTACTGTACAAATAAACATGCTCCGAGCTGCATGGACAGCATTCTTTCCAACATCACCATCTACAGCCGTGGTTCCCAAACCTTTCAGCCGTGACCCAAAAGAGAACTTATATGTCTCCCCGGGATACAAACTAGTGAAAATAGCAGATCTACAAGCTCACAAGCTTGTACATCTGCTTCTTAAACTACGTCTTAAACATTAGTTTTATGGAATAAATTTGATTATTTTCGTCTGGATGTCCCCCAGGATAAATTGGCCCGCGAGCCAACCTTGGGTTAACTAACTATAACTAACTAATTAAAGTAACACGCACACGCGCGCGCACACACACACACACACACACACACACACACACACACACACACACACACACACACACACACACACACACACACACACACACACACACACACACACACACACACACACACACACACACACACACACACACACACACACAAAATACAAAATAAATGCTGACTGGCGATTTTATGTATTTATTTATGTTTTACCTGTTAAAAACAATCAATCAATTAGAGAGAGAGAGAGAGAGAGAGAGAGAGAGAGAGAGAGAGAGAGAGAGAGAGGTGGGGGGGATGGCGGGTCAGGGGGCGGAGGGATGGGGGGAGGGGAGGGGTGGTGCTGAATGAACAGCTCCGACAGACAGACAGACAGTCATAAGCGGCTCCTCTGTCCATAAAGTCATCAGACAGTCTCTCGGCGCGGCGGTGAACTGACCTCAGTTAGTTCTAGCCATGAACCAGCCGAGTTCCCCGTCCTCCAGATCCACCAAACTTCGGGAGTTTCAAAAAGCCACCGCCGCCGCCTCCGGATCACGACCCTGACGCCATGAAGAGGCAAAACGTCCGGACCCTCGCGCTCATCATCTGCACCTTCGTCTACCTGATCGTCGGGGCGGCGATCTTCGACGCGCTGGAGTCGGCCAAGGAGAAGACCACGCGGAAGGAGATGGACGCGAGGAGGCGAGAGCTCCTCAAGACCTACAACCTGAACGCCAGCGACTTCGACGAGCTGGAGCGCGTGGTGCTGCAGCTGAAGCCCCACAAAGCCGGCATGCAGTGGAAGTTCGCCGGCTCCTTTTACTTCGCCATCACGGTGATCACGACTATAGGTAAGATTATTTTATAGGGTTTTTAAACTTTTTGTTTTTCTTAATCTCAAAGAGCCTCATAACTCCGAGAGACAATTGCGGGTCCATTTGGTTCCATACACTCTCAGAGTTATACACACCTGTAAAGGGTCCATTTAAATTGGAATTCCCCCTAATTATCCCTGAAGGTCCCTTTGTTTAAAATAGGCTATCCACTGGTGGTGGAAGCCTGCAGGGACTGCAGTATCATACTGAATTTTCACCAAAGTATATTATATATATTATATAGTTGGCTGTGTTGACAATAATATAGCCTACTGTCTTATTCAGGCTGAGTCGCAGCAAAAATTGGCCACATGCTCATGTTTATTTACAGTAGCAATCAGCTGTGTCCTGAGGGACGGGTATTGGAAAAACGCTACCTTGCCAAAAGTCATTGGTGCTAAACAAGCCTTATTTGGAATTGTAGACCTCATTCAACAATCATCTTAAAAGTATTTGTCTAGGAATTGTGTTAGTTTAAAGAGTGTTTTTCATTTATTAAACAGTAGGCTAAAGACGGTTACAGTGCTGGAATAAATATCCAACACACCATGCATGATGCATGTCATCATAACTCTCTTTGAAGCGAATAACCCTGGAAGTGCAAAATGCCCCCCCCCCCCCCCCCCCTCCCCCCCAAAAAAAAAACATCACAGAGAAGACTTTGAAGTGCCAACCGGCCACTTATCCTATATTCCTAAGAAGTGTCCCATTTGACTTCCCAAATATATAATAATGATGTCATGGTCTCAGCCAGATGCCAGATTGAGGAAATATCAATGTTTCAGCAATCTGTCGAATCTGTCCTCTTTTCTTCATCATATTTTCCAAGTCTTATTTGAGTGGTTTACATTTGCATTGCATTTAGCAGATTTTCAGGACCCCCAGTTTGATATGCATTAGGCCATGGACCACCAACTGATACACATTTTTGAGTGGTGCAATCACTCCAAGGAACAGCAATGTCCTGTTGGTTAATGTGTTGGTTAATGAACACCAGTATGAGTACCAGTAGGGGTGCCATGCAGAAACAGAGAGAGACAGTGCTGCACTGTTGCCCGCTAATGAGAGAGAGAGAGAGAGAGAGAGAGAGAGAGAGAGAGAGAGAGAGAGAGGGGAGGGGGGGGGGGGGGGGAGAGAGAGAGGGGAGTTGCACCACTCGGTTCACACACGGATGTGATTTTTTTTAAATCTCTGGGTCCACTGTAAAAGTCACAAACTCTGAGAGTATATATACACAGAGCCATAAGTAAAGGGTTAATTTACTATTATGTGTTTCAAATATTTGTAGAAAATAAAATGAAAATAAGCTTTCATTACTATTCCCCTTGTATTATTAATAATAATAATAATAATTGTCATAATAATTGTCATAATAATAATAATAAATTAAGCACATGCACAGATCTCCTTTGGTTCAAACAAATTAACCACTTTCCGTCATCGGCTATTCTGTCCGAGCGTTCACCCTTGGCGGAATAGCCTATAGGTTTCAGGTGGTTACGAATCTGGAGGTGTATTATTCACCTTATGTCTGGTTCATGCATTTTTGTCCCCTCATTAACGCCTATCAGCCTACCATCTGTGTTCCTAGCCTTATCATCCACCCACCACCTGAGTCACCCACACTGCTCTGTTTAGTGACCGGGACAGTTGCCAGGGGTTGACCTGACGTGTAACCTAATCATACGCACGCCGCTAATTGGACGCTAACCCAATCCGGGGGTGTTTGCAACCACATTCTGTAATTGTGAGCCCGCAGCCTGCTATAGCTAACATGGCTTTTCACTCTGCCATTAAATATTAATGACAACACCAGATCCCATACTGTTCCACTGTTCTACTATAGCAACATGCTGCTATAACACTACACTACACTACACTACACTATACTGTACACTATATACATTATAATATTTATGCCGTATACTATATGCAATGTGATGGAAACCTTGTATGTTTAAAACCGCTACTTTTCAAGAAATGGCTGTGTGTGTGTGTGTGTGTGTGTGTGTGTGTGTGTGTGTGTGTGTGTGTGTGTGTGTGTGTGTGTGTAGAGGGGGGGGGGGGGGGGGGTGCTGTACAGTAGCCTACTTCCAATGGGTCCAGTGCTGGTACTATTATTTTGGTCATAAGCTCTTGTTATTTTCATTGGTTTAATTATTTATAAAACCCCACAGACACACTTAAACCACTTTCAAAGATAGCAGTCTGCGACACGTTGTGATTGGCTATTTTGTTGAAGTTGAAATATGGCGATATGAGGTTTCTGCCAAATGGCAAAGATATGGTTGCTGTCGGGCAGAAACCTTGTATCTCCTTGTTTAATGTTTTATGTTTATTTATTTTTAGCAGTGCAGCGCTCCAATAATTAGTGTGTGTCCGTATGTTATGTATATGTATTGTATGTATGTATGTATGTATGTTTACAGTAGCAACAGATGGTGTCCTAAAGTGGCACTGTTGAGCAGCCTAAAGGGCTACAGTACAGCTGTTGAACTTCACACTGACCACTATAACAATAGTGCATGCACGCGCACACGCACACACACACACACACACACACACACACACACACACACACACACCTCTCAATTCACACAGGTGTCATTTTCTTGTAAATGAATGCCTTACTTCATCATACAAGAGTATTTTCACGCAAAAGTAGTGAAAATAGCAGCTCTACAGGCTCTCAACGCATCGCAATGCAATGTGAGCTTTAGATCGGCTATTTTCTCTATTTTAATGTATAATAAAATGTTTTGGACATGAGGTTTTTACCCGACAGAAGCTGATGCTCTAACTATATACTGTATTGTGCTATGTGAAAAAAAAGGAGAAAAAAAAAAACTGCACCTTTTACAGCCATGGTCACTTGGTCAGTCACAAAGTGCTTTACAGGTTTCAAAAACGTATCAATATGAAAAAGTTAAGCAAATGAGGAGAAATAATCGATCAAATGACCCCAGCCATTAAAAGGACATCGCAAATAGAGACAGTACATTGTAACATGACACAAAAGTTGCAGGGATGAAAAAATAGTAAATGCATGCCTGTCTGAGCAGGTGAGTCTTTTAACAGTTTTATTTATTTATTAAAATGTTATTATGTATACTGAGGACATAGTGGTGGACATAGGCTAGTACTCAACCTTGAATCAATTGATAGATAGTAGATACTCATGGTCAAATATTACTCAACTTCAAGTGAAAGCTGCTCTGTCAAATAAATTTATATTTGAGTGAAAGCACCGGGGTACTTGCCTTTAAAAGTATTTAAGTATTCAAACTACATTATTTTTTAATATCAGTAATTGCCACACTGATTTTTTTTTAAAATGCTCCAGCAAATACAGATACAATTCAACGATAGTGAAAATAGGCCATCTGAGCTTGTTGATCTGCTATTGTGGACGCAAAGGGAGAGTCACCTGTGGTATAACGGCCTCATGGGAGGGGAAACCAGCAGGCCCTGGGCTCAGCATCTCACTGACCTGCTGGCCACATAATCTATAATGTATACCAGCTAACACGCTATCTATAGGCCAACTGTACTGTACTTAACTGTACTGTATACACCATAACGCATTTCCCAAACAGTGGGTCGGGGCCCCTTTGTGGGTCCTTGAGGAGGTGGTTTCAGGGGGTCTCCACAGTGGCGTACGGAACTGGCGATAGGCCCAAGTGCAGATATTTTGTTTCCCCCCATAAATCAGTGCTATTTTCATAAATCAGTGCTATTGAACACACTTTACATTTGTGTGTTGGTAAAACAAATGAGTTACTTTCTTCCAGACAGCAGAGATATATCATATCACACAGTCACGAGCTGTATCATGAGTCACAAGAGCAAGGTTTTAATTATCAGTACCTGACTCATGTTGAAGTGTATTCTCACAGCACCAATCTCCACTAAAGCCATCATTTATGTTATTTTTCTTTCTCTTTTTTGATGCCATAAAGAAAAAGGTCAAGATGATTTTTAGCCATACATAAATCACTAACCAATCTGTATAAATAAGACAAGTAAAGATATCACATGCAAAAGCAATCTGAAGAAGATTATTATTATCTCTGAGAAGATAAACTATGGCTGCTTAACTTAAAGTACATAATTCAGACCAGTGTCATGAATGCAGCTTTCATTTCCTTGGAGGTTAGGTTGTGATAAAAGACCGAACAGCACTTCTCTACTGAACATGAAAGTGCCACTTCGCAGAGGAGATGCTGCGACCAGCAGTCTCTGTTCTCCACCTACTGTATATGAAGACCTCTCTTCTCCATATTCTAACTTTAAATGAATAATAAATAAATACCTTTTTTGCGCTGATTTAAGAACAATGCTGGAGCGATGCAGCGGCTGTCACTTGAACATTATTGCTGCACGTACTGTAGCCTATGAATCTGTTATTCCTTGAAGCGAGAGTAACTGAATACAAATAGACTCGGTAGATGGGAGCTGGAAACGGTTCTGGCAGCAGCACAACACACAAAGTACCAGTATACATCAAAATGTTAATATAACACTCTGGATTTGAACTGTGTCGGTTCAAATCCACTCAACTGGCAGACAGAAGAGAGTCATACTCTCCCTCTGCGAGAGTCGTGGCAGAGCAGACTCGCAGAAGAGAGAGAAATGTCCTGCAATATGAATACATTTTTGATTCATTTCATTCGGACCAGTGTTGGAAAGTAACTAAAGTAACGTATTACTTACAGTAATATTATTACCTTTTTCCAGTAACTATAATATAACTACAGTAATTACTTATTACTGTACTGAGATTTAATATTACTAATATGTTACTATTTTTCTAAAGTAACTCGTTACTATACTGTGGGATTGAGTGTTTATTAATGGTAGATTGTGTTGGGATGGAGTTGCTTTGCAGGCTGCTGATCTGTCTGGATTTAGACTATAGAGCGGACACGGTAATGATGCACACTTGTCTGTACGTGTGAATTATCGGATGCAGAAGGGCGGGCCTTAAACTGTCCGGAACAAATTGGGTAGTGTGAGACTTTTGCGGAACAAAAGATGCCTACTGAAAAAAAAAGTAAATTAGCAAGTAAGTAATAACTAGTTACTTTAGGCAGGGAGGAATATGTAAAGTAATATATATATATTTTTTAAGTAACTGGTAATGGGTAATATATTACCGATTTGAGTAACTTTCCCAACACTTATTGTGACGGTAACTGTTATAATCGAAATATTGCTTCAATCTACAAACTCACATTGTGTTACATTGTGATTTTTTTGCAGGGTGACGCTGTCATACCACAAAGTATAATTTAGTACGACAAAGTATAATTTAGGTTTTGGTGTCCTGAGTGTCCAAGCTGAGACACATCTTTAAAAATCAAATCAGATTGGAATTGTGTTTTAAACCATGTAAGAAAGTTTACAGTGCTATGTATCTCATAGCACTGTAAACTTTCTTTAAAACACAATTCCAATCTGATTTCAGTTGAAATACAGTAGATTCCCAGAACTTGTTCCAGTGTGGTAGAAAGTTGTACTGTAGTTGAATAAAATGTAGTTAGCAGGATGTTACTGAACAGCTAACAAGCTTAATTTAATTGAGATATCTGTTGCAATCAGTGTTACAAATTTACGTGGCTAGTTCCGGGAAATATTAATATTTTCTGACTGATAACACGCCAAATGAATAATCATAATCCACTTTTGTGGTTGAAGTAAGACTGATTAGCCAACAGAACAATCTGTTAGTGCAGAGTACAGGCTGAAATATGAGTGGTAATTGCTTAGATTAATAACGTCATCATTATTCAATTGAGTTTAGGGGTACGCATGCTGAGCGCACCCAGACTGCAACTGTCGCCAGCTTAAAGGAGTAGTTCACCCAAAAAAGTTATACTTATTTTCTATTACACACCTTTTGAATTCATGGATTGTTTTTTGTTTTCGTCGCATTCCCAAGCCAATAATTTGGTCTTTTGATCTATTTACCAGCTGTGCATGAGGCTGTGCTCACAAAGGAGACTCTTGGTGTCTCCATAGGGAACCACTGCTGGACATCAAATTATTGGCTTAGGAATGCGACAAAAACAACAAAATATCCATGAATTTATTTGGGGGGGGAACTATCCCTTTAAGGTTTAGATTTCTGTGTGGCCCTCGTGTGGAAGTAAAATATCAATACTGTAATGTAGCTAGAAGCTAGTAAAGTAACTAGTAAGTACAATATTTGTCTCTGAGATCTAGTGGCATAGAAGTAATTGTATTGACAATTGGAAACACCCCAGTAAAGTAAAAATACCTCAAAATTATACTTACTGTAAGTACAGTACTGAATCACTTTAAACCAGGAATATTCAACTGGATTAGGCAAAGGGCCACAATTGTAAGATTACTTAAAGTTGGGGGCCATAAAACAACAAAAAGGGTAACGATTCGTCCATTCGTCTCTCCCATTTGTAGCTACCTATTTTTTAAGTTTTAAGTGGATTTCACACCAAATCCATTACCTTTGCATGGTTGTGTGTTTCATCCAATAACTCAATAGTTTCCTGCATGGCATGGGCTGAATGGCACGATGGCCCAACTCTCAATGAATGGTTCATGAAACACGTCATGAGAGCCTGTGAGACGCTGCCATGGACACATTGAAAATACCTACTTCCTATTTTCTCGAACTATGCAGTACAAAGGCCTGGCAGCACAGAGCTGATCATCAAAATGTGTAAATGCATTATGAAGTCAGGTCTCATACGACCTATAGCACATAACAATGGACATAAATGTGTACTATTAGCACACTAATGGACAGCATTATGTGAATTATGTGAGTGGTGGTAGCCACAAGGAACAGCAATGTGGGTCCCTATGTCCATAATTATGTCTGGTACCAACAGGTGACAAAGTGGCACTGTTGAGCTTCACACTGAGCACATGTGCATGATGGGAAGTGACTTTTTTTTTGTGTAACACCAGTATAGAGTACACAAAGTACAGTACAGTACAGTACAGTACAGTACGAGTAGTACAGTACAGTTTTTAGTGTATTACTAGTACAGCACAGTGCTGTACAGAGTACACTGCAGTACAATACTACAGTACAGGGTACAGTGCAGTACAGTATGGGGTACAGTACAGCACACTAGAGTACAATTATTAGTACAGCACATTACAGTACAGTATGAGTAGTACAGTAAAGTACAACACAGTACAGTACGAGTAGTACAGTACAGTTTTTAGTGTATTACTAGTACAGCACAGTGCTGTACAGAGTACACTGCAGTACAATACTACAGTACAGGGTACAGTGCAGTACAGTATGGGGTACAGTACAGCACACTAGAGTACAATTATTAGTACAGCACATTACAGTACCGTATGAGTAGTACAGTATAATACAGTACAGTATGAGTAGTACAGCACAGTACAGTATGAGTAGTACAGTACAGAACAGTATGAGTAGTACAGTACAGTATATTACAGTACAGAGTATAGTACCGAGCCAGGTACAGAGTACAGTACAATACAGAGTATAGTACCGAGCCAGTACTGTACTACATTCAGTACAGTACAGTATGGGCCGCCAGTTGAATATACTGTAACTACTTTAAAATGTACACCACTGCATGAAAGGGGTTTGCCATCAATGACACAAGCTAAAACACTGTGTGGCCCTCAGGGGCCTCTATCAGTGAGACAACATAAAACTCTTGATCAGCCTTCCAGGGGCCACTGTGTTCGCTGCCTGCGGTTAGGATAAAATATTGCACAATAAAGATACAGACAATGGGCAAAATGCAAATGTGCAAAAAACACTAGACAGACAGACAGACAGACACACACACACACACACACAGACAGACAGACAGACAGACAGACAGACAGACAGACAGACAGACAGACAGACAGACATTATGCAGGTACAGTATTTGTGGATTGTATTTAGTTCACTGCCAGTTGTATTGTTAATGTTTTTGTAATTGTCTTGTAATTGACTTGTCTTGTTTAAGCCATGTCGAGGAGCCAAAACCAAATATCTCTCGTATAGAAATGTGATAATATAAATATAATCTTAGGCTCAAGAAATAGGCTAAAGGTTAAGTTTAGTGTGACCTATACAGTCTGAACAGAGTTCAAGACGAAAGGGGTATTCATACTCCAGTTCGGTCAGGTCACCTCGGCACCTAAAACTGAAGTATGAATAGGCCTTTAGACACAGTTGTTTAACCCATTAAAACCGGGAAAGCATTTTGGTATTGTGCAATTGTGGTATAATTTTACCCAATAAAAAAATGTGAGTACGTCTTCCACCACTGGTCAGACTAAACCTACGTGCGTTCAAGACCGACGAAAGAAACGCTCATTTTGTCAAGGAATGGCCAATGAACGCATCCCTGGACTCGCACGACAGGAATAGGATTACCGAAGGTTAACTCATAAACCAAAAAGCGGCACTCCAAAATAAAAGATGCAAGACTGGCTCAGATGAAATTTCTGATGCAGAAGATGCCATTTATTTGCGAACGCTTTTTTTTCAGGATTACCGAAGGTTTCAACTGGCAACGCAAGTGAAGTCAGCGGTGTCACACAGAGAGTCATAACAGAGAGAGGCCAAGGCAATTTCTGCTGATACGAGATGACCTAATGAAGAGAACTCTCATTATTGTATTATTATCATTTGATTGCAGGTCACGCGCATGGGTGCATTCCTCATTGTGCAGAGTGGGCCTTAATGCTCTGTGGGTTTCAGTGTGCTGCAGATACCAGTGAATGTCTAGTCCGGTGGCAAGGAGATCCAGGCAGGGAAAAAAGAAAGGAAAGTTTGAGCAAAGCTTGAACCAGTGGTCTAGTCTTTATTATTACCAATTCTAATGTTTTACTTTTTGTGTTTTTGTTTCGTAAATGAATGCCCTAATGCCATCATACTATAGAGCGCCGCAGTCCCGCCCCCTTTCAGAAAAGCGAGTGGCCCAGGAAATGAAAACCCAATGCATTCTCCCATCGGCACTTTTAATATAATTTATTTAAAGACGGTTACGCCGCGGACAAAGCCAATTCGGATTGTGACGAATCATGACAATGAACACAATATTTTGGGCCGATCAAATAATTTATAAGACGAAAAACAAAACAAATAGTGTTGTCTCCTGACTTTCTTTTCTTCTTTCTAATGATTTGATCGTCCCAAAATATTGTGTTCATTGTCATGATTCATCACGATCCGAATTGGCTTTGTCCGCGGCGTAACCGTCTTTAAATAAATTATATTAAAAGTGCCGATGGGAGAATGCATGGGGCTTCCACTTCCTGGGCCACTCGCTTTTCTGAAAGGGGGCGGGACTGCGGTGCTCTATAGCGTCACACAAAAGTATCAAAAGTAGCAGATTATGCAAGCTCGAGCTTGTAGATTTACTACTCTTGCTATTTTTTTATTTGAATACTTTTTAATTTGAAAAACAGTTTTAGACATAATAGGGTTCCATCCGACAGAGACGTTTTGTTAATGCGATATTGAGTTAAGACATCAAGTCTTTGTTAAAAGTAGAAAGAGAAGGAATATTGCACTGGCACCTGCACACTCACAGTCTGTACTGGAGCCAAAGGGTGGCTCTGTACATAGCAGAGGGATAGCAGCTGATCTGTGTGAGAAGATTAGATTTTGCCCAACACCATTTCAGGACCACTGTTCATATCATAGTCTATGCCTGAGTAGAGGATGATATGTTATCCAAGAAGATGACATTGATTGATTGATTGATTGATTGATTGATTGATTGATTGATTGATTGATTGATTGAAAATCGTATTCACAGTTTGTAGAAAGGGTACAGTTCAAATGAAGGTACAGGTCAATACAAAAAACTGCTACGAGGATAAAACCAGAAAAAGCACTAAGACTTGTTTACATCAGGGTCCTATGAATGTACACTTCTATCAATAAAAAGGAAATCATCATATACAGTTAAAGAAAGTAAAAAAGTAAAAAACATGTACAGTATGTTTTGAATTGCAGCTGTCCGTAAACCTGCTCTTTGAGTCACTGTCGGGGCAGCTATCTCCTTTTTTATATATAAATCAGTGCTGTTGAACACCCTTTACGTCTGTGTGTGTGTTCTATTTTGGACATACAGTAGCCGGTTTCTGCACGACAGCAGAGATATTCTTCGCATACGGTGCAATGTGTTGTGAGCTTTATTTATTTATTATTAAATTGGAAAGGAAATGGTATAAAATTGAATGACCGCACTGCAGGAGGGGGGGGGGTATCAAAAGCAGAGGTGTGGATGTACACCACCCCCCCCCCCCCCCCTATTCCAACCCTGACAACTATAATCATAGCCCTTCACCCTAGCAGAGTTAGGCCACGGCTACTGTATGTTGAGCTCTGCATGACACACACACACAAATCCATGTCTATTACTGGCTACGAAAACGGCGTGTACAGTACCAGAGCAGAATGTTGATAGAAGCCACCGCGGTTCCCCCGCTCCCCGCTCCGTTCACATGGACCCCAGGAATGTTTACCTATTGAGTGTCTGCTTTGTGCACACATGGTGCTTCAATGGAAAGTTGGGCGCCCGCCCTGCCTTCACTAAACAAAACACGACTCTGTATTTACACCACGTCATAATCCATGCGGGATCAGATTGGACTCTAACCAAATGAAATACTGTAGTATACAGTAGTGAGGGGCTTTCAGAATATCTTTCACTGCAACAGATTCATGTTTAGTCTATTCCGGCATATAGGTATAGGCCTTTGACAGGCTGTGTGGACAATATGAACCCCCTAGCATCCCTCTTCCAGGGCGAACATTCGGGGAAAATACAAGCTCACCATGAGTGTATAGATTTTAGTGCATACTAGACCACTAAGGGACTCGATCCGGTCAGCTAAGTATATAGGGTTTACATTGTTAAATGATTTGACAACTGAAATCAGCTTTGTGCTGTTTTATTTGTCCAAAACTGAGAGATCTGTCCTCCCCCTCTCCCCCCATGTGAATGAAAGAACATCTATAATCTGATGACCCTGAACATGGAGTCGTGTGCCTCTCAGCATAGCACAGGGCTTTTAGTGCACATTGGACAGGTAGAGCCGTTTGATTAATGTCCTAATCCATCGAGTGGAAATTTGAGATTAACTGAGTTGCGTTCCAGTTCTCCAGAAACAAGATATGGCCGCTACGAGTACAGCGGCAATGCCGTGGTGTCAAGGAGACCACGTATCACGTTAGTTTAGATGAAACTATGAAACGGGGCATTCTACACAAACATCCAATGAATCTCTTTCATACCATCATGACGCAAAGGTGCTTACCTTGTTGTCTATTGTAAACCTCATACCTGAATATTAATATTCTTTGTTATGTAAAAAGAAAAGTACTTTTGATAAAATATTAAGCTCTATATATTCTGATAACCATAGCTAGTGAGTGTTGCTCAATAATATTTTTCTCCTCAATTTAGGCATTATGTTAATTAATCCCTCCCCACATTGTCTTTGCTGTTGTATACATGTATACCACATGCCAGTGAGGAGCGCCCACCGGGAGGAGGTGGAGCCTCCCGTCCCGCTCCTCCCACCCAACCCTCCCTGCTGACAGGTGTCCCGCCCCCAGTATGTAGATTTCTGAATAAATTTGACAACGTTTGACTAATTTGAGTACTTGTACTTTGGTGCTGATAGTATATTGTGATGCCAGTACTTTTCTTTTTATGTAACAGAGTTGTGGTGTTGATACTTTTAGTAAAGTAAATAATCTAAGTACTTCTTCCACCACTGCATGTAATTTGACACGAGTTTGTTTCCATCTAGAGTATATAGGGCCATAAATTGTCACCGGGACTGTCTCAACGGTCGGGTCAAACTATTGGATGGAGTTTCTCTCCTCGCGTGAGCTTAAAAAGGAAAGGTATTGGAAACTTGGCTGTTACTGGTGCAACCAGTAAGAGTGGCCAGGGACACTTCTAGGAACCCGGTAACAAGGCCGGGATTATAGTCATGCTCACAATGGACAATGTCAAAGAGACTTTAAAAAACTGCAAGGGAGGGTATAGGAATTTTAAAAGCATATGATTGATCAACCCAGGCCTCCTTTAAGACAGAGCAAGTAGACAGAAATGAGGTAGATAACTCCCCCTTTAGAAGCCTACCAGAATCCTGCTGTCTGTCTGCATGTTTGTACAAGGAAGCCAATTGGAATTATGGGTCCCATGGCAACATACCGCCCTTGGCTCCCAATATTAATTATTAAACAATAAAACCTATAACCGCTGCGCCTTTGATGGAACCTGAAGGCCGACTTGGAATTATTCTTACATTTGGTGTCCCTGTGTGTACTGTATTGTGAGTGAGTGTGTGTACATCTTAGGGCATAATGCACATGTTTTTTTTTCACACACTCACACCTCTCTCTCTCTCTCTCTCCCCCCATTTATTCCTTGCATTGTGCCTACACATGTTGCGACCTCCGGTCGCAACATGTGTAGGCACAGTGCACTGAAGTTTTTTAATTCCCCCCCCCCAGGACGTGCCTAGTCTTGTGCTTGTTTGGATGAACTATGCAATTTGGGTTTGAACTGTCATTATTTGTATATTTAGTGTTAAAATCTCCTATTTTATGTTGTTTTCTTCTTCTTTTTCGGAACTTGTAAAGCTTAGCATCCCTGGAGAGAAGGGCCTCAACCCTATACATCTTCCGAGAATGAAATACAAGGTTATTGATTGATTGATTGTGTGTTACACGCAGCCACAGCTAGAGAGCCAGCCTGGTGTTGCAGTGCATGCTCCGTGCACCTTTTGCACAATGTTGTGACGTCCCATAATCCCCTCTCCTCTCCCCTCTCTGACAGCCCCCCAGTGCAGTACGCAGTGTTGTGTTCAAACCAATCAGCAGTCACCGGTGTTTCCTACTGCATTTATTCAGCATGGCTGAGCCACCCAGGAGCAAGATAAAGCAAGCAAGCAGCCACCAGCACTGCTACAGTATTACACACACTGTTCGATGTACCACTTGAAAACAGAAAGATGAAGAAAGTAGCCCATCTACAAGCAGGAATCACATGTGTTGTGAGCTTGTACAGAGAATATCTGAAGTGTGCAAACTGACTGTGAAAAGTGGACTGACTAAGGTGACCTTCACACCAGAAAGCTTTACTGTGTCACTGTGTAGGGACTTAGGCCAGGGACTTTTTCTGTCTGTGCTCAGTGCGCTGAGCGCGCTCTGCCTCTATGCCCAAAGGAACAGTGCGTGCGGAGGGGGAGAGAGAGAGAGAGAGAGAGAGAGAGAGAGAGAGAGAGGTCCAGTCCCCGACGGCACGAAACATGCACGTTATGAGTATCATTTTAACACCATAGATTTCACTGTGTAGGCTATAGTGAATTGAACACATTGATAAAATTCCTTGACACAGCCAGTGTGAAGGCAAACTGCAGCAAATTAAATATGCAAGAATCCAAACTTCTCCGCCCATTCGCATCGAGTCTACCAAAGTATTAGGTGAGAATGTGACCTAAGTAAACAGGTGTGGGGAATAAGGCAATCAATTGGCTCAGGCAGAGCCTGGAAATTGCACAGGTGTCGGGACTTGGGCACAGTCCGCTGACAGAGTCTGACCAGAGCCTTTCCTGGCAGTTCTGGACAGCTGTGGATTTACATAACTCGAGAACATAAGTTCTCGAGTTATGTGGATTACAGATGTACATAGTAGCTCTCTGGCCATTCAGCGGCGCCCGCCCCTACAATGCACTAGAACCATGACTGTACCCATAACCTAACCCTAACCCCCCCTACAGTCTGCACTAGAAACATGACTGGACCCATAACCTAACCTGCCCCTACACTCCTACAGTCTGCACTAGAACCATGACTGGACCCATAATCTCGGGAACACATTACGACTACTGCAGCTGTAATGATAATTATACATGTTACACTGCTTGTCACAATGTCCACATCACTGGACTGTCCCCAAGGGACCGTGCACTGTCTCCACATCACTGGACTGTCCCCAAGGGACCGTGCACTGTCTCCACATCACTGGACTGTCCCCAAGGGACCGTGCACTGTCTCCACCTCACTGGACTGTCCCCCAGGGACCGTGCACTGTCTCCACATCACTGGACTGTCCCCAAGGGACCGTGCACTGTCTCCACATCACTGGACTGTCCCCCAGGGACGGTGCACTGTCTCCACATCACTGGACTGTCCCTCAGGGACCGTGCACTGTCTCCACATCACTGGACTGTCCCCAAGGGACCGTGCACCGTGTCCACATCACTGGACTGTCCCCCAGGGACCGTGCACTGTCTCCACATCACTGGACTGTCCCCAAGGGACCGTGCACTGTCTCCACATCACTGGACTGTCCCCAAGGGACCGTGCACTGTCTCGTCTGTCCCCCAGGGACGTGCACTGTCTCGTCTGTCCCCCAGGGACCGTGCACTGTCTCGTCTGTCTTCGCTGTCATATGCAGTACACAGCTCTCATAGAAACCCATTAGAAACCCTGATAGACCATGAAGGAGGAATAAGGTACAGCTATAATGCAGTTGATCCCTTGTTGATGGCAAAGGGGTTAATGATAGCTCGCAAAGTCACATCAAAATAGAGAATGCCTACTGCAGCCTGCTGGGGTCTCTCTCTCTCTCTCTCTCATTAACGTTTTATTGACTACTAAAGTTATTGATGGGAGTGGTTGTAGTTGGTCCACCTGCTCTTCTATTGAGACACGCATGTGGTCAGGATGAACTCAAATGGAAACTACTCAGCTTCCCTTAATGTGCTCTCCATTATAGCTCAACAGTAAAGATGTCAGCGCTTGTGTGGAGGATCCGGGTTTGAATTGTGAGCGACTGCAGCTTTATAGGGGGTATTCCACTTTAAACCACTTCGGGGTCATTTTTAACATCTTACTCTGGCTTTTCTCATGCAGGTTTCTGGATATTTGATTTACATTTTCTGCTATTCGTTCTCGAAACGATAGCATCATGCGATGGAGCATATAGATTCGCAATTGAGGTACTTTATTAGTCCAAAATGTAAACAGCACGTGTGCTAAAAGGATGACCCCAAAACAGTCCTGGGGACCATTGCGATCGTATGTATACATAGCACAACATTGAGCTCATAAAACATTTTCAAGGTTTTAAAGAAAAAATACTATGACATTATTATTATTACTTTTATATCACATACTATTATAATGAACGCATCTTTTGCACAATGTTGTGATGTCCCAAAGTCAGTAGGCATTCTCTACCTTGATGTGACATGCAAGCTGCCATCAACAAGGGATCAACTGACCCCAGCCCTATAGCTGCACCTTATTCCTCCTGACCCATACACACATTTGGTAACAGTGTTACAACAGGCTTAGCATTTTGCCAATTATTTGGGGGCCAACTTGTAATATCCTCATGGAACACCAGTGGAGCCCAGGCCCAAAGGTTGAGACCCACTGGCTCGTACATCGCCTCCTAGCCCCCCCCCCCCCCCCACCCCCCCTATTTATTTCAGCATCTGCTTAATCTCCGAGCCAGGTCGTATGAAGTGGGCTGTCACACACCGGGGCCTAATGATAATAACAATAACACTGATAGGTGGAGCGTGTGTTTACCCCTGGGGCCACAGTTATACCGAGCGAGACACATTCAGTATCCATACCGAAAGAAAAAAGAGGCGCCTGAGAGGAGCACACTGTTGAACACTGCTCCGTAACAGCCGTGGTTCTCAAACATATTCCATCCCAAATTGATATGCATTTGGCCACAGATAACCAGCTGTAAAGATCTTGTGCCTTGGGACCCCCATAAGATTATTGTCAGAATTAAATTTGCACATTATTTATTTATTTATTTTTATGTTTCAGTAGCTGCGGATGTACAGGTTCTCAACGTGTCACGATTGGCAATTTTCACCTGAAGGAACCAAATGGAGTTAATGTGTTAATTTGGTTAATTTGATTCCTTCCGTACACCTTCAGAGTTACAGTACGTCAACACTGAGGACACAGAGTTACAGACCCACACCTTCAGAGTTACGTTAACACTGAGGACACAGAGTTACAGACCCACACCTTCAGAGTTACAGTACGTTAACACTGAGGACACAGAGTTACAGACCCACACCTTCAGAGTTACGTTAACACTGCGGACACAGAGTTACAGACCCACACCTTCAGAGTTACGATAACACTGTGGACACAGAGTTACAGACCCACACCTTCAGAGTTACGTTAACACTGTGGACACAGAGTTACAGACCCACACCTTCAGAGTTACAGTACGTCAACACTGTGGACACAGAGTTACAGACCCACACCTTCAGAGTTACGTTAACACTGTGGACACAGAGTTACAGACCCACACCTTCAGAGTTACAGTACGTCAACACTGTGGACACAGAGTTACAGACCCACACCTTCAGAGTTACGTTAACACTGTGGACACAGAGTTACAGACCCACACCTTCAGAGTTATGTTAACACTGAGGACACAGAGTTACAGACCCACACCTTCAGAGTTACGTTAACACTGTGGACACAGAGTTACAGACCCACACCTTCAGAGTTATGTTAACACTGAGGACACAGAGTTACAGACCCACACCTTCAGAGTTACGTTAACACTGTGGACACAGAGTTACAGACCCACACCTTCAGAGTTACGTTAACACTGTGGACACAGAGTTACAGACCCACACCTTCAGAGTTACGTTAACACTGTGGACACAGAGTTACAGACCCACACCTTCAGAGTTACGTTAACACTGTGGACACAGAGTTACAGACCCACGTGGAGGGCGAGTGAAGCAGTGTTTCATTTGGTTTAAATCCAGTCTGATCCCACTGGATTATCACGTGTTGTAAATACAGAGTTGTGTGTTTTGTTTAATGAAGGCAGGGCGAGCGCCCAACTTTCCATTGAGGCACCAAGTAAATATAGAACTTTTAGCCCTGAACGTGCTCACGACAAACTGTTATTCAACGATAACAAAATATTCTACGTTTTGGGTCTGATCAAATCTCATCAAATGGTGGTCCGTGGCTCAAATACTGAATAAATAATGGACCTTGTCACCTTGATATGAAAAAGGTTAAAAACCACTGCATTAAACGATGTTAAACAATGTTAAACTCACTTTGCCATTCGATTTGCCACTTACTTTATGCATGCATGCGCATATATACCCTCTATTTATCTACTAGGTTTGACGTCTGCTTACTAAAGGGATAGTTCTGATTTTTTTAAATTAAGCTGTATGAAATACTTGCCAAAGTTGCCATTAATATAGTGGTTGCAACTGTATTAATTGATTGCCGAGTCCCGTGGTGGGAGTTCTGCTCTGGTTTTGGTCAATATTAAGTAGTTCCGGTCATTTTGTGGGGGGCACTGGGGCCACGCAGTAAAAGTGAATTAGTTCACGAAACTAACGTCATTTGTATTGTTGACCTATGTCTAAAATATGAACGCAATTTTCGTTCAACTTTGACCCCTCTTTCACATGGAACTATATTTTGGGCGTAGTGATATGGACACAAAAAAACCAGAGCAGAACTCGGCAATCAATTAATACAGTTGCCACCACTAGATTATTATTTATACAGCTTTCATTTCATACAGCTTAACTATCCCTTTAACCCCTTACTGCTCCCTCCCCTCCATGCTCCTCTATGGGCAGCGATCAGCTGGGTGTAGATGAAAACTGAATTTACTCTGCATTCGCCGTTCGTTGTTTATTTATGTGGCTGTTAACCTTGTCGTTTGTTGACTAGAGTAGAGTTTAGTTGAACGCAACTGTGAAACCCTGGGGTAGGCAAAAAGGCCAGGTAGAGCTCCCAAAACAATATCTCCAGTTTTGGGATGCTTTACAGTTGCTGTAAAAAAAACGAGGTTTACTTAAGTCTCGAGTCTTAAGACAATTACATCCTCTTATATTGTCTTAATGCAGTGAACTCCACTTCTCTGGGGTTCCAAGTAGGTTAAAACAACAAGAGTTTTGTTGTGCAAACACAATTTGACCCTGGTGTGGTGTGGTGGGGCTGAGGTGGGGCTGCCATATGGACAGCGCCTGGGGCAGTGGCTACTTCAGCTCACTGAGCAGGAGACTCGAGAGCACACAACAAATTGCAAATTGAGATTTTGTTTCTCTGTGTTGAAATGACATTGATAGAGCAGTAGTACCACAGAAACACAGGACAGATACAGACAAAGGGAGTTGCAACTAAGAACCAAATCATCATTTGAAAAATATGAGTAAACAGGTAGTAATGCACACCTGGACCGGCCAGGATTTGCATATTGCATGATATAACAGGTACTGTAGCATGAAGTCAAAGTCAAAGTCAAAGTCATATAAATGTACTGTACAGGATGAACGTATGTAAGTTTATGTATTGTTTATAAACAATCTATAATTTGCAAGCAAGTTACACAGTAAAATCCTAGTTAATTTAAGCAACTCGAACAATTAAAGCCTCGTTTAGGTGCTACTAGTACAAATAGAGAGTGACTGACGTTTCGATGCTACTGCATTTTCCTCTGAGTCATGACACAAATTGCGTCCTGTGAAGAACCGGGCCTATATCTCGTTTGGCTGAGGCACGGCCGTATAGACTCCCTTTCCCCTAGTTAATTTAACTCTACAAATGGACCCGGAAGGGTCCAAACTTTTGTACTTGTACTGTACATGAAATGTAACTTCAGTGCCCCTGAAGGAGGCTGGACTCCGCTATCTTGTTCAGACAAGGACATTTACCGTAGATGGGCACAGAAACACGGGGCGGCTACAGAGATTGGACCTGTGACACATGTGGATATAAAACAGTCTCACAGTACCTGAACGTTACTAGAAAGCCACAGATGTTACAGCAACCCTCATCCCATCCATATTGCATGCGATACGTCTCTATTAAAGACCTTTGTGTTCAAACAACGTTCAAAAGTCATTAACATTTAAACAAGCGCTTAAGCATCAGTCTCCCGACTCCCCTGCTGTCAACATTCTGTCAACATTATACTGTCAATGTAGCTCTCAACGTGCTTGTTATGATATCGTTGAGATGGAACAACTGTGTTCAAAGTCATCATCGGCATCTTCGCAATACAAAAATAACCTTCAACTTACATAAACATAACATATCGTTACCGTTGGGTGGAAACCTTGTAGCCAATTATGTCCAAAACCGTTCCTTTTTCATTATAAAAAAAGATTAAAAAAAAACATTTTAAAGCTCACTCTTGTACAGTATGATGGAGTAGCCATTATTTATTATTTATTTTTTATAATAATGCGACTTTTCACGATGAACACCAGATGAAGTAAAAACAAAAAGTAAAAAGCTCAATATAAGTACATCTTCATTCTGCTGAATTCGGATGTAAAAAAAAAAAGGCAGACAATAAAGGAACAAAAGCGGCGTGTTCCGTGTTAGAGGGCCGAGGTAAGGACAAGGTGAGTGCCCAGTGGCAGGTTCATGTAACACTTAAGTGAGATCTATTACCCGAATTAATTGCATCTAAAGCTACTGCTCGTTATGCCAGATGCTCGCTAGCGGCCCCTGCATCATGTGACCCGACATGTGATATCTTTTACAATGTGCCACTCAAAGCCTAATTATACTTTAGTTGCGTGCTGATCCTGCACATCGCAAACTAGCCGATCTACAAGCTCAAAGAAATAGTGTTGTGACATGATGTGTTGCAATGTTGTAGATCTGCCATTTTTTGGATGTGCAACACAGCATGCACAGGTGAGTCAGCCATGAGCGCAAGAGAGCTAAGCCACTGTTTTGATTGAAACCCATATGACTCTGTTGTAATGCTCCCATTCAAACTCTCTCTCACTCTCTATTTGTGTTGTGCGTGCGTGCGTGTGTATGAGAGAGAGAGAGAGAGAGAGAGAGAGAGAAAGAGAGTGTGTGTGTGTGTGTGTGTGTGTGTGTGTGTGTGTGTGTGTGTGTGTGTGTGTGTGTGTGTGTGTGTCAGAAAGAGGCTGAGGCCAAATAGTTCTATACATTTTTAGTATTTTTTCCTGTGAGCTATTGTTACAGTATCACTGTTTAAATAATTCTGTTGTGGTGACTGTTGCTTATGTGGATGGATACAAGGATTGGAATATCCCTTATTTCTATACTGTTTGGTCCAGTTATCATTTGTTTAGGAGTAGTGGAAGGTTTCTAAGTTGCCTTTATGTAAACTATTCAATATTATCTCTACTCCTCGTGTTTCTAGTAGATGGTGGTTCCATGTTGTTAAAGGGATAGTTCAACCAAAAATAACTTTTTGTCTATCGTTTACCCCATGGAGACTTAAATTCATGGATATTTTTTACACAAAGAGTCTCCTTTGTGTCTCCATCGGAAACCACTGCTGGCCATCAAATTATTGGCTGGAATGCGACAAAAAAAAAAGTTATATTGTGTTAACATATGTACTCTAGCGGCTAGAGTACATTATGTTAACACAATATAACTTTTTTTTTTGTCAAATGTTATTTTGACCACTCTGTACGCTAGAGTCTAGCGTACACTACAGAGTGGTCAAAATAACATTTGATTCAAAGTTGCCTAGCTTTAGTCTTAACAAGTTAACTTAGTTAACTTGCGTAACTCATTCATTTCCGTTTTCCCAGCTCGCAGACCTCCATTGTAAGAAACGGCTTATGTTAGCATTAGCACACAATGTTGATCTTTCGCCAGAAACTTTGTTTTAATTGCGATGCCGTAACGTAAAACAATGACAAATCAGATCAGAATATATATTTTATATCTCACCCACCTTTGGTGTTACATCACGGCACAAAGCAAACCGCTACAAAATTGTCCTATTGCTTTAATCCACCACTAGAAATTATATGGCATAAAAATAACTAGTTGTAGCAGGCTTGTCACTGGTTTTCATTATATTTGATTGTTTATTTTATTTTTGACACATGTAACTTTTTATTACTGTGATCTGCACTGTGTGTCGTCTCTGCCCATGTAGGACGAATGGCCATAAAATACTTTGTTTATGTTCCCGTATATAGCAGAGCTTCCCAAACTTATTTTCCATGGACCACCACATAGCCATAGCTCTGGCCCCCTTGTCAAGGTCTTTCTAAGCTTGACCCACATGCAGGAAAACTCGATCTGACTTCAACTCAAAGGGGGAAAAAAAGTATTTATTCTCCCAAACTTACACCCAAACAAGCAAAACTGACAGCAAACACGGATACAAGAAACCGAATATCCGACCAGTGGTAATTTTGGCAGAAACTTCAAATTTAGTTTTAGACATTTGTGTTTTGATTAAGATTCCATGTAATGCTAGTCACATTTTAGTCATTTGAATGATTTTAGTTTTAGTCTAGTTTCAGTTGACTAATTCTACAGTTGATTTAGTCAACTAAAATCTATTTTGGCAGGCCATGCTGACTTACACTTACAATGAAAATAGTTGATCTACAACACGTTTGCGACGCATGGTGAGCTAGATCGAACGCAAGGCCAATATCAGACGATACCGATGTGATGACCAATTAATTTCCCATCCCTACTTGCAACCATTATCCCCAAATGGAACCAGTCTGTAACTGGTCAGTCCAGACCGCTGCAACTGTCTCTAAAGTGGTGTTGTTACATTGGGCTTTAAAGAACAACTGTCTCTAAAGTGGTGTTGTTACATTGGGCTTTAAAGAACAAGTAAAACAGTAGTACTTGAAACGGATAGCTGTGTTATTCGAGGTGACCGGCTTGTAACACGGTCAGTACTTGTAAGACGGTCAGTACTTACATAAGCAATGACAACAAAATAAGACTTCCTGCCCAACTACACTGTAGAATAACTTTTAAATCTTTTAAATGCCTCTTGTGTTTCCTCCTGGTCTGTAGAAAGAAAATGTATTGTTCTCTGGACTGATAGATAGTTTATAGATAGTAATACCAGTATTATCGCCTAGCTAAAATACTGGTCCAGTATAGTCAAGTCAATAGGAGGCCAAGCAGGTATACTATGCTTGTCTTAAAGATTAAGCCATGCATGTCTAAGTACAAATGGCTTGTACAGTGAAACTGCGAGAGGCTCGTTAAATAAGTTATGGTTCCTTAAACAATATTAATAATAATAGCAACTTTCAACATTGTAAGCTCAAATATCATGTAATCTATCATGCAAGATTATCATTTCCCCCCCCCAAAAAAAACATTTGTCATTTTTAAGTTGATATTGCTTATTGTTTTCCTATTTTTAAAAGTCTTAGTTTACTAAATTATGGCTGCTCTTTAACAATGTCTTAAAGTAACCTACATTTGTATGCAGTTGGTAAATATAAATATATCCATATATAGGCTACAGTTAATGTGCATATAGTTCATAGGACGACAGATCAACAAGCTAACAATGCGTCATACAGTTTAGACAAAGTACTCAACCACGGTATAGATAATAATAATGTACTTTTTCCCATATGAGTATGCAAAAATACAACAAATACTCATTGTATACTTGTTGTACAGTGCTCAAGTTACTGTTACCGCTGGTCCTTTACATCTCCACTCTTCTCTTCTCCTCTCTTTATATCCTCTCCTCATTTCCTCACAACTGCCCTTTCCTGTACCTCCCGTCCCTCTCTGGTGGCTGTGTTGTATACTGTACCTGGAGTGGACCGACCCCCATTTACTGTGTCCAGCTGTGTTGTTATGAAAACACGTCCCTATCAACTTGTGTATCGTGTCCATAAATCACGTGATTTATTTTAATTAGCTAATCCTCCCAGGGATCTATCTCACACTCTTGTTTGGAATGCATGCCTTGCCTCTCTCTCTCTCTCTCTCTCTCTCTGTGACCTCATGGAAAACCGCTTCCTGCCAAGGTTTCCTCTCGTATCCCCTAAAAGGGAACCCAAGGAGAGAGTTTGGAAATAGACCCCGTTAACATCCAGGGTGTATCTTTGTCCCTCCACAGTGAAGCTGATAGACGCATGCACGCACATGCACGCACGCGCACACACACACACACACACACACACACGCACACGCACACGCACACGCCTGTTGCTTTTGACCAGTGCTGGAATGGGACTAGTTGGTTTTGGATTAACTGTACTGTAATTAAAGACAGTGATACAGTGTTGATTAAAGACAGGGATACAGTCATAATTACAGACGGTGATACAGTTAGACATAAGGTACGGTATAAGTAGCTACCTGAGGTTAGAATAGAAGTTAGCACAGTGCTCTTTGGTCTACTATGGAGGATTTATATGGCTCTCAGCTGGGCTTTTATCAGCTGTTTATGTTCGGGTGGATGCCGCACGGTCCAAACATAATTCTGACGGCCTGTGGTGGAACCAAATAGACCTGGAAGGGTCTACCGACAGCAATGTGCCCTTTTGAAAGTTAGTTTTTGTACAGTTTTTCCATTTTATTTCTGTTTTGTACAGTGTACAGTATGTGGCCCATGTGCGGTGACATCGATACGTTTTTTGATAATATATTATTCATGGCCCAAAATCTATAAATCACACACTATTAAGGCAACCGGCAGTTCCACACGCCGCACAAGGTGCCCTTTTTTCACTTGAGCACCTGCCCCACTGGCCGACAGACGGGGTCTGTGACACAGACCCATTACGTGTGGATCATGGATTGTCTTTTATAGTCAGACTACCTTTCCTTTTTTAATGGGGTGCTGGTTGGACTAAACATATACAATATGATCTGTCTTTTTTCAGCAAGCAGGTAGGAAACTCCCATACAGTACCATTCAATCTACTGCAGCTGATGCTTAAACAAAACCGAACAGGGATGTTAGTGTGAAGTTGGTGTGACTGTCCACTTATGTGGACATGAGCCTTAGACGGATAGGATGTAAGTCTGAGAGCTTAAGGGATCCATTTGGACCCCTGGTGGTCCCTGGAGGCTGGACCCCATGTTGAGAACCACTGGTCTGACTCTGAAGTCTGAGGGCACGAATAACCTTTCACCGCCTCCTCCTGCTGTGCCCAATTCAACACAAAAAAACCAAACAAAAATGCTGTCACACACCCAAAATCGCTTATCTCACAATGCATCAAGCTCGTAGATCAGCTATTTTGGGTGCATGACACCTGCACACGATCAAAACGCAGACTCGGCTGTTAGGGTTCAAATGGCAAAAAAAACCAAATGCAGTCCAGGCCTGTCTGATGAGAGGCTCTCTGTAGCTTTGGTCTGTGGTGCCGTGACGTCACTGGCCTCAGCTGTGTGCTGCTGCATGAGAGCACATGCTCCCATGCAGGCCCCATATGGATGTCACACACAGTAGAACTAACCCAGTAACCGTCCTTTCACATGGGCAGCGATTAACGCGCCTAGTAATTCATTTTCCATGAGAAGCCTGCAGGTTTTTTTCCTACGTGTGGAGAAGTTGAGGGGCGACAACGCAAGCGTATTTACGTGGGCGCGGTCCTGTGAAATTGTCGCACGCGTGCTCATTTCGTGCGACTGTCTAGATCTGGATTGTGTTGAGCTTCTTTTTTTTAACGCTTGCGTAGTCGTGCCCCTCATGGCGATAACATCTGCGTCACGCGCTGCCCATCTGAAAGGACCTTTAACATGTAGCCAGACACACACCCTGCCTCTGGTATTACACCAGTTTAGTCATTATGAATGTGTCAGGACACATTCTCTGCCGTGCAGTTACGGTTGCATTTGTTAGGGGGGGGGGCATGTCTGACTTCTAATGACACTTAAGGTGTTTGCACATAAGACGCGTTTATTTGCTGCGTTTTGCGTATCCGAAATTCACAAACAAAAGCACTCAAAACATCCTTGCACACTGAGTGCGATGCGTCTTATTAATATTCGAGCAATGTTATAAAACATGGGTGCACGCCGGAATTACCGCAATCGGCATTTACCATATCCGCAAAACCTTGAACTTGAACGTGTGCCAGGACCATTTAAAACAAAGCAAAGGCTTGCATGCTGTGGTTTACTAACCAGAAAGGCAAGCGAGGCAAGAGGAGAAACAGACAGGGTAGGCCTACAGCTTTATTTAATTCATGCAGGTGTTCATTCTTTTTATATTTAAGATACAACACACCAGTTGGGCTTGCAAGTTGCGTATGCGTGCGTGCGTCTGTGCAAGGCAAGCGGGGGAACTTTTTTATTTGCTTTTTCCATTGTGTAACTATGGTTACCATGCGTTGTTTGGTCGTATTGCAGTTGTGCATGTCGCAAAAACGAGGGCGAGGCTTGATTTCATAGGGCGTGCCAGATTGATTTCAGCCGTCACATTTATCACTGCTAGGAATGAAATTAAGGAAGGATCAGCTGTTTGCGATCACTATATAAATGCCGTGGCGACGTCGGGCAGATTTTACACTCACTTGATAAATGATGGCCTATGTCTAGCTATGTGAAAGACACCTGCGAAAACGGATACAATCGACCACGGTCTGAAAACGTGTCTTCAAAATGACTGTCCATGTAGTCATTGACAAGTTGAAGGTCAAGAAATTCAACAGAAAAAGGGAGTTAGAATCTCAAGAGGGGGATGTACACCGGATTGTCTGATTGTCTGGTCATTATTATTAGGAAGTAGTAGTCAATGGACCATATTGGTTGAGAAACAGTGGGATGTGTACACATGGGATGCATAGCAAGTGCACTAATCTTAGCCCATATCCCCGCCCAATACAACAGTGGTCCCCAGGTTGATTCTAAGTCAGGTCAGGGTGTTGGTCCCTCGTTCACAATCAGTTGAAAACTGAACAGCAAATATGCAATTTGAAAAGGCACGTACAGATGCCACCGGACTAACGATGAGAAACAGTGTCCTCATTCAAATGCTATACGTTTGCGCTTGTGTCGATGCGCCATTTTGTAGTTCTAGATCCATGCAAGCTGCAGGGTCTGCTTGTTACAGTACAGCATGTATTGTCGTGGTTTCATTAGCAGTCCATTCATTGACACACACACACACACACACACACACACACACACACACGCAACACTGTTATATTTGTATGGGGGTCAAGTATGATATCAAGATGATGTTTTCTTTTATACTGTAAAAAGAGGGTTCAGTTGTTATGCTGATGATTATGATGTTTGGTAAAGCCTTGTGTTGCACAGCTACTGTACCGGGCCATGATATTGTCTCTGGCGGTTGGAAACCTCATGTCCAAAACGGCTGCTTTTCAAGATTCAAATAAAAAATATATCAAAAGTTTGTGTGATGCTGTAGTATGATCAAGTAGGGCATTCATGTTGAACAATAATAGGCAAAGATTGAGTGAAAAATAGTAGATCTACAAGCTCGTATAGCGCGTCCCGCTGTGAGCGCTGTGTTTCTTGGTGATTTGGTGCAGAGGGAAAGGAGGGTGCCAAATGCAAACCCCTGAGGGATCTCTGTCAATGAAGTATGTAATTAATACAGTATTTAATCGGATCTGTAATCCCGCGTTTCCAGATGGTACAATTGGTTCTTGTTCTGGGTTAATCTTCAAAGAGCTTAATTGGCTGGGCAGCAATCAATCAAGTGAGCCAATCAAAGCATATCTTCAATAGGCACACAGCACTTGGGGTGTGTGTCTGCTTTTTTCATATTCTTTATTATTTAGGTTAGTTTGTGCAAAATCATAATAAACAATGAGTTGTCATATATTTGCAGAAGGTACAGCCCAGCCCATGCCATGAAACTCCAGCAAGTTGACCAAAGTTGACAACACATAAAATACATTACGTACTAGATGCACAAGCATTCTCCTAACCTATGAATTATAATGTATATCCTGTCAACATGACCTTATAATATACAGGGCTGTATTTTGCGTGTCTTAAGTACCAGGTCTTATTCCCTAACTTGAGTAAACTAAAGACCTGGAGGCGTGATCAATGCCATTTGGCTATTCTGAGTGGCCAAAGAGCATTGATCACGCCTCCAGGTCTTTAGTTTACTCAAGTTAGGGAATAAGACCTGGTACTTAAGACACGCAAAATACAGCCAACAGTCTTTACTGTAAATAAACATTACTGTTATTCAAACCACTGCAGTGATTGTAAATTGTAAAAATGAATAATACGGTAATAATATTGTTATCATCCAACTCAGGCTGTGCCACTGCCCTAAATAGAATAGTTATATAATATAATTGAAGCAACAGATTTATTATTGCCAAGAAAGCCTTTTTTTCCCCCTGAATCAATAACTCGTGGGAATTCAATCAAGTCAACAAACACATTTATTTTCTCAAGCTACACGCTGTGCACTCGTCCACTTGCAATTATGAACTTGTATTCCAACAAAAACGGGTTCTTGGAATTCCTCGCTCTCGCAGTCAGACACTGGAGAGTTCTTGTGCAGCTGCCTTCAACGGGTCTTCACGGGTCAAGCGTGATTTATACTCCATTAGTGGTGGAAAGTAACTAAGTACATGTATTCAAGTACCGTACTTAAAGGACCATCTCACTCATTTTCAACCTATCTTCATATAATTGGTCTTCACTAACGCTCATGATACAAATGGTACCATCTTTTTCTACTCTGCGCCACATACATTTTTTAATTTATTTTAATTAACGTGGGAACAATGTCTTCCATTATAGAATGCGAGCTTGGATTCACTGGTAGGGCGAGTTTCTGAACTGTCCACAGCCATCCTCTAAGACACAGCGTGAGTCAACAAAAATGACATATGGCACCATTATTATAATGAGCAGGCTGGGCCGCTGGGCATACGCACAATACGCACTGTGCATAGAGCAACACGCCGAGGGGGGCAATAAAATGTGCCAAACCGATCCTAATAATAAAAAATATCTCTTTAATAATGATCTGCAGTGCACCCGTTGGTCTAGCAGTAAGTTTAAAGGTGACTCCACACCAAACGGTCAGACAGTCAAAGAATACTTAAAGTTAAAACTGTCAGATTGCAACAGACTATAGCATTTTTAATCAGCACAAACCAGTCGGCCGATGAAACATTATTTTTTTCCCCATGCAAAGTAGCCTGCAGTGCTGGTTTGCAGTTCTGTTTATTATATAACTTCGGGCTAGTTCTCCTGTAAAATAGCTTAATATTCATAGTTGCTCGTTGCTTTAGTTTGGGTTTGTTACTGAAATGAAGTTTCTTATTTGGGCTTGCCTTCGCAATTATTTTTGAAAATAGCTGATGTAATAGGGCTCAAGTGGTGAAACTAGTTGCGTCTTTTGGGCTTGTTTTCATAGACCTGGTCGCTTGTTTCACTCAGAGAATCTGGCAACACGGAGCTTCTGCATCCGCACCAAAACAAAACACACACAGCATTTTTGCTAGCTTTGCTGTGGAGTTGATCGATTGGAATTGAGAGTTGAGAGTGAGAATATAGTATCTAGTTCACTCTAGTCTACACCAGTAGTCAGGCCTGAAACTAGATGTTCACTCTACAGTGGAGTATATTATACCCCCTCAACACTACACCGTGGATAGCGATGGCTCGTCGGCTCCAACATCAACGGGTTCTGACGCGTCGGGAAGGCGATATAGACGGCAAGAGACGGGAGCTTTCAAACTGGCCGACAGACGACCGTCTGTGCTGTCTGGAGCTGCCTTAGGTGTTATATAGCACCAACATTAGGACAAAACAACGTTATTCATAGCGAAAGTAGCCGATCTGCATGAGGAAAACGCGGCGCTCTCGTCAAACATGTCATGCGTAGGTCAACCAAATGCTCAGCGGTGTCCCTGATAATGAGTGAGTACCAAATAGTCAATTTAGGGGTCCTTGACATGAAAGGTTTTGAGAACCACTAGTCTAATGCAGTGGTCCCAAACTTTATAGCTCAAGAAAAAAGGCTCAGTTTGCCCAGGACCCCAAACTATACAGGCTCACAATGTATTGCTTCATGTCGCATTATGAGCTTGTAGAACTGCTATTTTCACTAAATAAGAAAATAGCATCACAATACCTTTTGATGCTATTTTCACTACTTCTTAATTTGTATGTATTTATTTATTTATGGATTTTGTTTCATAAATATTTTTAATAATCGTTTATTTTTTAACCCAAACATGGAGCCCGACCCACCGTTTGGGAAACAGCGGTCTCTAATGGATGGGGTGGGAGGAGCTCCGGCCATGTTTGAGTGCCTGGATAAACAACCACAGGGTCAGCTGGAGTTTGAGGTGTCCGTGATTAAGAATTGATGGGGGTCCGCGGGGTCCGGCGCTCTGGATGGAAAAACGGGACGCTAGGCGTGGGAAACGCCACATTCAAACTCTTAGGATGTTTGGGTGTGTGATCGATGGAAAAGGCCTAATAGTAGGAAGTGGAATAAGAGTTACAGTCCGCGGGCCATGGCCTCTGATAGGCTTGGAAGGCCAAGCAGCTGGACTTGAAAGGGAAACTTGTGCTTCAGAGACTAAAGCATGCTGGGAGGACACAGAGAGAGAGAGAGAGAGAGAGAGAGAGAGAGAGAGTGCAGAGAGAGAGAGAGAGAGAGAGTGTGAGATGAGAGAGAGTCCAGAAAGGGAATATCACTAGTAAGTTTACAGTAAGTGAAAAACATTTAATCATACATGTACTAAATTACTTTCCACTACTGTGGAACATCCACACCCTAAAACAGAATTGACTTTGTGCTATTCCACTTAAGGCCAATTCATAGTCCAGTTTTAGCTGATAATGTGACCACCGAAAACTACAACATGACGTCACGCCGCGGTGATAAGCGCTTAATCACTCACCCCAACACGCTGTTTGAATAGGCCTTTACTGTAAAGTACTGTAAGTGAATATCTACAAACATAGACAACTCCATAATCTGGATGTCGGAGCATTAAAAGTAAGGTACCGATACTCAGAAGAAATATACTTACTGTATGTACATTACTAAAGTAAATGAACCGCCACTATCAGAATGGCTTCATGTGAAGTGGCCACCTGTGCTGTATGTTGAAAACTAGGCCAGCCATATAGGGTTGAATGTTGACATTCTGTATATGACACTACTGGCATGCCCCCCCCCCCCCCCCCCAACACACACACACACACACACACACACACACGCGCACACAAACACGCAGAAAGTAAGAGTTCGGACAGTTAAGTGTCTGTTCATAGTTAAAGTTACAAATGGATGCTGTGCATTAACACTTATTTTACAGTATTAACAATCGTGTCTTGCCAAAAACTAGAAAGTGGCTAATTCCGAGTTTCATTCATATTTCCTTCATCTCTCATTCATATGAGAGAGACAGAGAGAGAGAGAGAGAGAGAGAGAGAGAGAGAGAGAGATAGGGTGGGGGGGGGGGGGGGGGGGTGGAGAGAGGAGAAGGATCAAGGGATTGTCTATTGGTACTAAATAAAGTAGTAGTAGTTAAAGTACTATACAATATAAACCATTTACGAAACCCACAACCTTAGAAATCTATAACGTTGCTGTGTGTCTTCCATCTCTCTCCCTGTTTCCTGTCAAGCTACTGTATATCTATCAATAAAAGGCAAAAAGCCCCCCAAGGGACACCTTGCTCAAGGACACCTCGACACCAACTCTTGGGGGAGCCCGGGGATCGAACTGGGAACCTATAGCTGCAGTCCCATCCAGGCACTCTTCCGCCACACAGCACTGCCTGCTACAGTATAGCATCCACTGTCAGCTCTCCAGGGTCCCTGATGTCTGAGGACATATCAGTCAGGACGGACCGCCAGGGTCCATGACCCTGTGCCACCGGCCTGTAAACTGCAGCATCCACCTCCTCGGGCACTAGCACTGTCCACGCTGAACTTGAACCTCATGGACCCTACTAGCGTGCCTAATGTTATGTGGTGGGAAAGAAATACTCAAATGCTTTACTTGAGTAACAGTATCAATACTGCAACAAGCTTGATGCTAAAGGCAGGGTCAACATCTACAAAACCCAGGTCAGGAGCAGCATGGAGTACTGCTGCCTAGCCTGGATGAATGCCTCTCTGACCACTCTCAGGCAGTTAGACCTCATCCAAAAGAAGGCCTTAAAAATCATCGGGGTGGATGAGGACCTTCCGCTACAGCAGTACTCCATCAGCAAGCTGAGTCATCGCAGTTGCAGCAACAACTGTTCTCTACAAGATGCACACTCCCAACTGTCCAGTGGACCTCAAAGCACTACTACCTCAAGCTCACACATCGGGTCGAATCACCCGGAGAGTACTACCAAGCCACGCCCTATAGAAACCCCCCAAGTCAAACACCAAATGCCTTGATAGGAGCTTTCTCCACTCTGCTATAAGGACATGGAACAGCCTTCCCCCTGCGGTTGTTGGAGACATTACATCTAGCAGTGTTCACGCCTTCCAGAAGAGGCTGAACAAACACCTCCTCAGTATGTGACTGTAATCCCACAAAGCTCAAGGACTGTCATTCATCCAACATTCAGTTTAGACATGTACTGTACGCCTGACTGAGTAGCTGCAGATCATTGATAGGCTCTTTGAATGTATTTTTCTCATAGCCTGTATCTGCTTAAGCTTAATAAATAAAAAATATATAAATACTAAGTCCAGAATTCAACAGTCTGGCAAAGCAAGACTAGTGTGAATGTGATGCAGGGCATAGCTGAAAAAGAGCATTTGTACTCTCCCATGGGTAAGAGGGAGTTGTGACCCCTGGTGGACACCGGTACGTCAGCAGGGTTTAAGCAGCTTGTTGGATACAGTATGCAACCTGTCATGTTTCATAACATACTTGTCATAATCCCATAGTGTTCCCATACCGTACTGTACAGTACATTACACACAAAGCATTTAATCACAATTCATTTTTACGCTGTTATATCATTGCTGTTGCTGTTGGGCAGAACGCTTTACATTTTTTAGTTTGAATGCCCTAGAGCAAATCTGACCACTCAAATGTACTTTAAAATGAACTTCACATTCAACCATTCACGATGGCATAACCCCCATTGCGGGTTTGAAGTGCGGCACAAACAAGGGACTAAATTATTTTCGCTCCTATGCCACCAAAATGTGGAAGGCCCTACCAACAGTCATTAAGACATGCGGATCGCTTGACTCCTTCAAAACCGCTCTCAAAGGGCACCTACGGACGGCTGCAATTCGAAACTGGCCCCCGTAAAATCAGAAACCGCCACAAGAATACATTTAATTTAGACTTGTAGATCTTTAACTTTGGCTTTCACTTTGTTTTCCAGCGTCCCTCTTTCCTTATACCTGTACACAGGTATAAGGAAATGGTTTGGCCCAAATTGGCCCAGTCAGTGGCTGCAGGTGTGTGTTCCTGCAAGCCTATTTAAAGTCTTGAAACCAATTTGGACTGTTTGATGATCCAGAGCTCTGTTTTCACCGCTCAGCAAACGTGCACTCTTGTGGTCATGTACAGCACAAAACAGTTGGCCACTTGGTTCCTTTTTGTGACATAGTGTGGTCACATTGTCACAAAGCGGTATAGACTTTCACACACGGTTCAAGGGTGAAGCTGTTCTTTGTGTGTACAGTGCAGGAGAGTAAAGCATACATTTGTTCTGGTTCCTCACGACCTTGTAGCAACATTAATACTAATAACAGTAATAATAATAGTAAACAAATACTGTGTATCGTCGCTGTCGGGTGGACACCTCATATGTCCAAAACTGTTGTTTTTCAGGATTCAATGCATGTAGTAGCAGATCTACATGCTCAAAACGTGTCGATTCTCGCCGCATTTCGAACTTGTAGACCGGTTCATCATCCCTTTGATAATCTCCATCATCCTTTTGAGAATCCTTACGCCCCCCCACCCCAGACCCCACACCCCATCCCCATCCCCCCTCCTCCTCTCATGGGACTTGAGGACGTGCGTCCTGGGTGCTGCTAAACGGCCCGTGTTTCTCGTCTTCCTTTGGCGAGAACAAACCGTGCCTGGTTGTTCACTGACAATGTAATCCAGTGACACAGAGCTGCAGCCCCAGCTACAGCGGACCAGGCACATTATTCCGTTCTTTGATGTATTTTTCAAAGCCTCGTTTTATCTCCAGCTAATTAATCAGCATAATGAAGATGTTTAGATGCACCGGTGTGAAGCTCTAAGAGACACAGGGCACATGGGGAGGGACGAGGACCCACCGCTCTCATCTTTAGCCTTCAAAGAGGAATCCAATGCCAAAAAGGTGAAAGGTCCCTCAACGTCAACGCCAATAATAGTCATTCTCAACTTCTTGATTATGCGGGCTAAAATCCTTGAATATGCATGTTAAAATATTTTGTGATTAAATATACAGGGTTTTATGTCATTTTATGGGGTGAAAAAAAAGCTTAGATCGCCTATTTTCAGTGAAGAGAAAGGAAAGGAATAAATAGATAGACCGTGATTCAAAAACGTATAATATAGATTATATATAAAAACTACAAAAGAAAAGCTGGCGGCCTTAATATGGAATGGTAAAGATACCAGGAATTAATTTGTTTTCTCTTTTATAGCATGCGCAAATGAGGAATGGTCTCTTTGTTTTCCTATAATTTTTATCCCACGATTTTGTAACACATTTTTCACCCCTGTGTCAATTATATAATGTGATCCTGGGCTCTACAGTCTACACACCCTCCGCCAACCCGAGGAGAGCAACGCATGAGTGTCCAAGAGGACTGACTGGTCTCTTATTGCTACAGGACACCTGTGTATACGTGCTGTCCTTGTACCGCTCTGTCTAATCACTAATTTCTTGTCGCCGTTGGACCTTGTATCTCCAACATGTCTGCTTTTTATGCTATTCTTTCGTCATTCGGTGCTTGGTTAAGTGTCAGGCCGCAACGGTAGTGAAAATAGCCGATCTATAAGCTCACAGTGCATCGCGACTGAGACGCATTGTGAGCTTGTAGGTCGACTATTTTTTTTCCAAAAAGGTCTGTTCCATTTCCTGAAAAGTAACCGTTTTGGACATGTGAGATTTCCACCCGACAGCGACGTTATGCTCCATCATACAACGGACCATTTAAAAATAGACCATTTACAACATGTTGTGGATCCGACGCTGTGAGCTTGTGAATTGACTATTTTTGGCACGTGGCACCGACATACGACGTACGCATAAATCAGGCTTTCGAGGGCTACTATCATGGTTTTCAAATTGAATGCATTTTTCTTTTCATATTCTTTCACATGCTAATTATGTGTATTTTGCCTTGAGAGTGAGTCTGCTCTGGGTTGTGGGACACTGCTGTGTGTTGTTGGATGTTTCTTTTTGTGTGTCTGCTTCTGCCTGCAACGGATTGCTCCATTACACCTTTAAAACACATTTAAAGTAGACAGTACAGTACAAATAACAATATGTATGGATTTGCTGTTTCAAGAAAACAAACCCCATGACCATCTATAGCCAGAGTACCTTTCTAGGCCTAACCTTCCCCTGAAATAGTAGTCAGTATCGGGGGGAATGTTACGTGCTGCTCAGCAAGGAAAGAAACATTGTAGCGGGGCGGGGGTATACTAGCAAAGAACAACATTTGAGAACCACTAGTTATTTGTCACACCCCTGGTACTGTCAAAAGGCTGTCACCCTGCCCATGGCAGTTGATGTAATCCACGCCAACCCCTGCTTTGCCAGGGCAGTCCATGTCCTCAGGAGAATGTAGAAATAAACCCCTCACACACACACACAACACAAGGATTAATTGGGCAGAAAACAACAACAACAACAAAACTGGACAGGACCTAGGACCTGTCACTTGGCATGGAGAGTGGGAGGGTGGTGGGTTTGTCACAGGGACTCTGGACATTCTCTCACGATAGGGACTAAAATTGGCGGCCCACGCAGTGGTGTAATGTAACTGAGTACATTTAAGTACTGTACTTATTAATTAAGTACAATTATATATATACATTTTTTTTTTATTACAAAACATACATTACCCACAGCCCTATTTAAACTTTGGCTGATCTACGAGCTAACAGCGCGTTGTGAGCTTCTAGATCTGCTATTTTCGAAAAATATATTAATACATAATATATTATATAATAATATGACACCAATACTTCTGCACTTTCACTCGGGTGAGTCTTGATTACCGGAGCATGTTTCTTCCACCACTGTGGCCCTGTCACCTGCAGCTCCTCTGCCCCCCACCCCCCTCCCCCCCCCTGCTGACGAGTGCTGCTGTCATCTCCATGTCCGCAGAAGCAGCTCGCTGGGCGCTGACAACTCCTGACAGCCACTGCAGTATCGGCCGCAGTGTCCCTGTGCTCACCTGAGTCCATTTCCTCACCGAAGCACAAACACTGTCAACATCAATAGAGCACCCAAGACTGACGGAAATGTACACATCTTATACCTGCAGGGTCGCGTTTTCTTCCCCCATTCTGAATTCCCATCTATTAAGAACTCTTTCCTTTCGGCTTTTCCCTTCAGGTGTCGCCACAGCGAAGCATCTGCCTCCATCTCACCCTGTCCTCCGCCTCCTCTTCTCTCACACCAACTAACTTCATTTCCACTTTCACTACATCCATAAATCTTCTCTTTGGTCTTCCTCTGGAGTATAAGCCTCTCTGATGTACTCATTCCTGATCCTATCCATCCTTGTTACTCCCAGAGAGATCCTCAACATTTGAGTCTCTGCTACCTCCAGCTCTACTTCCTGTCTTTTCCTCAGTGTCTCTTAACCATACAACATAGCTTCCCTTTCATTCTAGCTGATACTTTCCTATCACACATCACACCTGACACTTTTCTCCACCCATTCCAACCTGATTGCACTCATTTCTTCACCTCTAAAAAAAATAAACGTTGGTGGCCATTTTATCACCGGAAAGATTTGCCTCCAGGATGGAACCTAGGTAGGTAATTTCATCTTTTCGTGCGATAATATTGTCACCCACTCTAACCAAGAAGCCATCTGCCTTGCTGAGATTACCATTTGATCCAAATAGAATGGATTCAGTTTTTCCCAGGTGTAAAGATAGTTTGTTATCCGCGAGCCAGGTGCAAATTCTACCAAATAACAGCTTCCAGCCTCCAGTTTTTTGCTCTACACCTCCTTAAGGATCCCTGGACACAATCCTTTGAGAACCACGTGCTCTACACCAAATATCCCTGGCAAAAATGTGCTCACACAATGTGTTTCGCTTGTAGATCTGATGTTTTCGCTGAACATTTACCCCGTAATAATAGCGGCACTAGCGCTCATGTGGTTCAAGTCAGGATAAGGACCCGTGGGCAGGCAGTTAGCCAATGAGATAGCGTGACCTCTCGGCGCCGGGAGCCGGTAGAAATTGGGCACCGGTATCAGATCAAATTATTCCATATCAACACAGACTACGGTGGCATGGAGGTCATGAGTTGCTTGATGAGTCTCTGGGTGAAATTCCATCCAATCTTCTCATATGTACATCACATGCGCTGCTACTCCTGCCATGTAATAGATAGAATACGCACCGCGTCGCACCGGACACTGGAAAATGGAGTGATGAATTATTGTTTTGGGGGATGGAGCTAAACATAGCCGCTCGCTCTAAGAAGCAAGAGCGTCACTGTCGGGCAGTAACCAACCTCGTATCTCCATGTTCCAAGTTAGTTCTTTTGTTTTCGTAAATTAATGCCCTGCCTTGCCATACAACAGTGTCACACAAAAGTAAGACAAGCTAAATGTGTAAGTATCACAATCATTTTAACCCTGTTATCCATACAATCTATACGGCTATTTAAAAATAGAAGATATACAAGCTCACAGCGTGTCGTTTCGTGCGCTGCTGCAAGCTTGTTTTTGAATATTTCTATTTTCAGATGGGGTCCCACAGTCAAATGCACATCAATTTGGGGGTCCTTGACAACAAGCAAGTTTGAGAAGCACTGCATTGGAAAGTAATTCACTGAAAAGTAATGGTTTCTGGACATACAAGGTTTTCTTTCCCACGACTGTCATGACAGCGACCGAAATGATGTGAGAGCTCAGCTCTCAGCTTGCAGGACATTTTCCTCGTTTTTTCCAGCGAGACATACATCACGTGTAATGGCCGTCGTTTTGGCAAGCAGGACTGTCCCCGGCTTTAAACAAATGTGTCTTCATAGAGACGGATTGCTGCAGCCACACAGGTCGCTGTGACAATAAAAGCAAGACAGTCACAGGAATTAAATCACAGCCCCGCTGTAATCACATTCAAAACTATTGGATGGCCTTTTTTCATTTTTTTTCATTGCTCATCCTCGAGGTTATCAAGGGCCGGGATCTCTGGCCTGGGCAAATGCCTTGCAACAAGGTCCCACACGTGGGCGGGCTAGAATTGGAGAGGGCCACTGTATTTCCACACTCACTCCAGAGTGCCACATTGCATATTATTGTCGTGGCAAAAATAGCCGATCTTGTAGATCGGCTATTTTTTGCTATATTTTAATTACAATCCTGAATTATGTTTTGCTATTTTAACGGTGATCCTTTTGTCCCAAAGAAGTGTCTTTTGAGTAAAGGGTTTAAATTGAGACTGATTTGAGGACTCAAATCATGGTTAGAAATCAGACCTGTCTGAACTGAGTGGTATGCCCATTGACTGTGCTACCTGTAAGCCTACTGTTAATAAGCATGTTAAAGGCCCGAGCCTATTTAATCCATTAATAAAATGTGCCCATCGTTTATAGCGCCCGGACCACTTTTACCGACGGACCAGGTGTTGTTGTGAATGTGTGTGTAGCAGCTAACATTAGCCACGCCACTATCGATGCGATCGACAACAACCGGAGGTAAGAATAAATCTATCGCGACTAGCTACTGGACCGCGGAGGGCCGTCAAACACAGGATATTTTTTTATAATTAGGCGGGATGATTAAGATCGCGAGTTATTAACGTTTTAAGATTTTCAGTGTCGTCGGCTAAACAGGCATGGAAGATTTTCGATGACGTGTCACTGTTGTGCAACACCGAGGATTGTGCAACAAGCGCATCTTGGCTGTGGAGTGATGAGATCCGTTTTCATATCACTAATTTGCCGGAGATTAATCAATCCACGTCTCGGGCACATGACCGTGAACTTGATGGTGATTTACGTCATGGGCCTTTAAACTGTTATAATAAAAAACTGAATAATAAAGTACCGGTATTCAATCAATCAATGCTATATTCAAACTGCAAAAAAAACTTAAAAGAATATATATATATATATATATATATATGTTTCCTCACTGCAAAATAACTAAACCAAATAATTTGACTGTATAATGCACAGAGACTAATTAAGAGCAAATGCCCTCGCTGGGGCCGAGCCACTCTCCACAGAGACTGTAAATGAATTATTCAACAGAGCTCTCTCTCGCTCTCTCTCTGTCGCCCTCCCTCTCTCCCTCTTTCTCTCCATCTCCCTCTCTCTCCCCCTCTTTCTCTCCCTCTCTCTCCCTCATACTCGACATCAATACATGGCCATCCCCACCTGCTCCGTGTCGTGCATTCGCGTTTCCACTTGGCGTCCAGCCCGCCGAGCGCTGGCGAGGAGGAGAATGTTGAATTTGATGATGTGCTGCTGTGCTATAGGCTACCCTTAGAATACAAATCATATACTGTTGATGTGGGGTGGAACCATGTTCATGCGTCATGTGCTGCACGTCAATCCCCTGCAATCTCTCTCTCTCTATCTCTGTGTTGTTTCCCATCTACCTCCACTGTACCTATCAAATAAAGGCTCAAGAAACTTTTCAAACCATACGAAATATAGAGATAGCACAAGGTTCCCGGGAAGACATACTGTATGGCCTATATACTGTTTTGCAAATGTTCTCCAGGTTTGTGAATCTTGTCAACCTGCAGACATTTCTCTCTCCATCTCTGACCCCTACATGTCCTGGTCACTGTAGATTTAATTAGTTCTAGCCCAGTAACCCTGTGTATCTCTGTGTGTGTGTGTGTGTGTGTGTGTGTGTGTGTGTGTGTGTGTGTGTGTGTGTGTGTGTGTGTGTGTGTGTGTGTGCATGTGTGTCCTGGTCTCCCGCAGGCTACGGCCACGCGGCCCCCAGCACAGATGGAGGCAAGGTGTTCTGCATGGTGTATGCTCTCCTGGGCATCCCACTCACCCTAGTCATGTTCCAGAGTCTGGGCGAGCGCATCAACACCATGGTCAGGTACGCTGCACTGGCCTCACAGTCCTTACATAATCACCAACACCATGGTCAGGTACGCTGCACTGGCCTCACAGTCCTTACATAATCACCAACACCATGGTCAGGTACGCTGCACTGGCCTCACAGTCCTTACATAATCATCAACACCATGGTCAGGTACGCTGCACTGGCCTCACAGTCCTTACATAATCATCAACACCATGGTCAGGTACGCTGCACTGGCCTCACAGTCCTTACATAATCATCAACACCATGGTCAGGTACGCTGCACTGGCCTCACAGTCCTTACATAATCACCAACACCATGGTCAGGTACGCTGCACTGGCCTCAGTCTTTACATAATCATCGCCTCCTGATCACAATTACTCAAGGTTAATCACAATTATTCTGCCCCTCTCTCTCTCTCTCTCTACGTCATCCTCATAATCTGCACAAGCTGCATAACATCGCTGTCAGGGGCAGCAACCTCTTATCTCCATATTCAAACTCTTTGTGGGTTTTTGTTTTTCCATAAATGAATGCCCTACAGTACTTTGACTCATACGACAGCGTCACACACACACATCATATTAGCTGCAGGCACCAAACTTATTTTTGGCCGTCACACACGCACACACACACACACACAAACTTAGCCTATAATGGCATGGCCCAAAACATGGATCAATTATGACATGATTATCAACTATTTTTCGTAAAATTAGGAAAGCATTTGTGTCATTTTTTATTTTTTATGTTGGCTATTAAAGAATAGCAGATGTAGAAGAAACTCACAGCGTGCCACTTTGTGCTTGTACATCTGCACATTTTAAGAACTACTGATAGAAGGCATTTGTAGAATCGGGTCAGGTGGATTAGGCTAGTTGGATAGTTGGATTCACCCATTAAAACCGGGAAAGCATCTGTCACTTTATATTTTACAGTAGGCCTATAGCACATTGGTTGTCTATTCCAAAATAACTGATCTACAAGCTCATAGTGCGACACTTCGTCCCGCGCTATGAGCTTGTAGATCTGCTATTTTGGAATAAATCGTGAAAAATTGTGCAAGGCTGCCGCTGCAAGCAAACAACTCCAATTTTTACTCCAATCGTTGCATCTGCGTGTCACTGGAAAAGTATTTTGAATGGAGTCAGAGGCCGAATACATAATTTTGGGGGCCGTTGACAGAGAACCACCGTTTATAGCGACATAGGTTTTTCTGAAAACTGTGTGAGAACCGACCTGAGGTCAACTGTTTCCCCTGTGTGGTGGTCAGTGCATTGGCACTACCCTCACAATTCAATTCAATCAGAAATGATTTCCGATTAGATTTTATCAGTCAATACAATATATAGATATACTGAACATATATAATATTAGTATTATAATAATATTTAGGCTTCCATTATCGATTACGTCACGCGTGCTGCATGCACGGCTGAATCATGGCGATACACTGCTGAATGGATTCTATTTCTGACCCCACTATCAGGTACCTGCTCCACCGGCTGAAGAAGTGCCTGGGCCTGCGGGTCACCGAGGTGTCCATGGTCAACATGGTGACCATCGGCTTCGTGTCGTGCATGAGCACGCTGTGCGTGGGAGCGCTGGCCTTCTCGCACTTCGAGGGCTGGAGCTTCTTCCACGCCTACTACTACTGCTTCATCACGCTCACCACCATCGGCTTCGGGGACTACGTGGCGCTGCAGGTCTGCAGCCACTCTCCTGGCTCTTACTTAAACATTCATTTCAGTAGACATTATTTCTGGCGACACCCGTTGGTAGCTTTGTGACATTACAGTGTCTGTCTGATACTGAAGGAACCCTGAAACAAATCCTGCTGCTTTACCGTGAGTATTGGCATGACAGTGATGCGGTCAGGAGACATGGCCGAGCGTCATTGAAGTGCCTATGATCACGGTAAAGTGCATCCTCGAGTGTAAAATTTGGGTATAAAAACTTCAAATGGGACATTCATGCATAACGAGTACTTCCTACTTTTGGTAATTTAAGTATATTATATGATTATATTATTAAATGATACCAATACCTTTGTACTTTTACTCAAGTACATTTTGAATTGAAGACTCTTCTAACAGAGTATTTCTACATTGCAGTATTGATATTTATTAAGTAAAAAAAAAATATATATATATATTGCCCGCTTTGCAGAAGCCGCACGCGCTGCAGAACAAGCCGCAGTACGTGGCGTTCAGCTTCATCTACATCCTGACGGGCCTGACGGTGATCGGCGCCTTCCTCAACCTGGTGGTGCTGCGCTTCATGACCATGAACTCAGAGGACGAGAAGCGCGACGCAGAGCAGCGCGCCCGGCTGCAGCAGCAGCGCAACAACGGCCAGGCGGTAGGGGGCGCTGTCTGTTACACATTTAAGTTTATTCATCGTCACACAAATAATTGTGTGATTAACGATTTAATTGTTGTTTTTGGCATTTGTAATGAAGAGTTAGGAATAGAATAGAAGTTACATATCCGTTTGGCTTTTAGACTTCGTAATAAGAACGCCAAGATAAAATATTATATGCACACTTGGATTCTCATTCTATAATAAATCTGATCTTATCTTATCTGACTGAACTGAATTATTATTATTAATGATTATTAAGAAATTAGTGGCATTTTTGTATCAATTTCATACTTAAAAAAAGGTCAAACTATTGTGGAAATAGCAACTTGTAAATGTATGAACATTTTTCAATTGTGACTAAAGAATTGCGATTAGACGATTGGTGTAATAACCGTGACCCCCCAGCAGGCGGCGGCGGCGTGCGGGCAGCACCAGCGGCTGTGCGAGGCGGACCCAGCCTCGCCGGCCTCCACGCGCTCCGGCGCCGCAGGGTGCATCGGTGGAGGGGGAGGGGCGGCGGACAGCGGCGGAGGAGGAGCCAGCCGGGGCCTGCGGAACGTTTACGCCGAGGTGAGATGAGATGAGACCCTCGTGGAAACGCAGTACGGTTACAGTGCAAGAGAAACTACTGTAGATACAGCTGGGGTAAAAGGCATCACGCACAGGTTTCAGTGAAAAGTGAAACCAAGGTGTACTAAAATGCTTATAAGTAAACGATGGAATATGCTAGAAACATAATTCGAAAGTAGAGACTTGCAGCTTTAAAATGAGACATTTCGTGACATTTTGGTCATATCGCACATCTTTCTATTGGCCCAATGCACAATAAGATGTTATTAAATATAGCCATGAGAGGGTTAATAAAGTATTCAATCAATCAATGCTATATTCAAAGGGATAATATCTGGCTAGGTGGTCATTGTCGGGAGATAATTCACCGACAGGGAGTTTAATCACCCTGAAGGTGAATTATATCCTGACAATGACCACCTAGCCAGATATGAATGACCACCTGGCCAGATATTATCCTGTTTATTACATAAATTAATAAATTGACCCAAAACACAACAAAAATTCCATAAGTTTGCGCTGGCTGCGTCTGCCCAGCTGCAGGGCTGGAGCACTGTCGGAAAACAACGAAGTGAGTTGATTAAATCCATTTTCGGGTACAATGCTTGTATTATGCAGGACAAAGTAAATAATTAATACACGCAGTGACCATGTCACAACAAACTGTTCAGAGCTATTTTTTTTAACTTTTTTTCATCCCTCGATTTTGTAACCCATTTTTGTAACCCATTTTTTTCCGATTTTTGCAACCAGTTTCCCTGGTTGGACGTAGCGCGTGGAAGGAACATGTTATTCCAACCAGCTTTATACATTCGCAAACTTGAAATGGGACATTCTGCATAATGAGTGCGTTTTGGTACATTAAGTACATTTTGATACCAATACTTTTGTACTTTCACTCAAGTACAATTTGAATTCCGGACTTTTACTTGTAATTATATTTCTACGTTGCAGACAGTATCGATACGTCTACAGAAGTAAAACATTCGAGCCCTTTTTCCACCTCCGTTTCCTCGCAGGTCCTCCACTTCCAGTCCATGTGCTCGTGCCTGTGGTACAAGAGCCAGGAGAAGCTGCAGTACTCCATCCCCATGATCATCCCCACGTCGTCGGAGAACTTCATGGAGCAGGGCGAGGGCGAGGCCTTCTCCAACCCGGCGCACTCCAACGGCTGCGTCTACAGCAGCATGCAGCAGCACCACTCCACCATCAGCTCCGTGTCCACCGGCCTGCAGAGCATCAACGCCTTCAGGGGACTCAACAAGCGCCGCAGCTCCATCTAAGGGGCGGTGGTCCTTCCAGCCTTTCCCCCCCCCCACCGGAATTTCAAAGACCACCCAGTTTGATATGCTTCAGGCCACGGACGGACCCACCCCCACTTGATAGTTGATGTCTCGGAAAACCTGGCGCTACACTGTACAATCCTAAGTGTTCGTTTCACTCTTGAGATGGTACGAGTGGTATACAAACCGTCCATTCGTACCTTCAGATTCCCTTCGGACCCCAATTAAGGGCCCGACGTTGATCATTTACTAGAATCAGTGATCTTGAGGTACGGGAGGACTGAGCGGTGAACAAAATTGGATTGACCATCGTCGTGGTCCAGGGAAGCTACCGCTAACGTTGATCAGCTAGCATCGTGGAAACAGAACTCCAGATAACGGACCAAAGATGCAGGTGTTCCTCTTTGTGGTACCGATCACCCCAGGCTGCCTGTACTCCTGGTCTTCACTGTAGCCATTGGGCTGGGCGACATATCCATTATTATGTCGATAGCGCGATATGAGACTAAATACCGCCTGGGCATGTCTGGGAACGTCTTCTCTTATCACTTAAGCCTTATTTTATATTTTTTCAAAGCTTTTTCAGAAATGGTCAAAAATAGCAAAACTATCAAAGCTGCTATGTTCACTACGTCTGTGTGTCCGTCGGTAGTTCGCATATCACGAGAACCGTCCGGCCAATCAACTTCAAACTCTGCCCGTGCGTTGCGAGAGGACCCGGGGAGGGGGGGTGCAGAGCCTGGCGTCGTCGATTGGTCAGATTGCCGGTTGTTCAGAACCACAATGCAACTGATATATGTAGTATATAACAGCAGTTCTGCTTGTCCAGAACTGCTGATATATGCCTATATAAGGGCATTCTCATATATCTCTAAGAACCCAAGGGTGTGATGGATATCGGATCAGTTGATCTATAAAAAAAAACATTGATAAAGGTCCCTGCACACTGCTGCGTTTTTCGATTTGTAGCAGCGTTTTTCCGCCGTTTTTCCGAAAAACATGCTCAGTCTGCAAGGACCTTAAATCTGCAAAACCCCACATTATGGAAAACACTGATGTTTTCAATGTGACATAGTACTGACATCATAGACTGGTCTAGATTCCATATTCGGGGCATGCCTGACACGGAACTCCATATATGGGCATAAGAGGGACGCCGACAGATGGATACAGAAATCTGCATGTATGGGCATAACAGACGGATGGATGGGTACAATGGGTACGATATGTATGAATTTCCAACTTGGATCCTTTCGGATTATTTTTATAGTTTTTGAAATATGTTAAAGAAAACTGATATTGTCACAATATAAAATTGAGTTAATTGGCTATTTTTTATTTTTTCCATATGGCCCAGCCTTCACACTCTGGCCATACAGTCAATATTCTGGGCTTACGAGTAAGACGTGCAAACGCGGGAAGCGAACGCAGCTCGTACATATTTGGGTTTTGGACGTATAGCTGCTTTGGGGACTCCTTATATGGTGCCCCTTTTGTGCCCATATATGGAGCTGAGTGGACCTGGCCCCTTTTGTGCCCATATATGGAGCTGAGTGGACCTGGCCCCTTTTGTGCCCATATATGGAGCTGAGTGATTGCTGATGCAACACACTCCATATTTGGATAGCGGGACAGACACACGGACAGACAGACAGACGCACGCACAGACATGATCTGCTAGGTCTCATAGTAAGTGCTCACTGCGTTCGCAACAAGCACACACAGCTGAAGAATAATAGAGTTAACCCTCATTTATAGTCTGTAGTATGAAGGTGTTGTTCAGTGACACTAAAGTTCTACCCCTCGGAATTCATCATTGATTCCTGAATTAATACAGGTGATTTCTGAATTCGTAGGTGATTTTGGAAATCATAAGGGTGATATCGGAATTAATATGGGCGATTTCGGAATTTGTAAGATATTTCTGAATTCATACAATATTTCTGAATTCATATGGGTGATTTCAATTTCTGGGCTCTGACCCTTTTGTCACGGGACTGACATTATGTACATTGTTCAAATATTAGGATATTTTATACTGTGAGAGACTTTTTTATGTAGGATGGAAGGAGTGTAGTATATAATATAAACTGTGTATAATCTTCACCGGAGGAAATAAAATAACTTTATTTTGTCTATAGATTCAAAAGGGATCTCTAGCCGTAAGTGTTACGCTTACCAGAATGAAAAGAAAATGTATATAATAGTATATCTTTGTGGACAGTTGTATTATTACAGTTGTTAATGAGGAATGCCTCCTATTTTTCCAATGAAAGTATTGAACAGAGGCTCAGTCTGTTTTCCTGTGTGTCTCTGGCAGAATTTCAGTTTGTTCAAAGTCAAATGTTTGTTAATCCAATTCACGTTCTGTTTGTGGAAGAATGTCCAGTGGTTCATGTTTCAGTGAGAGCAGGGCCATGCAGGCTCAGTCAAGCCCTGTTCACAATTTGTCACCGTACGTAGATCTACAGATAAGCTACTTTCGGCACGGGGAGGAGTATAGAAACGGGCTTCAGTGTTTCTTTCTTAACAACACACATATGTTACGGGGTTCCTGACACTACACTCACAGGTGAACATCCACCGGACCACCTGGCCGACCCCATAAAAGACCTTACTGTTTTATACAATTCACTGTGGATTTATTTTCAGCATTTTTTCTTTCTTTCCCGTGTATGAAATGACTTTCATGTACTGCCTATTTGATGTTTGTTTGATGTAATTTTCATATAGCACAACAATATTTTACAATTTTTACTTAGAGCATGTGAGCTCACTTTGTGCATATTATTGTCTTCTCTCATTCACTGCTGCACTTTAGAAGATTATTATATTATGCTTTAACGCACTGACAACCAGTGCACTTATAGTGAAATATTAATTTATGGAAACACTTTTTGTTATGTAAATTATATGCCCTAATTATTTCTTCATTGTTTTTGGTGATGTCAGTTTGGGATCTTTGACTAAACACATTCATGCAATTATTTCTTTGATTCAGAATTGTTCACGCCTTATTACTAAGGCACCCGTGTCCCCATCACTGCTCCAGCTCCACCTTAATGCACTTAATTCAGCCAATCGAGATCATTACGCAGTTGCTATGTTGGCATCATTGTTAGACTTTGTTCCGTTTGGGTATTGTCACTTGAATGATCATCGTGTTAGTCATTGAATTAACAGTAGTAGAGTAGCTGTGTTGTTTTAGTCTGCCGTGTCTCCGTTTTGTCACTTCACTTAACTCATTCTGACCGGAGATCAGATTCTAAAAATGTCTTCTACATCCTGACAGTTTTCTGAAAAAGCTGTTTCTATGTCAGTCGTTCTTTGATTTTTCAAAAATAGCAGACCTACAAGCTCGTAGCGCGCCACTCGGTGGTGCTGCTATTTTTCAATAGCTAAAGTGCTGACATTTTTACCGTTGAGTTGATAGAGCCTGCCTGCTTGCTCAGGGGAGACATTGCATCTTGACCATCAGGTCGGAATTAGCTGTGTCTAGGTGAGACACGACCTTTGACACAAACTAAATGCCTCAATAGAAGAGCAGGGAGACAAAATACAAGCACCCCAATTGAATTGTATTGTATTGTAAGTTGTATTGTATTAACATTCTCTAGCATACAGATTGGACTAAATTACATAGATTTGAGGCGCCGACAAATTTCCATGTATGGTGCCATTCTCCGATGTGATTGGCTGAGCATCGCGTAACGGGTGAGCCACAGGGGACACACATTATATAGATGCAAACGAGGAAGCGAGAGAGGTAAAGATTGGGTATGTCATATTCCCGAATGGGTATGGGCTAGTTTTATTAATTTACAAAAATGTACATAGTGCCACTTTAAGGTCATGTTTTCATGCTGACTGACTACTGACCTTTTTCGGCTGTAATAATACATTTATACTCTACTGTTCTGTACAGAAATTGTAACTCTAAACTCTTGCAAAGTGTCGCGACACGATGTGAGCTTGTAGGCGTGAATTATACAATGAATCAAGTTTAAAGTTTCCACAAACAGCCAATCAGGAGTGTTAATTGAAAGTATTTCTGCGTGTTCAGTTAAACATTTTTAATCTGATCTTGGACTGGCGGTCTTCACAATAATATTCCACATACTGTGTTTTTGACAACTTCTCTAAACACTATTTTAGTTGTGGGTGTCTGCTGGCGCTTCCCCAACAGGAATATATTTATTCATGTATTTTAAAGTTAATACACACCATTTGTGATGACGCTGTTGCTTTCTAAAATATCCTCAGCGCTATAGGGCCCCAGCAGCATTCATTTTGAAGCTGTACTTCTGTGGGTTTTTTTGTTTTAGTTTTTAGTTTAGTTTTTACTGCATTCTGGGAATCGCAGTTCTAACAGCGCTAACGGAGCTACCAGAAGTGTCAGACTACTAAAATGGATGTTACATGGTGTGACTTTAACTAAACGGTTACATTTATATATACAATACAACGTGCAGTGTGCATTTGGAGTAAAATGAGCATGATTCAAATACACTTTAATATAAAGCCAGTTTGAATGGGATTCAACCATAATTCCGACTGTGCATTAGTCCAACAACGTGGCTTGGCATGAGGATAGGGACAGGACAGGGTTAATGGGGCGAGTCGTCGGAATAATGACGCTGACCCACTTGAATATCCATAGCTTACATATTGGAGTCTGTGCAGGGCATAAAGCCAAAAAGAATCCCAAGACTGAAAATTACTTTTTGCAAATCTGCACTGATCTCATTAAATAACCCCTATGAAATCCGTCCCCAGGACTGAGAACTTTAAGCCCTGAGTCTGTGTCTGTACACACGATTTGGTTGACACAAGAGAATCATAGTTGTACTCAGGGCCAGATTTACCATTGGGCTAGGGTACGGGCTGCAGCCTTTTCTAATAAATGTAATGGTAAAAAGTGAAATTGAAAAGTATTGCAATCCAATTCAAGTGAGATTTGTGTTTAGTTATTGTATATTTAGTTGTATTATGGTTAAAACATTGAGAGCTTCTGCTCTGCTGTGTGCACTGCAGACAGTGCCTGCTGTGTTGTGGGGTAGCTGTGGAAAGCCTGTAGTCTAAAGTCCACCATATCTGTCTGTCTGTTTGTCTGTCTCTGTCTCTTTTGGGGGGCTGGGTACCCCGAAATTAAACCAAGAATAAAATAAAATATTTCAGGCACGCAAACAAATTGCACGCTGCACGGCCGAGGGGGGCCCTGAAATTTTGTCTAGCCCGAGGGCCCCTACTACTGTAAATCTGGCCCCAGCAGGTTGTACTAGTCTACCCATTGTTGTGTAAAATACGGCTGCTGCGTTATATATTTTTTTAGAAATACTTTCAACAAATATAACACTTTTGAGTGCTGGACTAAAGCCAAGACCTGCGGCATTGTTAACAATAATAATATAGAATAATGTACACTTCAAATGTAACACCACCAAAATGACTCACTGGATTGATGAAACAATTTTTGGGGTACACCATTTCATCTTGTTATAAAGACTGCGCCAGTATTTCTTTATGGGTTGAAATTATCATTCCGCCATTTGTTAATCAAATTTTCTAAATAAAAACAAACGTATGATTGACTGCATATGTGTCCCGTCTTATTTCAGCCAGAACAAAGAGGATGAACGAAATGTACACCAATTCCTTTCCACTTGCAGCCTGCCTTGTAGATTGGCTATTTTTGAAAGGATTTGACTAATCTTGTAAACTTGTGAAAGATTTGAACTAATTTAGGAAATATTTACAGGGGTAACTGGCACAACATGTTTTCAAAAGGGGGGTCCACGGCCAAATACATATTCATTTGGCAGTCCTTGACATGAAGATGTTTGAAAACCACTGCTTTAGCACTCTCCTAACACCGACATGATGTCCATACATTGAGGGGGTTTTATCAGCTGTGGAACACAAAGTAAAGTGAGCGGAGTAGAGTAGAGTTGAGCTGCGGAGCCATGCGGAGGGAAAGCACCATAACAGGTAGTGGCATCCAGCCATTACCTCCAACATCTCAAGGACAGTGAACTGTTCCATCCGACAAAGTATACTTTCACTGTGTTGTTGTTGTTCTGCCTTCCCATGGATTCAGCATCTGCTGCTGTGTATTCTGCCGAGCGCGCGCACACGCACGCTGTGATTTGGTATTACACACACACACACACACACACACACACACACACACACACACACACACGCACACACACACACGCACACACACACAGCTCAAATAGCATGCTACTATAGGGTTCTAAACCGCAGACAGCACTTACGATGGCCTTTGTCACAGTCGACATAACCTTCCACACGACTACGCCTGTGTACTGTCTTGGATCTGTGGGGTCGCACTGTGCTCTTCACGTGAATGCGGTCAACTGAGTAGTCTGCGACTGCAACACAATTTTATACAAGATACTGCAATATTTTGCGGGGGTCCCTACTTTGTCACTCTCTCTCAGCTTATGTCCTCAGCCTGAAAAATGTGGAAGATGTAGGGGCTGCATGGCAGGCTGATCATCTGGAGCTATAGATACTGAATAGAAGATTTATGACCGTCCTAAATAATGGAGTAGATACAGTACATCCCTGAGCCTGCATACTGCTTATAAGGCAGCACAGACATTGTGGTAGTAAAAGTGTGTGTGAAGTCTCGTACCGCCGTATTTCAACTTTTGTTTTATTTTGACACACACGAGTGTCGTACAAATGTGAAATGGCAGATCTGCAAGCTCACAAGGAACGGTTTTGAACGTGCAAGGTTTCCACCCGACAGGTACGATATATTATATGATTATATTATAATGGCTGCTGCCGGGCAGAAACCAGGCTAATGTCTCCATACTCCAAGTGTCGCACAAAAGTGTTGAAAATAGATACAAGCTACAAGATCTTCAAGCTCACAACGCCTCCCAGTGTTTTTTAATTCATTAATAATAAAAAGGAAACACTTAAGTCCAAAAGTGTTTTTGTTTTTATCAAATACTTTGTGTAGCTTCTGTGTGGGAAGTGAAAGTGATATTGTTTATTTATGTTGTTGGTGTCTTATAATCCCATAAGGGATGGGTCTTAACGACAAGACACGAAAATAAAGATTCATTCATTCATCCATACAAGGTTTCCACCCGCCAGCGACAATATGGTGGTTGCTATTTACTGTTTTCTCGCAGTATATGTATATGATCTCTTTTGGGAATAGGCTTACTGCCACATTCCATAAACATGGTCAGCACATGACCCCTGTCACCATGATAACAATGTATTATGTAACTTCATAGTAACATCACAGTCCCACCTGGATATGACAGCAATCCCCACATCGCTGTCTTCCGCTCTACTTAAAACGGCAACTTGCTCTGCTAGCAGGGCGGCCTGATGCGCCTCAGTCTGCTTGACTTGGTTCATAACAACACTGTTTTCATTTTTTCCCAGCCACTGTGCGACTAGTGTAGCCAAAGATGTGCATATATAAACCATATTCACATGGCATCCATGTTGGCATTTTGCATTGAAAAAGCAGGTATAGTAACCAGGCCCCCAGAGCGGCTGGCCAACGTTGAAGCCGCCCTAACCTACTGGCCAAAGCTAGAACTGCAGGATGTTCATGGAGGTGGTTCATGGAGGTATTAGCACCCCTCACTTCACACGGGTGTGATTTTTAATCTCCAGACACAAAAGAGAAATGTTTTGTCTCTCAGGAACCCAAACTAGTGACTCACCGAGCATGTTTCAGGCTATTGGTCTAAAAATTTAAGGTTTTTAGTGGTCTATAGGCACTGGCAGACCTAATAGCCGACAATTGCTCAGTGGGTGAAACTGATCAATGAACAAATTGTTGCTGAGGGGATGATCAATGTTATTTATGCTATTTTGCTAATTTCTCCCCAAAGCAAGCAGTCTGGCTCTATTGGTTCAGTGAAAGAAAAAGAGCACAAGTTGGGCTTGGGCGTGTATCCGGGTCTGTTGAGCATATAAGTACACAATCTTGTTCGGAGGGAAGCTGGGAAGCTGGGAGGGGGGGGGGCGGGGGGGGGGGTAGTCCTACGGGCTGGTGCATCACTTGTCACCTGCAGGGACCGTTAGACGGAGGCTCTAACGGTCAGGGGGGGCTCCTCACTGGCAGGTGAGTCATACAACAAAGCAGTGACAACACACAGAAGGGGAGGAGATAATTGGCATAATGACTAAATTGGATAGAAAAGGGGGTAAAAAGCGTCATCAGTGCCCAAACCCCCAGGTGGGGTTGGAAAAAGGGCCGTTCTTTTTTTTAATGTTTTTGTTTTGTGGCTTTCGCCTTTATTTTATTTATTTATGACTTTGAGTACCTGGAAGTTTACGTAGCATGTAGTATTTCTACATTGCAGTATTGTTATTTTTACTTAAATAAAGAAAAATGTATAATTAGTCATTTTTCCACCACTGCCAGTATAAGCCCGTTTCCACCTTGCGTGCCTCTGCCGTTCACACAGCGATGGCGTGCGCCGCCTTGGAGCGGCCAGCGGCTCTGATGTGTTGTGACGGACGTGGTTATTTTAAGACTTCAAAATGCAAGTGATGCATGGAGCAGCAGCACAGGTCCTGGGGAGGCGGAGTCTTACTGTACGTGATGGTCGGACATTACATTAGACATTTTACATAACCCTGAACCTGCTGCGCTCACACACTGCTATTGTACACGCATTCACGAACACACACGCATGCGCGCACACACTCACACGTACAGTACGCACAGTATGTACATATAATAAATACAACCGCCCCACTTTAAGATACTCTACCATGCAGATTGGACAAAATAACATCAAACTAAATCATCTGAGCCGACTCTGCCCCGTCCGAATTGTAACCCAATAACACAGAATCGTAAATAATGTCAAGCCCGATCTCAACCAAACATGGTGTAATAGCACAGATTGGCAAATTCCGTACATACAATACTAGTGGAAGCCACGCCTCCGTCGCGGTCAAAACAGTACTAGTGTAATATCTATGTACAGATTTCGAACAGCCAAAGTATAAAATAGTGTTATTATAACAAATGTAGCTGGGGACCGGCTCAAAGGACCCCCTGGGGGTCCCCGGACCACACTGTACACAAAACAGATGCAGATAAATAATGGACACATTTGAACAAGGTTGACAGGATGCAGCAGTTGTTGCCGGGTCTGTGCGTATACGTACTTACTGTACGTACACGGTCAGAACAGATGCAGATAAATGGACAGTTGATCTAACACAGTTAATGTGACACAGCAGGCTAGCTCTACCAACAGATGGACGATAAAACGCATGAACCACCTGGCATTTCAAAAGGACATCAGTTTCAATTCAGAGCAAAAAACTGTTTTCTATTATATTAATTATTTGATTACTTTCACTGGATAATATGAGAGACACACACTAACATATATGACAGTGTTAGAGCTTAGAGCTTGTACATTGTAGGGAAACAACAGGGTGTAAAACACTGCAATACACAGTGATTTGGTATTCCACACACACACACACACACACACACACACACACACACACGGTGCAGATACTGCAGTATTTAACATAATAATGTTGTTTCAGTAGAAATTCCCCATTCAACAGATCCTATTTACTCTCCGATTCTCTGGAAATCAGTAGAATATAGCTCTCAGGCAACCTTGGTTGCACCATGATGGCGCGATTGTGGCCCCTTTTTTCTCCCTTTTTTTCCTTCTTCTTTTATTTTTTTTACTATAAAGCACTGAGTGCGGTTTGAGACTTCAGCACGCATTAGCGTCAAGACGGCAGCGCTGCCTGCGCTCATGTCACTTATGATTAGCTGTCCCCTCCCAGATCTGGGAGAAAAAGTGTCCGAGGTCCCACCATGCCGTGGCTGTGTCTGCCCTGCCTCTCAGCGGTTAGATAACCAGGCCACGTATGAGATGAAACCATCTCACGCCACCAGTGACGCTGGAAGTAATCAGGTATATATTCACTTGAAGCTTTAGCCTCTGTATCGTTTCTGTTCTACCCTACGGCTACACTGAGCCTGCCTGCTTGCTCATGGGAGAAATAGAATTGTGACCTTCAGGCAGCTGTACCACTTGTCAACCAGTGGTGGTGTCAAGAATAAAGACCAAATGCAACCACCCTACATTAACATACGTATTCTACCATGCAGATTGGGTCCTTGTCATTTAAAAGTTTGAGAACCACAGCGAAGTACAGTATAGTAGCCTACTTGAGTAAATGTACTTTGTTCCTTTCCAACACTGCACACACTAAGGCCTCACTCACACCTTCGCAACAGACTGATGTATGCTTGTTGTATACAAAGGGTGTGATACATACATTTCCAATAGGAGTCACATGGTTTGACACAACATTAGTGTTGTATGAGGGGGGGGGGGCAGTCGAAACACAGAATACAAAATTTTGTATCAAACCATGTGACTTCCATTGGAAATGCATTGGGGCGGCCATGACACTTATATCTTGCTTACATTTAGCATGCATCAATGTTGTATGATAGATCGAAAGGTGTGAGTGAGGCCTTAGCCACACTTGTGGAAGAGAGGCAGGGAGGCACGTGTGGTGTGATGACAGGGGGAGAGAGGAGCCATCAGAGAGTGAACTACATGCTCATCACCAATAAGCATGATGACTCTGCTAATGATCAAGGCTTCCAATAATAACTGCAAGAAAAGCGTCATTAATGAAGTCGTTAGTGCATGCCCCATTAAAGCTACTTCTGCATTATGCAAGTCTCATGCTGTAAACGCATGTTTTAATAACCAGGCCCTGCATGCCTGCTTGCTCAGGGGAGGAAAATACATTTTGATCTTTATGTGTCTGTCAAACCAGAAATGTTTCTTGTGTCAAAGGTCAAAATGTGTCAATAGAAGAGCACGAAGACCGAATAGGAATATTGTTTTAACATTTTCTACCATCATACACATTTGGCGAAATAACACTTTATTCACACAAAACAGTCAGGCTTCAAGGCCTGCTCACTGATACTCTAGAGATGCAGGGTTCAATTCCTTAACCACACACATGAAAACTGAGACATTTGACAGATCTCGACAAAATAGTTAGATTGTGATATTATTATCAAACATGATGAAACCAGTAAGACGCCTGAGGGCGACCGAACCCTAAAGGGCGAGGTTGCGTGCACGCATCCGCCTGGGTGACAGCAGACTGCTGGGAGAGCGCTGCTGCTTTGGCATGGGGGGTAAGATCTTAATTTTCGGGCCAAGTGAGAACTCTAGTTTTCGCCGGGTGCCGGGTGCACTAATAACTTTGGGGCAGGCTCGTCTAGAGTTTAAATGGACAGGTACAGTCAAAAGGGAGACATCGAAGAGGAAGGATGGATGGGGAAGGATCAACATATGGAATGTCAGAACAGGTCAGCTCCATATACTGTATGAATGTTTGAGGTTTGAGGTCAGATGTAGAGTTGCTGGACAATATTGATGACATCAGGGATCTCCATCCCTCTGATGATGTCATGTGCACCACCCCCTTTTTTTTTTTATCCCACGATTTTGCAACCCATTTCTGTCAATTATCTAATGTAATCCGCTACACATGCTCTGCCAACCTGGGGGGGGCAGCGGACTGACCTCATTCCTCCTATGCTTAAGGAGTCCAAGGTGCTTGGTTTCCCCGGCCGGACGTAGTGCGTGGAGGGAACACGTGCTCCATCCCTGATGATGTCACGTGCCCGACCAACCAACCAACCAACACACACACAAATGCACGATTCCATAGTTAACTCGTAATGAAACATAATAATAGGCCTATCAGACAGTCTACATTTCCAAGAAAGGGGATGGATTCCAACCAGCCATTAGGGGAGGGGGGGATATAACCAATTATAATGAAGATAGGTTGAAAATGGGTGAAGTCGTCCTTTAAGTACACAATTGGAGTACTTCTTCCACCACTGCTCATATAACAGAAGAACAGTGATGGAAAGTAATTTAATTAAGTACTGCACTAAAGTACAATGTTGAGGTATTTGTATACTTTACTTGAGTATTTCCAATTTCCAATACTTTTACTTCTATACTCCATATACATCTCAGATCCAAATATTGTACTTTTACTCCACTACATGTATTTGGAAACTTTAGTTGCCAGTTACTTTGTAGATTTTGATTATTATTAAAGGCTATATACATTTTGACCATTTAAAAATAGCCGATCTACAAGCGTCACGATGCATTGTGAGCTTGTAGATTTGCTATTTTCAAAAGGTTTTTATACATTTGAAAACTTTAAATATGGGGCATTCTGCATAGTGAGTACTTCTACTTTTGGTAATTTAAGTACATGTTGATGCCAATACTTTTGTACTTTTACTCAAGTAAACTCTACTCTGCTTGGCTGCCGGGCCGAATGGGGACATTGAGGACACACTGAGCTTGCATAACCAATGACTGGCTTGTGTGTGCTTGAACCAGTGCACGGAGGAGGAGGGGGGGGGGGGGAGGCTTGGACCTGCAGGCTGAATTATACAACATTATGCTTGCTATCATCATACAACCTTCCTGTAGGGCCATGCTGAAGGCTATCACTGCTGTCCGGAACAAACATTGTATCTCCATATTTCATAGGTTTTTTACCGTAAATGAATGCCCTAGTACTATATGTCATACTTCAGTGTTACACATAATATAGGAAAAATGCCGATCTACAAGCTCACATCCACATCCGTCACTATGCAACTCATTGAATATCTGCTATTTTGCCAGTTTTAAAGATGGAGTGCCCTGATTTTTTCCGTTTCTTTCATTGGCACGTTTGACTGTCAAGGTTTCAGCCTCCAGGAAGAAACCCTACCAAGGGAAGACATCATTGCACATAACCACTGGAGGCTTGTTCCCTCCTCCGTGTCATCAGTGCCCATATACGCGAGGCGGGGTTGGCGAAAGGGCCCTTCTGTGTGGAGTTTGCATGTTCTCCCCGTGACCCCTAGGGTAGGTACCCTCACAAAAAACATGCAGTAATCCTGGTCTCTAAACTGCCTCCCATGGCCAGCCTGATGGAGGGGAAAGGAACTGGTTGGAATAACGTGTTCCTTCCACACACTACGTCCAACCAGGGAAACTCTCTCAGGAGGGTGTCACCTATCAGGTGCCCTGCACCCACAAATCATTTCATCCCAAAGGGGAGGGGAAACTTCTATTCAAACTTAAAACCCATCAAATTCAAACAATAATAATAATAAGAGTCACCAATCAGCCAAAAAGGCAATAAAATAAAACAACAATCTCCCATGACCTTTTAAATGAAATAATTTCAAACAGTAGCCAACAAGTAATGAGTAATATGTATGTGCTATTGTTAACAAAAGAATATGGTATAATATTACAGTTTAATACCTTACTTTACCCGTTACTGGGTAAACTAATAATATTACAGTAATAAATTACTATAGTAACTTGTTACTGCCCAACACTGATAATAGCAGAATAAATACGAATTGTCATAATTAGAAAAATATCAGTGGGTTTTGAAAATATTTAAAAAGGAATATGAGTATATGAGAGATCTAGCGACTCTCTACAGTAGATCCATCGGAACACAGTTTAAGTTTTGTTTTCCCTTTTGAAAAGTAACACTTTTGGACATACAGGGTTTCCACCCGACAGCGACACCGTGCTCACCATGGCCCTGTGTGTGCACGAGTGTAATTGAAATGAGACGAGCACAGAGCTGGAGCGTGGAGTGGTCCTAGGGACGGATGATAGGCTCCGTCACCACCGGCTGAAAAGATGATGAGCACTACCCTTTTGTCGCTGGCAGGCAGAAATGAAGCTTTTATCTCCAAACATCCGTTACTTCTCAGGAAATGGGGGGAAAAAATAAATATGTGTGTTCCAATGGATCCAATGTAGTTTTTCATTAGTCACAAGGGTAAAAGGGGTGAGGTTTTGGCACCTCTTTACTGAGGTTAAGGTTAGGAATAAGGTTAGATTTAACCGTTTAAGCATATTGTTTACTTAGGTTACGTTTAGGAGCAGTTCCACCAGATGGACGCCCCTCGGGGTGACTGTTTTGGGACGAGCGATATAGTATCTGATCGATCTCAAGCTCTCGTTCATACTTTTCATTGGTTCAATTTATAAAAACCCACTCACACACTTAACTTTCAACCTGGCCTCTCTATGTTGGGGCGAGTTAGTATAAGCGGACATAAATAGCTGATCTGCAAGTAGTTTTAGCTACTTTTGCAAGACAAATGGTACCGATATACCACTGAAATACTAAAGAAAGAAAGAACCTTGTATTTCGCTAACCAATAACGGTGCAGAGGGCCGCCGCTCCACAGTGCTGTGTTCTGCACTGCGTTCTACTGGGGAGTAGAGGAGGAGGAGGGGAACAGGGCGGAGGGGAGGCGGGCTCATCGGTTGGTGAACCAATAGGAAGTTGCCGTGGGAATTTTTGCACACCAGTACAGTACAGAATATTGGCCATTACAGTGTAATGAATATACAACAAGAAGTGAGAATGCGTGCGTGCGTGTGTGTGTGTGTGTGTGTGTGTGTGTGTGTGTGTGTGTGTGTGTGTGTGTGTGTGTGTGTGTGTGTGTGTGTGTGTGTGTGTGTGTGTGTGTGTGTGTGTGCGTGCGTGCGTGCATGTCCAACCACTGCATATTGTATTAACATACTCTACCATACAGATGTATACAATAGTTATATTGTATTAACACACTTAACGCTACCGTACAGTACAGTACAGTACAATTCACTTTACATAATGTATTGTTATAATATTGTATTACTCTACCATACAGGTGTACTAGTTATATTGTATCATAGAGATTGGTTAAAAATAAACCTTTTATTCATTCAAATAAGTCCAAGATCGAAGCTTTAAGACTGAATGAGATTAATTCACCATTTAGACCATTTGGACATTATGATCAAATATGGATACAGACTTCTGACATAAATGTTTATGTTAATTAACATTAATGATTAACTGTTCTATGTCACCCGTTCAGCAGTAGTAGAAGCATGCCGTTGACCTCCACACATTATATAAAAAGGACTAATTTAATGTCATCACGTTGTCCTCCCAGCACTCGGCATGTAAAACAAGCACCTGAGATTAGAAACATTAGCAGTGACAGAGTTATGAATATGCAAACAGCATTGAAAGGGCATCCAGGAATACACTAAAGCCCTCCTCAGAGCTCGCAAATAACACAGAATTATTATGACAAAGATACACGGCCGTTGTTGACATTATATTCTCCAAAGGATTACTGTATGAAAGCTTGTCAATGGCATTTCCATCCAACACAGCACAGCCAACGCAAAGCATTTGACCTGAAGCACTGTGCGTGCATGTATTACACTATGCCACTGGTGCAAAGTAACTTAAGTACAATTCTGAGGTATTTGTACTTACTTGAGTATTACCAATTTCCAGTACTTTTACTTCTACTCCTCTACATCTCGGGAGGCAAATATTGTAGTTTTACTCCACTACATTTATTTGAAAACAATGAAATAAGCTCACTACAAGCTCACAATGTGTCACGATGCGACACATTGTGAGCATGTAGATCTGTTATTTTCAAAGGATGTTTAAACATTTGAAAAGTTGAAATGTACGCTACTAATAATCTACTGTAAATCTGCTGTGTAATCTGCTGAAATTCTGCACAATGAGTACTTTGTACTTTTGATACCAATACTTTTGTACTTTTACTCAAGTAAATTTAGAATTCCGGAATGTATTTCTACATTGCAGTATTGTTACTTCTGATTGGGCATGCCTGAACCTACACTTTTACTTAATTAAAGCATGCGAGTACTTTTTCCACCATTGCACGATTGAGGTTGGAGTCATGATTAGGATTAGGTATTTATAGGTTAGGTCTAGGGATTAGGGTTGTAGTTGTGCCCGATTTATACTTGTTACCAAAAATAACACATAATGCTGTGTGACGCATTATGGACTTGTAGATCTGCTATATTGGTGCACGACACTCATGCACAACTAAGTAGACGGTACATTTAGTGCCGGAAGTGCTTCAAAATAGGAGCTCTGGGGTGCCGGAGTTGTCTGATCGCTTTTACTCTGAAAGCCATGAACCGGAAACACTTTCCTAAAAAAGTTGACTTTACAAAGTGACCTCACATCCCCGATCATCTTAATTTATACGATATATGATCCAAAAATATTTATGGGAGCGCCAGCATATCGATCCATTCATCACCACGGAGAGCGCCCTGGATTAGGAGATACGAGTCATTCTTTCCGCCACGCTAACATGGGAGTCAATGACAAGCTAATAATTGCACAGAGCGTTAGCATACGGCAAGAGAAAAGCGAAATGCCAAAAAGAACAATAAGAAAAATTCTGAATATTCTTATCTCGCGGTGCGCTAGGACGTACACAGACGTCGAAGGCACTAATTTTTTCTAATCCTTATGACGGCCTCATGCGTCCTATGAACTGAAACGGTTAATATGTGCGTGTGTTTGTGTGTGTGTTGAAAAACAACCATGCTATTTTCGTGCTCATACCCACCCAGGCAGGCACCCAGGCAGCCAGCCACACACAAAAATGGCATATATAAAAACAGTTCTTGCGTGCAGGGGTGTGTGTGCCATGCGTACATGTGTGCATGCGTGACTTGTGTGTGTGTGTGGGTGAGAATGTGTGTGTAGTACAGCTGCAGGCTTGGCATTAACACTGTTCAGGGGTCTGTCATGACAATAGTCACACCAGGGGCCATGTATGGGCCCCGGGTACCACGCCTGGGGAGTTCACATTTGAATTGTGCTTTAAGTACACTAGTACAGTAGCATGTGACATATCAAACTAGGGGTTATGTAGCTGTATGTAGCTTAAAAAGACACAACTTTCCCATCAACCTCTGTCAACACATCTGATCTTGTTTGACCCTCCCTCTCTCTCTCTCTCTCCCCTCTCTCTCTCTCCCCTCTCTCTCTCCCCTCTCTCTCTCCCCTCTCTCTCCCCGTCCCCTCCGTCCCCCTTCCCGCTCTCTCCAGGTCATTCAGTGCTAAATCATGACGTCAGCCTGCACTCGTGATTTATTTATGCTCGTCACAGATGGTTCAGACAAACAGTTGTTCACAAACATCAGCAGAGAAGGATTATTATGTTGTTTATATATTGCTTTTTTTTTTAAAGATAGTGAACTTGTGAGCTTGTAAATATGATATTTTCTAAATATATAAATATATATAAAGCTTAAGTGGCTTATTCATATTATATGATGTAAGTTTGGGGCCCCAGGGTATAGCAAAGTCAAAAAAAGTATTATAGAAATGTAGTGGAGTAATATTAAATAAAATAAAGTTTAGAAAACTAATCACAGGTCTCCACCAGACCGGGTTGCCTACTCTGGGGCCCAGAGTCTGGGCCCATGAAATTTGGAAGGTAGTCAAACTAGTCATAGCCAAATGGAATGGAATCTGAAGAATCTAGGAGTAGTATAGGAGTAGTAAAACATTGTTTTGAAGAAAAAGTTCAATGGTGCACGAGATTTAGCTACTCACAGACATCAGCCCGTGACAGATGGACAGGGGCGAAAACATGGTCTTGCTGAAAGACACTTCGACACTAACTCCACATGGAACTGGGAACCTTGCGGTTCGATCCAGGGCCACTGCCTCCCCACAGACAATAAATATACTCAAGTAAAGTGTATACTGCAGATAGATCATATACAAAGGTTCTTAAGTACACTAGTAGCCTACTACTAAATGGGTAAAACGTGTATTAGATGTTCTTAACCCTAGAACACTAAACATACATTTTGTCACACCATCACTAAATACGGTTATATTTTACCCGAAATTATTCCATGAAAAATATTTCTCATCAAAATATATTGAAGTACAGCAATACATGGCAACTTGAGGTACTCTTCTTTATCACGACTTTTCACAACAACAAAAAATGCAAAATAGATATCATGGGGGGGGGGGGGGGGGGGGCTATCATAGGGGGGGAAATTGGTGAAAAACATGGGTATTATTTAAAAAATATTCCTAAAAAAAACTAATGGAGCTGGAAATTATGGAGAATCCACTGAATGTGGCAATCTGTGTTACAGTAAGAAAGTGTGAGCTAGAGCATCAATGCTCTGAACAAGAACATAAAGGACGCTTGATCTTTGGCGCCATCTACTGTTAATTTGAAGCAGGTTATATCTCAAAAATGATTCTGCACAGCAGCGTTTCATATTTTCTGTTTGTCCTATCTGTTTGTAGTACCTATCTTATACAAAACCATGTGCATCACTGTCCAATAAATGATCTAACAGCTTGATGCTCTCCCACCTGACCTGACCTGACTGCTGCTGGCCTACATTATCACATGGGAATGTGGGATTCTGCAGAAATACTGTAATATATCCATCTATTTAGAAAAACAAATATATTCAGGCTCATTTGAAACGTCAATGGGGCCTAACTTGTTGATTTGACCTATGGCACATGCAGTAGCCTATATATAAATCACAGTTTATAAGGAGGAACTGCATCCACTTCACAGTGCCACCAGACCAGGGGTTTTCAACTGATTTTGAACCAGGGACCACCATCCTGACTAAGAGTAACCTGGGGACCACAGACCACCATTATTGTGTCCATCATAGACCTACCTGACACAGTAGTGGTGTGGGTTCATGCACCATTCCATTATTATTGTATTTATTTGTTGTTGACAAAAAAAACTATACTTTTCAAAGGCACAACATTTTTGTTGGATACAGCCACATTGGATTGAATGCATCAACTATTTGGTTGGACCAAAGAAAGAAAGAAAGAGGGCCTACATGGAAACATTATTTGCCACCACCATGAACCAAACAACCACCCTGTCACAATAACTCACAACAAACCTTGGCAACCACGACACAACACACAACCTTTTTATCAGTCTTCAATTGAAAATTAAAATGTGTTGGCTTAAACCTCTACCTCAAACCAAAAGGAAATAGCAAATTCACCCATAGGATTATTGAAATGATCAAGAGCCACACGTATACTATTCCCTATACTGTTACAACGCATACCTTCAACGGCAGATACAACAACATACAAACTGCACATTCACATCAGCATTCGATTTCAGAGCCACAAATAGTTACTGAACATTGCCACCCAGTCATTGTGGGGCCCAAAATGACAGTAATAGTACATCAGCTTGAATCACACTAGTATACACACAGCATACAACACAAGCAGCAGCAAAGAACAAAGTTCCTACCTTAAGCCGTCTTCTACTTGACTTTATCCGTTGTGATGGCAGGCCCAGTGTCAAACTTTGGAACCCATGGATAGAGATGGAACTTCCGGCTCTCTCTCTAGTTCATGATGAGCTCTCCAGCGATGTCTCCAGTCATCTCAAACCTCCATACATCTGGCTAACTGGCCTGCCAGTACTTTCCTCCCAGTATCAATGCCACCAACCAGCCTCATTCCCCTGGCTACCATCTTTTCACTCGGCCTTGGAAGTTTAGTACTGCACATAACATTCAGGGGTAGTGCAGTGGTCAGGGATTTAGGGCAGGCTCTAGGGGGCTGAGAAGTAGCTGAGCTTGGGGGTCTGGGATCATCACCCTGGCTCGACGCTCGTGTACCTGTGGAGCAGGTTCAGAGAGACAACATAAGCTTTGAGTAGAAGTAAGTAAGGTAGAAAGAAAGTGAGCTGACCATGAGCCACATACTGTACACTGTACCCTGTCACAACACACTATACTAGTAACAGCAGACAAACATACACAGCCTGTATACACATACTGCATCCTTCCGGTTACAACATATACAATAGGCCCTATCCTGTCACAACACAGCCTAGTATACGTAGGTGTACATAGGCAATATACGTAATGTTAGTTTTATATTGGATAAATACATTTTAGGAAGGAAGCTGTGGGGACTTTGGACATGCCTTGACTAGGGATATACAGTAGGTATGCCTTGAAATAAAATTTGAGAGAAATCTAGCCCTGGTCCAATGCTTACAGCGAGTGTCTCTCCCTGACGCCTTGTGGAAGTACCTTCCACGGCCCACTGGTCATATTTCCACTCCCGTGCGCTGTTTTTTTAATACCAGCAAATAAACAAAACGACGTAACCACTTACCGAAATAAAGCCTGCTAGACCTTGGTAAAAGTCTATTCTCGACCCTGGGAAGCGTCTCAGGTCCCCAGTTTCTCTCTAAAATGCACTTTGTGCCATTTTAATAACGCAATGTACCCTGAATTTAGGTGAGGTACGCTATCCTACACCCGCGAGTCGCCAGTAATGTGATCCTGGCGGTTCGCGAGTGTAGGATAGCGTTACTGTAGTTAAATTCAGGGTACATTGCGTTATTAAAATGGCACAAAGTGCATTTTAGAGAGAAACTGGGGACCTGAGACGCTTCCCAGGGTCGAGAATAGACTTTTACCAAGGTCTAGCAGGCTTTATTTCGGTAAGTGGTTACGTCGTTTTGTTTATTTGCTGGTATTAAAAAAACAGCGCACGGGAGTGGAAATATGACCAGTGGGCCGTGGAAGGTACTTCCACAAGGCGTCAGGGAGAGACACTCGCTGTAAGCATTGGACCAGGGCTAAGAGAAATCTAGATGTGCAATTCAGGTTGTAAACACTTCAATATCACTTTCAATTAAACCATCATTGGTAAACACTAACAATTAAGAATAAAGTTTCATACAAGGTGTGACACCCCAAACAAAAAAAATCTATACTTTTCACCCCCCCCCCCCATATGCGTGCACGCACGCATATGTTAACGCTTAGCATAGGTACTAGGTAACTTACCTGCAGAATAAAAACAAATGGACCAAGCAGTTCGTTATGAAGATGAATTAACTGAAACTGAGCAGTTTTCACTTACTAACAAACCAGACTACTCCACTCAACTTCCATGAGGTTTAAAGTTACATTATAAGTTGTTTATTTCACTCTTTTTACTACCAAACACAAGGACCTTCTTGTTTCTGTCTGTTTGTTACTTTGTTTGCAGCAGGTGTGTGGAGGGGGGGTGGGCGTGGCTACCAGAAGATTTTAAATTATTTGAAACCTTCGCTTCATGATGAATATGCTTGTTAATAGACTCGTCCTTATCTATTTATTTTTAGGATCTATGGTGTAATTACATATTAATAATAAAGTCAATAGTCCATATCACTAATGTATTTTCATCGCTGTAAATGCATTTTTTTAAATACGCCGCTTTGTCCATTTCTTATTGGAGCATGGCGAAATGCGTCATCAGTTCGTTCCAGGAAGTAATGGAGGTTGATCATATCAGAGTTAGATATTTCGTTTATTGGTGCGTTAAGAATGAAGGCACACGATGCACATTTAATTATAGACTAAAGGGTTTTGATGTGGCTTTCAGGTTGAGTTTGTATTTGTATTTTTTGCCAAACAAATTAAAGCATGACGGAGTGTGGTATGTTCCAAGGTCGCTTTGCTCTCTCTAGTTGCACTGCGGTATCGCTTCTCGGCCTTTTGGCTAAGATCAAGTGTAGTATCTGTTCTTATCAGTTTAATATCTGATACGTCCCCTACCCGGGGACCATATATTAAATTGATTTTTGGAACTGGGAGATGGAATAGGGGCTTGCTCCGTCCACTCCACGCATCGACCTGGTATTGCAGTATCTCCAGGAACGGTGCACCCCCCTTACATGTTAAAAGAAAGATAAATCATAGTTATTCAAACCGGTCAACTATTAGGCATCATCACCGCCAACGCATCATTTCAATATGAACAATACATCCTGTATCAGATGATGAATTGAAAATGGAGGGCCCCGATCATGATCATAAGATGCACGATTCCTGGGTGTCTCAATCCTTTAAGACTTTGTATTGAACTGTGCTGTCCAATTCCTCAAACTCTATTTATTCTAAGTAATCACTAAACTAAAGCCAATCCCTTGGCTTCGCCCATAAACGAGTTGAGATTAAAATAGCCTACTGCTTTATTAAGGACCGTGGCTTGCAAGTACTGTATAGCTGATTGTAGCTGTGAGTGGTGAAATAAAAACTTGTATTGATTCTTGAAATGTGGTGACGTGATAATATTCAAGCCGCTAGATGTCGCACCACACTGACATGATGTTCAACCTAAATGGAACCTCTTCCATCCTGAGTGTCATACAGTCTAAGGTCATAACAGCACAACTGTAATTCTTGCCTTTCCAAAAGTATTTGAATAGGCTACTGAAGTGAAGGGAAAGGTACCAGTATGTGAAATATCGACTAAGTTACGGAACAATATTTCCATCCTTGATATTGGTCATATATTTTTTAATGATTAATTGATTACGTATCTAAGTCCAGCCTAAATCATGTGCACAGTGTATAATAATACTAATAATAATGGCAATTTTGAACTAAGAATGTTTTGTTAAGATGCACAAACACATGTTTTAAGAACAGAAAGTATTGGAACATTTTGAAAAAAGTTTGATTTGTCTTTAACACAAATCTTCTTTTCTGGTGGTCCGCCCCCCTCTGATGCCAGTCTGCTGACTCAGTTATCAGTGGTGGGCACTGGGCAGTGAAGTACTTTAGTTAAGTAGAACTACTGTACTTAAGTAGAATATTGTATATCGGCTATTTTTGGCGATTATCCTTTTAGTGTGGTTGCCTAACAGACGTTATTGTGACGTTATGTGTCAATATCATCATCATCATACTGTACTTCGCAACCACACTTGCAATTTCCTAGAATTACGAATTGAACAGAAAAAGCATAACATGTGAGCTTGTAGATCTGCTATTTCACTAGTTTGAGTCCCAGGCAAACATATCTCGCTTTCTTTTTTGATAACCGCATGAACTTTGTTTCATGTAAAGATGGTTACCCCTTGTTTTTATCACCTACGTAACATCGCAAAAATCAAACCACTCGCTTCCTCTATTCATCAAAGTATCCTATACAGAACACAGCCACCAGGATTCTTACTAACACTCATCGCAGATCACATATCACAACGGGTGCTGCACTTCACTGGTTGTCCATTAAATCCAGAATCAATTTCAAATTTATTTTAACCACGTAGCCTATAAGGCATTACAGGCTGGCCCCACTCAATATCTCAGACCTACTGCATGCAAAGCCTGAGATCTCAGGTCTTCAGGTAAGGGCCTTATGAAAATTCCTGAACTTATAACTAAGGGTCACCGAGCATTTGCAGTAGTGCTCCCACACTGTGGAATGCCGTCCTTTTGGATAAAAAATGCAGTCTTAAGAACTTGTTAAAAACGTATTTATTTCGTAAGCATTTTATCCTATGACATTTTTACCTGACCTATTCGTGCAGGTCGATGTTGTTGTTGTTGCTTTTCTTGTGTTTTAATTTAATTGTTTTACCTTGTTGGCCACTGTAGGCCTACAGCACTTTGTAACATTGTTTTAATACTTGCTTTATACATAAAATGTACTTACTACTTACTTTTGGGTCTCGACCTGAAATGTTTGTGAGACATTGTCTGTCTGTGTGATATGCATCACACAGACAGACAATGTCTCAAACGTCCCAAACAACCAGCAGTGTGTTGTGACCAACACCAGTGCCTGATGATGAGTCATGGTCAGTCCTCCGGTGCACTCAAGACCGGCCAGGGGTTCATAATCTTTACACTGGTCTGAGTGAGCACATGTAGGAGGAGGGGATTACTGTAGTACTGGATTAGTAATACCCATCTGTCACACACACACACACACACACACACACACACACACACACACACACACACACACACACACACACACAAAAAGCCGACCACCTTACTACAACAGTGGTTCTCAACCTGTGGGTCGGGACATGACATGAGTCTTGACATGATTTGGAGCCTCTACCAAATATGGACGTTTATGCAGACGTCAGACTGTCGTGTTGGCAGGCTGTTGGAGATCACCATTAATGCTATACGACTAGTATACAGTAGAGTGTTGGTATATAGTATTAATGCTACATTCGTGTCGGCAGGCTGTTGGAGGAGACCATTAGTGATAAAACCCAGCCTGCATGCGTTGTATGTGTTGTGTTTTCCTACAGCAGTGGGTGTGTTTGCTCATCTCCAGAGAGAGCAGCTATTTTCAGTGGTGGAAAGTAAACAATAGTACATTTTAGTACAAGTACTGTACTTGAGTACAATTCTGAGGTATTTGTACTTTACTTGAGTATTTCCAAGTTCCAATACTTTCACTTCGACTCCAATACATATCCAAATATTGTACTTCTACTTTACTACATTTGAAAACTATAGGTACTAGTTACTAGTTATTATTACAAAACATATACTTCAGGTTAATATATAGGTATACCTTTCAGCCATTTGAAAATAGCAGATCTACAAGCTCACAACGATGCAACACATTTTGTGAAATGGGACATTTTACATAACGAGTACTTTCTACATTTGGTACTTTAAGTACATTTTGATACCAATACTTTAGTACTTTTACTCAAGTAAATTTTTTATTCCAGGATTTTACTTGTAACAGAGTATTTCTATATTGCAGTATTGATACTTTTGATTAAGTAAAACATGTACTTTTCCCACCACTGCACTGGCCATCTTCTCACGTGATGGTGTGTTAGCCACGGGTCACACAGGTCACCTGTGTAACTGTACAGTGTTGTTCTCGCTCAACACCTACACATACACGCACATACACACACACAAGCACACATGCATGCACACACGCTGTTAAAGCACAAAACGCAAACCTTTAACACCCACGCACAGAAACACACTGCACTGTCGGGTGGAAAACCTTGTATGTCCAAAGCATTAAAAAAAATTAAATAAAGAACACGTGTTCCAATGAATCCAATGTAGTTATTTAGTCAAGCTCTCGTCGATACCTTTCATTGGTTCATGTATAAATGCCACAGACAGACGTATATAGGCCCTCTTCATTAACCTGGGCCTGTTATGGGCATATGTCACTATACAGAGTAGGTGACCCTTTACAGAAAATGCTCAACCATAGCAAAAACATCAGATATACAAGCTCACAATGCACGGCATAGAGACACATTGTGAGCTTGTAGATCGGCCCTTTTCGCTACTTTGTGCACAACAAAGTCTATTTTAGGGCATTCATTTATGGAAGAAATCCCCAAAAGGAGATACAAGGTTTCCGCCCGGTAACGTTCTCTCCAACCCACAATAAAACTAACTCTGAGAGTAGGCCTGCACGATATTGGGAAAACATCACCCATGCATGCAATATTGTTAAACATTGTTGAATATTGCGATGAGGATATGACTCACAATGACTCGATGAGTAAACCAGTACTGAATTGATGCATAGTTATAATGTCTTTCTGCCTTATGTTTGCTGCTAACACAGAACCCAGACAATGAAAAGCCTACCTACATGTATGGAGAAGAGAATAAAAAATGGATTGTATTAACATTCCAACACCATGGTTTTAGTGAAAACATTTCACCATGGCTACAGCTGCTAATGTCAATGAATATACACCACCAACTTAACATTAATAACACGTTTCACTGCTCAGCTGAAACCATAAAGACCTGGAACGCATCTGTGTCACTGTAGCTTTTAACCACGTTAACCATTATTTTCAACTCTGGCTGTTGAAAAATAGCAGATCCACAAGCTCATAGCGCTATGAGCTTATAGAAAAATTGAAAATGTATGCAAATCTTTGAAGATACTGTATATTCTTTCATATCGAAAAATTTTAACTCAAATCTTTGCTAAAAATGTATGCAAATCTTTGAAGATATATTCTTTCACATCGGACATTTTTAACTAAAATCTTTGCATCGGGGGGGAACAAAATATTTTGAGATGGGGGTCAGCGGCCAAATGGAGATAATTCTGGGGTCCTTGACATGAAATAGTTTGAGAACCACTGACATTTAGAACAAATGTTTTGAATTTTGAATAATCATTTAAACTGGGATTGCTGAAATGCGACAATGCTTTTTTCGCACGTGCACACACACTCACACACACACACACACACACACACACACACACACACACACACACACACACACACACACACACACACACTCACACAATAATGACGCTTATGGCTTATTGGTGTATATATATTCTTCTGACGGCTGCCACCGGAGCACTTTATGGGAGCATAGAGCCCATTAGTTGTGGAGACACTAATTTATACAAGGCTGACCTTTAGTTGCACCTGTTAGCCCTCAGCACATTACCCACCTTCCATATTCAACAGTCATTAAAGACCCTGTCATCACCATAACCCCTTCTATCTCATGTGCCTTCCCCTTCTCTCTGTCTCTGAAAAATGACAGATACACAGATCCGCCATTACTATTCATAGTGAACAGATCAACTAAGGTACGTTCGTATACATAGTAGTAATATACCATCTTTTGTCTTGGAAGGATCAGATTTAATCGGTGTGTAAGAAAACAAAGCAAAGAATCTATTTCCATCACAAGATCTTTTGGTGCTAGTAAACTTTCTTCTTTTGTTTTTCTACTTCGGTTATGTATGTTATTATACATCCACATATGATACCAGCATTCTAAGAATATCACATCAAACACAATGTGTGTTTTATGGAGAATATACTTTAGGTTGCTACATTAAGGAAGGAGATATGGTGTTCCAGCATACAATAAGGTCAAACTAAAGAGGACCTTTGTACATCAATCGACTTTGAGGCTTAATCGGGAGTTTGGCCAGGGGTAGGCTGGTCATTGCGCTTGTCTTTATGCAATATTAATCTTGTTTTCTGTTCTTTGTTTTCTGGTGGCCCGTCGGCCACCAGCTTACTTGGGAACGATGCAAGTTGGGAACCTAGTATGCAATACCTGTTGTCATAGCGCCGGCCTGTGTCCCTTTTGTGCCCATATAATGGAGATTTCTGTATCTGTCTGTCTGCCTGCTTGTGTCTGAAGAGTGCAAACTGACTGTGAAAAATGGACTGGTTAAGTAATCAAATAAAATCAAATGTGTGGGGTTGCCATGGCAATCAATTGGCTGAGCTAGAGCCTGACCAGAGCCTTTTCTGGCAGTACTTCTGGACAACTGTGTATCTGACCGACTCAAGGCCGGGCATTGCACTCCATGTGGTGGTGTGGAACGCATATGTAAAATTTGAAGTCTTTGGGACGAGCGATTCTCGAGGTTACGTGGATTACAGATGTACGTACACACAGAGATGTGGTGCTGTAAGATGTGTGTCTATGTGCATATACAGTATGGCTGCCTGCTGGGTCGCAAGACAAATATCATATCTCTGTCTCTGCTCTCTCGTCCGTCTGTCTATGTGTCTTGCTGTCCGTCTGTCGATCCATCTGTCTGCTCTCTCCTCTGGTTCTCTGTCTGTCTTTCTGTCGCACAATTGCAATTAACAAATAAGCAACGACATAAAATCAACGAAATTACCAAAATAAAGGAGATGGTGCGATAAGGTAAGTACAATATGGTATATCTGTGTCCTACTGGTCGTCCATTTCTTGTGACGGGAATTGGCATATTTTGCAGCCAAAACTGCACATTCTTTCTGTTCCCCTGGAAGGAGTGGTAATTTCTCTCTTTCTGTCACACTTCGGAATTCTGGGCAATTTGTTAGGAATTTTTGGAAAGAACTCATCTTTATACTGTCTCTACAGCTCCCTCATCACATCTCTCTCTGTCTCTGCTTTCTCCTCTCCCTCCCCCCCCCCCCCAATCATATGGGGACCCACAGGTTGAGAACCACTGCTCTACCCCTCTCTTTCCCTTTCAAATGTTCCCTCTCTACCTTGTCAATTCATCTCTGTTTCTCTCAGTGTGTGTGTGTGTGTGTGTGCGTGCGTGCGTGTGTGTGTGTGTGTGTGGATGGAGCAGTAGATGGAGCTTATTGTTGGCGCAACAGGCTTATGCTGGAGGAGAGTCGCTATGGTAACAGTGAACAGTAAAGAGGGCTGCTCACACAACACACCAGAGGCTGTGTGAGAGCCGTGTGGCAGTGTTGCCATGTCTGCTTATTATAAGAGACTTTAGGCTTGTTTTTCTTGTAAAGTCGCTTGTAAATATTGGTAGTAAATATTGGTAGCCTAACAGGTTTAAAGTGACCTAGTCGCTTCTTTTGGGCTTGTTTTCATAGACCTGGTTGCTTATCTTTATTTAAGCATCTGGCAACGGTCGTTCGCCTTTCTCTGAGCAGCAATGGAAGAGAAAAGATACGTTGTAAGTAAAAAATACTCTGTATTCAAGATTAGAGTAAAAGTACAAGGTATTGGCACACTTACAGTACCAAAGTACTGAACCAAAGAAAATACAAGCTTGTAGATCTGCTATTTCCGAATAACCAACGAATAACCAACGTAGAGATTAAGATGTAGCTGTGCGATTTGTATTCAATCTAAATCTGTAACTAAAGCTGTCAAATATGGTAGTGGAGTAAAAAAAAAGGAGAGAAAAAAGCAAAAAATATAAAATATTTGCATCTGAGATGTAATGGAGTAGAAGTATAAAGCATCAGAAAATGGATACATTAAAGTAAAGAAAAGAGTACAACACTTGAGTAAATGTACTTTAGTTACGTTACACCAATGCATCTGAGACAGACTGCCCCTTCCTCCCTCTGCATGTAGACAGGCTGAGGATGGAGAGAGAGAGAGAGAGCGCAAGAGAGAGAGAGAGAGAGAGAGAGAGAGAGAGAGAGAGCGAGCGCAAGAGAGAGAGAGAGAGAGCGCGCAAGAGAGACAGAGAGAGAGAGGAGGGGATTACACAGTAAATCTGTAAGAGCCGAGAGCTTAGAAGACACTTCAGGAGCAGGAGGTGAATTTCACCTGTGAACCCGATGTTTGTGAGGTCCGAGCATTTTCAACACCTCCTTTTAACTGCGGCGGACTTCCCACTGGATCAACAATAAACTTCACATAAGGTAAGGAGTGTTTATTTTATTTTATATAGATTTTTAACTTGCATCTTTTGCTGTCAGTTATTGTGACGCATTGAATCGACAGTTTCCAGATCCAGAAGGACTTAGTTCAAAGCGAGTTTGAAATATAATAGTGTTTGACGGATCCTACAATTCACAATTCATATAGGCATTAATCCAGAGAGACTATGTTAGAAGGATAAACTCCTAGAGATGAATCTTGCTCTCGAGGGGTTCCTTGAGACTTACAGTAAGCAAGGTAATCACATGCCTAGAATGCAGGGAGACAGTGTAGTCTGTAGTTCCTAGTAAACTAAGAAGCTAGCACCAGCAATCTGCACATTGGAACTATATACCAGGTAAACAATTTACCTAGAATCTGTTTAACCCATTGATGCCTGAGGCCGAATCTGGGAACGCCTTCTAGGGCCCGACCTATTAATTAATGAAAATAAATAGTTATGTTGCTACATGTATAGCAATAGCTGAGACACAGAGTGCGCGCCGGCATCAAGGGTAGAACAACGTATAGGTTGCACCAGGCATCAATGGGTTAAATAAAATGCCATTTAAATGACATTCTTATGATTGTGGTCAAGAAAACAGTAACAATAACAACAACATATCAGGGTGAGTTCAACAAACCATGTGCAACCCAGATTCAGCACAAACAAGGGACTAAATTAATTTCACTCCTATGCCACCAAAATGTGGAACGCCCTACGAACAGTCATTAAGACATGTGAATCCCATGACTCCTTCAAAACCGCTCGCCCATACCCGAAGCCAGGGTTGGCGAAAGGGCCTTTCGGTGTGGAGTTTGCATGTTCTCCCCGTGTCCCCTAGGGTAGGTACCCTCACAAAAAACATGCTGATGTCTATAATTATGTGTGCACACGCCTGTTTGCCAAGGGATGACTTCTCGGGCCTCCTGGTCCATGGGGGGTGTCTTTCAGCACGGCGCGGCGTTGCTCTCGGAAGAAGACGAAGGCGGAGGGCGGATCGTCGCGATGGCGTCCTGGTTCGGCTGGAGCGAGCCGTACTACTGCCGCAGCGCCCGGCGCGACCCGGCCGTCGTGGTGACCGACACGCTGATGCTGGAGCTCGGTTGGCAGCAGAAGGAGGCCGAGCGGCAGCACCGCGAGCGCGAGAACGAGTACCGGCGCCTCCGCACGGGCGTGGACTATAGCTGGCTGGCCAACACGCCGCGCAGCAGCGCCCACAGCGCCATGAGTACCGGAGAGAAGCTGGCGCTGGAAGAGCTCTGTGCCAAGGTGCCTCCTTCCTGCTGTGGCCTGGTCATTCTGAGGTAACTATAAAAGATTGGTGGTGAGCTGATTTTCATTGGTTAAAAGACTCAGGAGACTTGTAACCCAGTTGTAGATCGGCTATTTCAGAGTTTGTTTTATAGTCAGTGGTGGGGGAAGTACTCAAATGTTTTACTTAAGTAAAAGTATCAATACATTAATGCAATGCAGGAATACGCTGTTGTAGGTAAAAGTTCCGGAATTCAAAATTGACTCGGGTACAAAAGTTTTGGCGTCAGAATGTAGTCATCATAGATTTCGTTTTCCTCTGTGAAAAAGGGTATTTTTCGTCATAGTTTTAACCCTAGAGGGCCCATTTAGGCTCTTGTTTTGTTAGGAAAAGTGTAGGCGAGGGGGGCACAGCTAGCGCTGTCGCCTCACAACTAGAAGGTCCCAGGTTCGATTCCCACCAGGGATGCTGTGGGCGCTGGGGCCTGGGGGCGTGTTCTCTCCTCCACGTCATCAGTGGCAGTGCCCATACCCTAGGTGGGGTTGGCAAAAGGGCCTTTCTGTGTGGAGTTTGCATGTTCTCGCCGTGTCCCCTAGGGTAGGTAGTAGGTACCCTCACAAAAAACATGCAGTAATCCTGGTTTCTATACTGCCCCGGCCCCCCGGCCTGGTGGAGGGGAAAGGAACTGATCAGAATAACACGTTCTTTCCACACACTACGTCTGTCAGGTGATAAGAAGAAGCGGCTTGCTCACTCCTCCATGCATTGAAGGAAGCATGAGCTCAGTTGGGGCTCACTCCCCAGGTTGGCAAAGGGAGAGTAGAGCCCAGGATTACAGCTTAGGCAATTGGCACCGGGTGAAATATGGGTTACAAAAATGGTGTTATACAAAAAAAGGAAGGTTGTAGCGGCTAGCATGTGTCACCTCTCACACGCCTGACACCACCAGTCCATATATTTTCACCGGACTCCGCTCCTAGACCAGGAAATGTATCTCGTTCCCCCAGGCTTTCATTTTTTGAGCTGATGCGAATGAAAACAGCTAGTTCCTACGAAAATAATAATTAAGAAGTAATGAAAATAGCCGATTTACAAGCTCACAACGCGGCATGAAGTGATGCGTTGTGCACTTGTAGATCTTTTTTCACTAGTTTGCGTCTGGTCACTGACCTAATGCACATCAAACTGGGGGTCCTCGATATTAAAAAAGGTTGAGAAGAGGCACTGCTGTAATCATGTGGCTGTACACAGCTGCTCACAGCAGCTGGTTTAACAACCATGAGATCAAGGTGATCGATGATGTGGTCATTGTGGTGTGGCGGCAGGTGTCTTGTTATCATTTGACTGATGCACTGACTAGACTCATGACAATCAGATAAAAGCCTACAGAAAATCACACCCCTCATTTGACAGGGTCCTTGATATGAAAAGGTTTGAGCACCACTGAGACAGAAACATACGTTTATCAGAAAACTGCCAGTATTTAGAAGTCATTTAGTAGAATCTGGTTTCAGGTCTTAATGGATTAAAATCTACGTCACGTGAGCTTGTAGATATTTGTGTACAGCGCACCAGTGGTGCGCTGTACACAAAGTATAATGTAGGGTTAAGACTTTGTCGATTAGACCAAATATGTTAGAATCTTTTAATGTCAATTCATAGATATATCTAAGAAACGTTAAAATATGTATTGTATATAAAAACCTGCTTCTCAATAAATAACTTAACCTCCACGGGCAAGATTAAGTTGGCTATTGGTTCTAAATTTCTTATCAGAAAAAAGATAAAAGCAATAAATAAGACAAATTTGAAGGTCAAGTGGGCAGTATCAGCAGAACAAACAAACAAACATGGCTTCCAGAGCAACCATCTATTTAAAGGCTTGTTAAGGAGTCAGCCACTTCACGTTAGAAGGAACAATAATTGGTTACCACAAGAACCTCTTACTGTTGCAGCAGCTTGCCCTGCGGCTGACGACCGTAATTATGTAGTAGTGGAAAGTAACCCGGTACTTGTACTTAAGTACAATTGTAGGTAGTAGGTACTTTTTACTTTACTTGAGTATTTCCCTTTTTGTACACGTTAATACAATCTACTCAATTGCATATCTAATGAGACACCTGTGTGGAAGTGAGTAGCCTACACATCCATGATACCTTTGGCTAGGTTAAGATTTAATTCAGCCAAACTAAAACAGGGCATCCGTGTAATTTTCATTTATTTTGCGTTCGCTATTAAAACATTGCAGACATACAAGCTCACAGAGTGTCACTTTTCACTGTGCTGCAAGCTTGGACATCTACCATCTTTTTTTATTATTATTTACATTTTTATCCCATGATTTTTGTAATCAATTTTTTTCACCCAGTGTCTAACGTAATCCTGGGCGCTACACTCCCTCTGTTAACCTGGGGAGAGCAACGAACTGACCTCATGCTTCCTTCAATGCAAGGAGTCCAAGCTGCTTCTTTTCACCCGACAGGTGGCGAGTTTCCCCGGTTGGACGTTGCGCGTGGAAGGAACACGTTATTCCATCCAGTTCCTTTCCCCTCCATCAGGCGCCCTGGCTGGCCAGGGGGAGGCAGTATAAAGACCTGGATGTTGCATGATGCATGCATTTTTTTCTCCATTTGCTATCTTTGAACATATTTTACACCAACCTCTAACATGCTTTCTCTGGGTCCATCCGTGCAGGTTCCGGGAGGTGCTGGTGGCCAATGAACCGGAAGTCCAGGAGGTGTCTGGTCTGTTCCGCTCCGTCCTCATGGAGGCCCTGGACCGCATGAAGGAGGAGGAGGCGGCGCAGCGCCTGGCCCGCCAGTGGAACAACCGGCGCTCCACCAGCATGTCCCTCACCACCTTCAGGTCCCGGGTACGGATCAACCCGTTCGGAAGCACCACGGGACTGACCTCGGCGGCGGACGGGGCGTCGCCGGTGAGCGATCTCAAGACCGTTTCGGAGGACGTGGAGAGAGCTCAGCCTCAGAGGGTGTGGAGCGTCCCGGACTTTAGATACAAAGGACTCGGCAGCAGCAGAGGCGAGGAGTTCACTCCTGTGACTTAAGGTTCGATACATGCTCCGTTCCGACGTTGCTCCTTTCCTATGTCGGGAAAAAAAGCTTCCGTTTTGGACAGGCTTTCCGAACAAGTTATGGACAGTCAGGACATCTGGGGGTGCAGCAGCGTCCCAAAAAAATGCTATCAGAAATTCAGAATGATTTCAAAAAGTACTTTATTGTAGGATACAATAACTACATTTTGACATCATTCAGAACTTCTGACAGCATTTTCTTTTTACGCTATCTCACATCACTTTCAGAAAAAGAGTTTGGACGTCGAAAGGAGCATGTATTGCGCTTTAGATGCAACTCAACAATGTCTGTGATGTTGGACTTGAGAAAAAAAATACATGAATAAACATCTTATAATTCCTATATCCTATATTCAGTATCCTATATCAGTGTTTCCGAGACTTGAATTGACTGTACATTAAATTGTACTGTATAGAGGGTATGCGCGTGACATCACCATCAAACCCGGAAGTTATGTGGGAACGCCTGAGTGGCAAAAAAACTGCTTTCTGGCCTTGACAGCCTATACTGTACATCAAAACAGAAGTCCAATATGATTGCATTAAACATCATTAAACAAACTCACTTTGCCACTCGATTTGCAATTCAATTTATGCATGCACATACCCTCTATTGAATTGCATAAAAAAAATCACACCTGTGTGAAGTGAGTGTTGTAACTCCGTGTGGGGTTCCCCAGGGGGTCCTCCCGGAACATCCAGACCCCTAGGAACGCGCGCAGGGGGCCGGCCTGGTTCCGGTGAGCCGCCCTGCATGTGCATGCGCTGCACAACAGTGACATATGGAGGGGAAAACCAACCAAACGCTATTTTCATGCTCGGACACAACCAGCCAGCCAGGGACGGACCCAGGGACACACATAGATGTCTATAGGAGTGGTTGCACCACTTCAAAAATGGAGCAGGAAAGACTCTGGAGACTTGTAACCCAACTTGTAGATCGGCTATTTCAGAGTATAACTTCTGTATAATATCAGTCTTCCTCAGTGCTGAGGGACTGAGGGAAATCACGCTCATTGCTCTTCTATGTGAGGGAAACCTGGCAGAAAGACTCGCTTGTTGCATGAAAAATTAAGGAAGACTCCTTAGTTTGAGACTTAGGAAAATTTAATTTATAAACATTTTAGTTGCTCATAGTGAGTAAAAATACGTTTCAGTCCTAGGACCGAAATGTTTCCTGCAGCAAGAGAGTCTTTTTCTGCCAGTTTTCCTTTGATTTTGAGATCTTCTACTTTTGATACTTGTGTGTGACACTGTAATATGATCAAATAGGGGACTAATTTACAGAAAAATAAAAATTAGAATATGGATGTTTGTGACCCACGGACCCAAGGTCACAACTCGTCGCTTCGCGCCACATTGTGAGCTTGTAGATCGGATTCACTACTTTATCCCACGATTTTCTAACCCATTTTTTTCACCCATGTGTCAATTATCTAATGTGATCCTGGGCTCTACACACCCTCCGCCAACCTGGGGAGAACAACGGACTTGAACTCAAGCTTCCTTCATGCTCGAGTGTCCAAGTTGCTCCTTTACACCTGACAGGGGGGAGTTTCCCTGGTTGGACGTAGCGCGTGGAAGGAACACGTTATTCCAACCAGTTCCTTTCCCCTCCATCAGGCGCCCCGGCTGGCCAGGGGGAGGCAGTTTAGAGACCAGGATTACTGCATGTTTTTTGTGAGGGTACCTACCCTAGGGGACACGGGGAGAACATTCACTACTTCTTAAGGATCAACTACTTAAGATTCACTACTCACTACTTGGGCACCGACCCAGTGTTTGGGAACCAGTACCCCACATGACAGAAAGTGGATACTTTTCTCAATCTCGAATGGGAGAATTTTAACAGTTGCAACTGAAGTATGGAGGTTCTTTGTACCAATGCTGCCATGCCAGATCAGTTACTTACTGTAAATGTCATACCTGCCGCGGCCGCCTGTATATTAATGCTTTCGCTCTACCAATTCTAGTGAAAATACCTTTGTCTTTTTTGTCTGCCTTTCATGAAGCTTTGACATTTTCTCCTCTGATGGTAATTATGTGATGAAATGTGAATCATATTCTGTCCATTGCCATAATAAGAAGTAAGAACTCTGCATATTATTTATCATCAAGGTCATGGAGATATTGTCAGCAACAATGCAATGATTTATTAACGGAAAGACTGAAACCTTAACCTTATACATTTGAATAATATTATGGAATATTTCCAGTAATTTATTGCAGTTTTGTGACTTGTTTCACACATATCAAAATGCAACAATATACAACAGTACAGCACACTCTTATCCAAATAAAGCCAATCGCTGATTTCACAGAATCATTGTTAGTTTGTGAAAAAATAATTAGGGGGACCGACACTAAAACCCTATTCAGAATTGAACTCATAATTGATTGATTTTAAGAAATTAACATGACTTTTGTTAATTAGAGACTGAGATTGCAGGGTTCGATTTGCAAAGATATAAACAAAAAAAAACACAGGGGTGCACATTTTCAGAACCATTAAGCCCTATACACGGCGAGTCAGGTCTTAATGGGTTAATGGAGCCCAACGAGCAGCAGGGCTGGATAGCACACGCGACACATCCCCACCGGCACCGGGGCCATATCAAAAGATAGCCCCCTCCCCCCCAGGGAATGGGACCCTGGTGACAGTAGATTGTAGCAGAGCACAAGGCAGGCTCACAAAGCCTTGCCTCAATCTGAACAAAGCAATAAATTCAAGAACATTTACAAGACCAGATTCCGACATTACTGTACAATATTCACCGATGGAACGTTGCACTTGCAGTGACCACAACCAAACATTTACGTGTGCAAACCTGAACGTTTGCCACAAACAAAACACAGGAGCAGTCTTCTTGACTATGGTAAACCACTTGTGGCAAGTTTTTAAGGAGAACAAAAGACAAAATCAAACGGAAAATTATATATATATATATATATATACACATATTGCATACAGTGTGGAGGAACCACAGGATTAACCATGCGCTCAGATCACAAGCAACTTCTGAAGCCAAGTTAGCAGCAATTGTTTAGTTTTTACAAACCCAACATAATTTGCCAAATGCCGACCAGGAATGGATTCACAGTAAAAAGCAGTTGCTTTCCTGTATGTATACGTACAAATATACAGTTTGGTTGCTGGTGTGCAGTCTCCCTGCATCTTCGAATTCAAACAAAAATACGTTTTTTTTTCTTTTCTCCTCATTTATTTTCTTTTGTAAATGAATGCCCTACGAGTAAGAGTGTTGCTAAAGTAGTGGAAATAGCAAATTAACTACACTAGGGACCGTCTTCAACAGGGGGTCCGGGACCCCTAGGCAGTCCTCAGAGTGACTACAGCAGGCCATCAAATCTTTCCGTGTTAGAATTATTTTCTTTTACATTAACCTCTTGACTCGAGCATCCCTATTCTGAAGGTGACATTATCCGAAAATAGCTAATCTACAAGCTCACAACAAAAAATCTTAAAAGGAAAAACATTACATATTAAATCAATCAAGTTCAATAAACTATTGTACCCCTAATAATCAATCCAAAATCCAGGAGGGGGGACCTCTGCCTTTCAGAAGCTGGCCTTTAATGGCATGCGGATGGAAAATGGTCACAACCTGTCTCACTATAAACATCCTGAACTAATCCAAAACTACAACTTCTGCTTCTGAGGGGAGGACAGTAAATAATTCCTTAATTTAAAGGACACATCTTACATGTTTGTATATTTGAATCAATAAAGATTTCAAATTGAAAAACAAAACTGAGCTACTGTTCTCAGAGGACACTAAATAATATAGTATTACTATTATCATCAATCCTTTGTGTTGGGAGACTCATGCTCTTCTCTCTGCCGCAATATTTTATTCTGTAAGACGTGGAGCTTCTAGATTTGCCATTTTCGGTAAACAATTTGAAAATTAAAGTAGCTGGATCCCTAACAATTAGAGTATAATTGTATGGTTAATGTCACCTCCACGTGTAATACATGCACATGCCAAAACCAAGCCAACCGTAGCTATAGTTTATGCACAGAGCCGATTATTGCATGTGGACACTCAACTGTCAAATTAGGTGCTGCCCAATGCAGGAACTTCATAGCCAATTAAAATCCTAAAAAACAAGCTGCATTGGCAGGGAACACATGACAGCAGTCACTGTCATGGGTTCCTTGAGGTTTCTCAGGAAGTCCTCAAAGAGGCCAGTGATGGTGTGTGGATGGATGTAATATTGTGTTAATAGGTGTTGATTTAATATCCATACGCATGTGATGTGTACATTATGTTCCCTATATGTGTATCTAAATGCATATATACAGTATATTCCTATACTGCTAAACTATCTCAACATTGGTAATTTGTATAGTAGCTGTGCTGTTTTTGCGAGCAGTCTGAACGGATATACAGTATGTTTTCTATATGTGTGTATATATTTACATGTATACATTCATATACTGCTGCTACCTAGCTCAAAAAGTTTAATTTGTACAGTAGCCTGGCTCTGGCTAGCAGGCTGAACGCAGGTTAACAACATACGTTACTACCAACAGTTACACGTCCTTGGTTTCTGGAAGCTAGTTGTCATTGGGTTTTTGTTTGCCTCTTTGGGACAACGTATGCTGTATTCCTTAAGCCTGAGTTATACTTAACAGTACGCACTGCGCAGGCACCATCAATGGAAAACCAGTATGCAGAGTACTGGTGGGGTAGTAACTGAACCGTTTATGAGATCCAACCATGTGATTCCAACACAGCTTTCTCTGAAAGGAGATAGTTGGTGCTTTTGGAAAACCAGGCATCAACAGACTCAACAAACTGTGGATAACTCCTCAGAGGAAAATTATAGAATAGATGCGGTCTTGTTTTGAAAGTCTGGTGTTGTCAGTAGTGGTAAATTACTAGACAACAACATGGTATTAAAGGCAGTTGGCTGGGCTTGACGTGCCGGGGCAGCTGGTACACAACCTTAAGCCTGTCTGGACCCTTGTGGCGTGAGACTGTAATCCATTACCTGGAGGACAATATGTTTAAGGGAGAGGACTGACTAACCCCCCTACCCTACACTAATCGCCAGTGGTTTGACATGGGTCTAGCAACCCCATTCTGTGAAAACTGCTATATATGAAAATGGCAACAAAACAAACCTCAACATATGGATGTGAAGGCCCCACATGTGTCCAAAGACAGATGCCAATGGAGAGACTCCTGCCCCATGCACCAGCCTGCATAATGGGGACACGTACGTTTGTTTGAAAGACTGAGAGATAAACCCACTTGGGACCTTTCAGCGGGAATAGCAGATCTAAGTCACGTTGAGAGTGCGTAGATCTGCCATTTCCGCTGTGCGATACCCGCACGCAACTTTAAGTGTAACTCAGGCTTGCCGTTCCTGCCGTCTCCAAACCCCTTTGCGGTCATTTTCCTGGACGACCGTGTTGTTTTTCCTGAGGTCGGTAGAGGAGAACCTGGCTCGTCCAGGCTGGAAGGATCTCATCTCCTGGTGTCTGTCCACGCTGGCTTCATCATAACGTGGAGTTGAGGAACTCAAGGAGCTCAGCGCGATTCTTTTCTTCCTGAGGACAAACAAAAACGACAAGTTAGAAAGTCTATTTACGAAACGAAAAAGGAGAGCTGGGAGATATATCAAAAATAGATATTTATACAAAAATAAATATCATCATTGGCTCGTTAGAGTATATCATGATCTGGCTTAATGTTGTCTTAGAGTTATTTGCGTTTTTAGATTTTTAATCCCATCCATGTCAATGGAGGGGGAACACTTTGAGTTACAGCCCAACCGGAAATTACATTGAATGTTGCCCAATAAACACTCCCACACAAACACAACCACTAGACTGTAGAGTGGTGCGCTCTGTTATCAAACAAGTAATTCTCTGTCTTTTGATTAATCTCCGTCCTGGTAGCCTCGGTCCCAGGCTTACTTATCTGTGAAAAGAAAAGCCTGGTCACAACCTAAGGCAGAGAAGCTATCGGCGGTTGTATCCTCCGGAATATCCGTCAGATGTATTTCCCCCGGATACGATATTTTCCCGACCAATCACAACACTTGTTTCATTCGCGGAGAATGTAAACTGATTTGTAAAGCATCAACGTCATTTCCTTGGGCGATACTTCCGCTAAAATCCCACACTTCTGCTGATAGTCTTTTCAGCTTAGGTCTTGCCCAGGGTGCCGTCCTGGGCATCGGACGTAATTATTTGATTGGACGGAGTTCTCTGCCGTGGACGGCCAGAGTGTTAACAAATACCTCAACTTAAGCAGGAAAAAGTCTGATTATTCATAATACATTTTACCTGTTTGTCTTTCTTTGACTTCTTAACTTTCATCTTGATCTTCTTTCCTGAGATCATGCTGTACTTCCCGGCTCTCTTTCTTTCTTTCAAGTACTAGAGGACCAAAAAAAAGGGAAAAAAGTGCAGGCATTGATACACCAGTACCGTTGGTGTACAATAGATGAATGCTAGCATGCAAGGTATTCTACCTTGGATATCTGTACAGGTCCAGGGGTCTTTGGACTTTCCTCTACTTTCACCTTCTTGTCCTTCTTTCGCTTATGTTTCTTCTCCTTTTTCCCTTTCTGGTCCCCAGAAACAAAACAAGTTCAACGGTTAGAATTCTGACAAAGCAATTGGATTCCATCCATTTCAGCACAATATGAAAATCAACTTGCAACTTAATTTCACTGACGAGTACACAACATTTTTTAAACTGCTTTAGGTTAAACAGTTTCAAGTTAGTTATTTAAATTAATTAACACCCCCAAAATAGCCCAAACTGAGCACATTTCGAACTATAAGGCCAAACTTCATTTGAAAAAAAGAGTACATGAAAGCCTTTTAAAATGTTTATACTATTTTACACATAACATAACAAATGACATCATGCTAGTCCATTTGTGCAAATCTAGACCAGATCAATCAAGACGTGGTGCGGAGCTGCTTCTCACTCACTACAGCACACTGATTGATTAAAATATTTATTAACAGTTAACAGAATTACAGTACATTTCAAGCACAAACTCAATACAAAGACTGTTAATTGTGAGTGGACAACCCAATTAAGCATTACACTTGTTTACAACAGGGTCCACCATGTTCAATTCATCAAAACATTTAGAGACATACAAATAGACACTATAGTTAAAGAACAGAACAGGAATTCATCATAAAGGAAGCAAAAAGGGAAAAGAAACATATACAGTGAGGGGAAAAAAGGGGGGGGGGGGCTGGGGGGGGATTCAGATTTTACGGGGGCCAGTTTCGAATTGCAGCCGTCCGTAGTTGCCCTTTGAGATCGGTTTTGAAGGAGTCAAGGGAATCACATGTCTTAATGACTGTTGGTAGGGCGTTCCACATTTTGGTGGCATAGGAGCGAAAATAATTTAGTCCCTTGTTTGTGCCGAATCTGGGTTGTACATGGTTTGTTGCACTCCCTCTGGTGTTGTGGGTGTGGACTTCGTTTACATTAAGTTAGTATTTAGACAGGTACATGGGTATCTTGGTGGTGTATCGAATCTTGGGACCAGACCCATTGCAAGATGCTGTACTCTGTCGTTGAGGATTGACCAGCTCTCCTTAATTAAAGTTTAAACCATAACCATAACAGGACATGTAGTATTAGATCTTTAGACAAACCTTACGATCAGACGGCTGGATTAATTCTTCAAACTTAATTCAGACTTTTCAGACATAATTATTTTTTAAATACCTTTTTTTGTTGCTTCTCTTTTTTTCTTTTCTTTGAATGTTTTCTGGTTTTGCTGTTGGAATCTATCAGGGACACAGGAAAATAAAAACTTATGTAACAAAAGAACTAATCAATTAACATTTTTAACATAAGCTTGGTCTGTATTGCTTTCAAAACAAATTGCTCTGCCAGCTATAAAATGAATAAAACAATATTAAAAAAAAAATATATATATATATATAATCATGAGGATCTAGGCGTGATCCACGGGGGACAGCATGGCTCCAATATGGATCTGGGACATCGTGTGACCAGCCATGTCATTCAATTATAACAGTGGTTTTCAACTCTTTTCATATCAAGGCCCATTATATAATTAGCATTTGACCCACGGACCACCATTGGATGAGATTTACCCTCTCAGACATAGAATAATTTGTTTTCGTTGGATAAGATTGTGTCGACAATTCCAAAATCCAGATGCTGTATTGATGTGGTACCATAGGAGAGATAACAGGCAAACGTTTACCAAATAGCAATTGTTCAACATTCTCGAATTGTGTATGGCAGATGTTTAACAATGATTTAACTCTAGCGAGCATACTTTTTTTTCTAAATCCGATAATGTGGAGGCGGACGGCAAACAATATTTTCACTCATTCATGGCAAAGAGCGCCATTTATCATAAACCACTGAAAAGACCACATGACGGATTCACACAAATTACACACACTCACCACTGCTGCTGCTGGAGCTACTCCGACTGGATGACTGGGATGAGTGTGAGGAAGAAGAGGATGATGATGATGATGATGATGATGATGAAGACGACGACGAGCTGGAAGAGGAGGATGAAGATCGACTACGGCTGCGTTTTCGTTTCCTTTTTTCTGTGGACCCTGAGAGCAACAAAAAACAAGTTTAAAGTTCAATTTCAAATCGAGTAACTATTACTTTAATTATTTTTGTTACTTTGTTTTCTATAAAGGGCTTAATGTGCAATCCCCTCAAGTGAAACTTTAACGTTGTTCATTTTAGTGGAATTGAAGTGTACAACTGGAACCAAATGGACCCGTAAGTGGTGTTGGGGTCCAATGATTCTGGCTCATTAATGATTCCCTCATAAAGTAAAATAAAATTCCTATATAAAAAAATTAAATAAAAAACAAATCTGTGGCCTTCATTATATTTGAGTGGTGCAACCACTCCCTTACGGAGCTGTGTGTGGGTGGGTGGGTGGCTGGCTGGCTGGGTGGGTGGCTGGCTGCGTATGAGCACGAAAACAGCATGGTTGTTTTTCACCACCTGTGCGCAATCTAACACACACACAAACACCCATATTAACTGTATATAATGATGATTTAATATATACATATAAGTGTGCCAGTAAAGTACAGTACAGTAGAGGGACTGGCACACGGTAACTGTCCTTTCTCAACCGTTTCGGACACGGGGCGGCACGCCGGAACCGGCCCGGCCCCCTGGGCGCGTCCCTGGGCTTTCCACTTGCGCTATCATGACATCCAGCGTAGTCCACTTTTTGAGAGGTTTGGGTTGTTTTGTTACCATATTATGGGAAAACTAGTCCATTCCATGAATTATTTCTCCTTACTTAGTGACCGTCACTAACGTGGTATTGGCCAAGAAGGGGTTGGGGTGGGACTTAACAAAGGGCTAATTGGAACACTCTGAGAGTTTTGGTGGTCCGGGAGGCGCTGAGCAAGGCATTCCCTAGCAACAGTCACTGTCAAAAAGGATTTTAGCAATGCCGTTTTATATCGATAGAAAAAAAACGTAAGATGTGTCCACACACGTGACGTCCCAGACACATGGTTTTATTTGATGGAACGTGTGGACGTCCTCCTAGGCAGCATAAGTGTACTATTCTCTCGCAAGAGTTAAATGAACACTGAGCATTTCTAGTGCTACTGTGAAGTGTCCCGACCTGAACTCCTTGATCTCCTCCTTTCGTCCGTTCTGGAACTGGTGGATTCACTTCGAACTTTGGAATCCACTTTAGCCGACTGAAATTAAAAAAGACAAGGAAAACCAAACATATTATTATATTGTATTTATGCCCTGCTGTCGGTCACAACAACAACCTTTTTTAGCAAAAGGCTGATGCACACTAGTGACAGGTGCGTAGGGCAATAGAGCATTCATTGTCTGTCCTGATGAAGGTCACTCTAATCGACCGAAACGTCGACCTAATAAAGAGCAACATTTTGGCAAGTGTCTGACAGTGTCCCTTTCCTTGTTTTTCAATGATACCCTTTTTTAACCCATTCTGGACGGGAACCCCTGTTGGTGTTTTAACTTTTAAGCATTATGTTATGCTTTATCTATTGAAAAATAGCAGATCTTGTAGCGAATGTAGCAAATCTTTGAATATATTCTTTCAGAGCGTAAGTTTTTAACTCAAATCTTTGCTTCTGGGGGGGGTCCCTGGAACTACATATATTCAGATGGAGATCAGCGGTCAATTACATATATTTTTGGGGGACCTTGATATGAAAAACTTTGAGAACCACTGACATAGAAACATAGGTTTTTCAGTAAACAGATTTAGAAGACATTTGTAGAATCGTCCTCAGGTCGAAATGGTTTTAAGTCACAACAACACACCTCTCTAAGTACTAGAGGGAGTGTTAATGACCTGGTGCCCCCCAAATATAGAAAAAACATGGGAAAGTTCTCAATTCTACTACTCTGGCACCAAAATGTGGAGTGCCCTGACACCATCCATTAACGATTAAAGAATGTGTATCCCTGGTTTCCTAATCAAAACTAACTGGCCTGGGAAAAGAAAAAGAAATTCACCAGGAGACCACAAGGGAAGGTGAATGTAAATTCCCATAGGAGGAGGGAACAGCCACCATATAGTATAATATTAACACCGTTTTTACTTTGTAAAAGCGCTGATGGACATACACGCATGCACACACACAAACACATGATTGTTTCATGGTGTGGAGAGAGACTTTGCTTTCTTTTAAATGGCTTTTACATTTTAGAATTATTTCACTACCTTGTACCTTGCTGGGTGTTTTATTGTATTTGTATATTTATGGATGTCCTGAATGTATGCATTGACCTGCTTCAGTTAGCCTGGCTCCAGCCCTGAATCGCTAGCCAGTAGCCACGCCCATTAATAAATATGTTCTGGCGATTGAATAATGAAGGGAAACGAAATGAAAATTCAGACTGAGTGTCAGGCTAAGCTTCAGTGTGAAATGTTTTAAGGTTTCTTTCTAAGTGTGACATTAATAAGGTTTTAAAACAACAATATTTGGACGTTGGTTTGGTTAGAAAATTTGGTACAATAAATAAGACATTTTGCAAGAATTAAGAGGTTGATAACATACATTTTGTCCGTGGTTATTTTGCATATTTTTTAATTCCAAATAATACATGCCTTTGCTGAATACTCAATAGAATAATAATGCAATAATAATACATACAATACCAATCTTATATTAGATGAATGTCTACTAATGTAGCGGTTATTTGTATTCAATCTATTAAAACAACAGGTCGAACGTTACCACACGTTAGCTTACGTGTGGATTGATTGACGTAATACTTTACTTGCTCTAAAAGGAGAGCACCAAAAAAATATCTTGCGCCGGGTCTTTATTCCATTGGGGTCTTATGTATTCAATTCATAAACATGACGTGAAAAAACGAAATTCAATATAATCACAAAATATAAAACACATGTGTCTACGCCATTATAAATGAACAGATAAATATTTAATAGAATAAAGCAATTCTTCAGTGAAGGAACAAAACAAACAAAAAAGCTCGTGGTGTTGTTTACTTCGGAATAAAATACCACCAGTTAACATGCTATGATACTAACGTTAGCCACAGTGAGCTACACTAACCACGTCCGCGGTTTTTAATCTGGTTTCTGATTTAAAAGGAGAAAAGGCAAACTGTTTGTTTTCGTGTTGCTGTAACTCACCATAATGGAAGCTGGATACGACTCACGACGGAACGATACGATTAAACTGCAACAATATAAAACAAACTGTAATTATTTCCAGCTAGCTAGTAGCTAGGCTAGTAGCACTGTCCGGGGACATTTTGTTTCCCATAATGCATCATGACTGTTTGTCCGCTTCAGACAAAGGGACCAATAGCGCCTCCTGTCGGTGCAACAGATTGGAGAATTACAGTAGGCTACATTTCAACTCAACTTTCAAGCACAACTCAATACAAATCTGTTAACTGTGGACGACACCATAAAGCATTACACTTGTTGTTTACAATAGGGTCCACCATGTTCAATTCATCTTAACATTTCGAGACGTTAAATATAGACTTCTAGTTTGAACTCCCTCTGGTGTTGTGTGGAATTTGTTGACATTAAGGAAGTATTTAGACAGGTACATGGGTATCTTGGTGGTGTATCGAATCTTGTCGACCAGACCCATTGCAAGATGCGGTACTCTGTCGTCAAACATTTGCAAAACAATAGAACAGGAAAGTACAGTTCAATACAAGGTCTAAGAATCCATTCTCTTCGATCAAATAGTAATCAGCAAGGCCGAAGAAGTGGGCAAGAATATTATCACAAGAAAATATTAAATTACCTATACGTTTCATCCTGGATGCAAACCTTCCTGTGATAAAATGGCTACAAATGTAATCAAAAGGTTCTACCAATAGAACAAGATTCCTGTACAAGATCTCAGCAAAAATACTTTGCATACAGAGTTTCTTCGGCTATGCATGCACCTCATTATGGTACCACAGCACCTCAAAGGCCCTTAAAACAAGGCTCCAGACAAAACAAACTAAATCAACCCCAAAAGGTAATTTAAAGAAGGCCCAAACCTGAATTAGCCTATATTGACGTAAACACAGATTATTTTCCCACATATCGGAAGAGCTTGAACATCCATATCTACAAATATAATACTGTAGGTCTTTATTCATGTACAGCACATACTACAGGTATAGCCTATTAGCTGTCAATTCAAAACTGTTTAGTCTGTCAGATTCACAAATTTCCCAGCAGGGGGAGCACTATCACCACTTTCCCTGCGAGTACAATTAAGGACAGGCTGTTGCTAGAACTTGGTGACCTCTTGATTTCATGCTCTGTGATTCTACTCTAATGAGGATGTTTCTAACCCAGTAACTCTCAAACATTTTCATGTCAAAGGACTCCCAAAATTAATATGTATTTGGTCACATGGATCGGCATTTGAAAACATTTTGTGCTACTATTAAAGGGACCGAAGATTGGTGTTGTAAAAATGGTTCCAAAATGTTAAATAAAAAATACAGTAGCAGATTTACAAGTTCACAACACAGTTGTGAACTATGTAGCAAAATGTATATAAATAGGGTTCAAGTGGTTAAACAGGTTTTGATGCTCTATTAAGTCATTTCTTGGACCCCCAACCGGCCAACCCCCCCTCCCCCCATCTCAAAAAGATATTGTACTACCAGAATTAAAGATTTTGAGTTTAAAAAATACAGTACAGTACATGAGTTAATGTACATATTTATACTTTCCACCACAGGTAGCAGGGTGTAGCCTACCATAAGAATGAAGATTGTTATGAGTTCTCCTATTTCAGCAGGCTTACTTCAAACACCACACCTTTTGAACAAATATTAATATTATGTTCACATTCATGTAAACATATTCCAGGCTCATTGTTCAACAACACCAAGCAACAGGGGTGGAACTGAGTACATTTACTCAAGTTCTGTAGGACTACATAAGGCTATAGGCCTATTTGGCTGGCATTGTTTTACCATTGCGCTAATAGGGCAGGGATGAATTGAATCGTATCAGATCCTGTGTCTAGGTGAGACGTGACCCTTGACACGATCTAAATGAAGAGCAGGGGGACAAAATACAACCAATTGTATAACACTAGAAGCTCGACACGCCTGCGGCAGGTCTCACGTCTAACGCCACAAATCAAAATTTCAGATATAGATTAATCAAATTAACTCTATGGTGTATTATTATAGGTCAAGCTACCAGGCAGCACCTAAATTATCCAAAATATGAGCATGAATGGACCATTTGGAATACAGGACTTTTACTTAGGTGTAACAGAGCATTTCTACATCATTGTGGTATTGCTACTGCTACTCAATCCTTTGCCCCCACTGGCCAGTGACCATGAAGTTGAGGAGTAGGGCTAAACAGTTCATGGATACAGACTCAGAGGTTTGTATTGGTAGACAATAGCTTATAGCGTGCGGCGTTGAATCGCCACTACAGAGTACAGAACACTCCACCCCCCTCCCCTTCACTTCTGTCAACAAAGAGGTTTGCTGTGCAGCACATTCACATCATAAGACAATCAGTGTCACAGACAAAGTGACACAAGGCCCCCCCCCAGCCGCAGCAGAGTGCAGTGAAGTACTGTCTACAGTGTAGACAAGACAGCTGAATGTATGCATTGTGTTGTATTGTCATTTCAGTTCACACAGTCAAAGGGGACCCCACAGACCCGCCCGCCGCGTCTCTCACCCACCCACCGCCTGGGGTCTGAACGCCTGCACACTGCACTCGTTTTGCACTCCACCGTACATGTGCGCGCCGCGCCGCGCCGCGCCACGCACACACACACACACACACACACACACACACACACGCACACACACACACAAGTGTGCCGGGTGCCAGAGTCATATCACATGATAGCTCATCACTGTACTGACTCAACCATGCACTGTCTACTAAACAACAAGTTAAAAGATGCATGCATTACGATGCTACACGGTCAAATGTTAATTTAACTCGGGGGAGTGTGCACTGCAAATGGATACATTACACTAGGGATTCATTTGTTTGAGTAATCAAATGAATCCATGTGTGTCCATGTGTGTCACATGGTGTATGTATAAACAATGAATTTGAAGTTAAATACTATAAATGCTAGACATGTTTGGCATGTGCCATCCCTTGGGACGTCGAATGATGTCCCTGCTAATTAAAGTTCCTTTAGGCTTAAATGTAACCTGTTTCCTCTGGGGATAAATGTAATCTTTACATTCAGGTCACAATTCGTTTCAGATCCTGTGTCTAGTACGGTGAGACATGACCTTTGACATGATCTAAATGTCTCAATAGAAGAGCAGGGTGACAGAATACTACCACTAATTCAGTTATAGTGTATTACTATTAACCTACTCGACCATTGCATTTTACTCATTAAAAGAAGTTACACAGCGCAGTTACTCTCCAACTGTGGGAAGTAAAACGGTGGAGGAATGGAGAGGCTTTGTGTGTGTGTGTGTGTGTGTGTGTGTGTGTGTGTGTGTGTGTGTGTGTGTGTGTGTGTGTGTGACTGTGTGTGTGTGTGTGTGTGTGTGTGTGTGTGTGTGTGTGTGTGTGTGTGTGTGTGTGTGTGTGTGTGTGTGTGTGTGTGTGTGTGTGTGCGTGCGTGCGTGCGTGCGTGCGTGCGTGCGTGCGTGCGTGCGTGCGTGCGTGCGCGAGTGCGTGCGTGCGTGCGTGCGCGCGTGTGTGTGTGTGTGTGTGTGGCGGGGGCCGGGGGGTGGGTTCTTAGAAGTAAAGTGATGTAAAAGACTTTAAAAGAAGGATTAAGAGTACTGTACACTCTGTACACTCTATACAGTCTGCTGACTGTTACTACTATGGTTAGTGAGTTTAGATGAGTTTAAACTTCAGCAAGACTGGCTAATCTGAAAGGACTGGTGTGCTTCCAGGACTTTCCACTATTGGGAAACAGTGGGTTAATTGACCACTGAGGATTTGTACCAGACAGTGTGCTGTGTGACTACAACAGGGAAGGAAGCTCAGGGTGGATCACATGGGTCGCAGTGAAACCCCCCCTAAAGTGCTGACATCCCCTTTTTTCCCTGGCCTTTGACCAAGTTTCAACAGCAAAGCCAGCGTGGATTATGAACTAGTCTAAGACCAGTGGTGGAAAAGGTACTCAAAATTTACGGAATTCAAAATGTACTTTTGTCTTAAAGTACGAAAAGCAAAATAACTTAATATTCAGAATGTCCCGTTTAAAGTTTTCAAATGTATACAAATCTTTTGAAAATGTATTGTGTGCATTGTGAGCTTGTAGATCTGCTATTCTCACAATATTTATGGTGGAATCGAGTCAAACAACATTTAATGCCTCAACTCCTACAATTCCAAGTGCTTGTCAGGGTGGGGGGGTCTCCAGTTCAAATATGATAATTTTTTGGGGGGTCCCCAGTTCAAATATGATTATGTTTTGGGGGGTCCCCAGTTCAAATATGATTATTTAGGGAGTCACGGCCCCACTGATTGAGAACCACTGATTTACAGTACAGACAATGGCACGCTGCACAGAGATCCTGTCACGCAACTACAAGTATAAATACCTAAGTGGTTGTCGTACACTGGAAATGGTGATTGGGTTTCACCACATGGGACACAGCCAAGTACAAACCAGGCATAAACACCCAGAGCCATGGCTTGTCTCACACATGAACCAGTTTTGTGTTGTGGACGCTATTCCATGGGTCGCATCCCATTGTTTCCTACAATTTATTTGGATTTTTACATTATTTTTTTTATTCAGATTGTAAGACCTATACGGTTCCTGTGCTATAGCCTAAATGTAAAGCGAAGAGAAACTATCTGCAAAAATATCACTTTAAGTTAGCGGGGAGTGCTGGGTAAAAGGCGTAGGGCGAAGGCTCTGTCCTCCTTATTGGCAGGTGAGTCGGTATAGTACAGCGACAACACACAAATTATGTGTATTTACTATTTAGCAATGACTAAATTGGGGAGAAAAGGGGAGAAAAAGCACAAAAAGTACATACTCAAATAAAACTAGAAATAGCACAATGCAGAAATGTCTCACGTAAAAGGCCTGTATTCCAAATGTTACTTGAGGAAAGGTGTGTTGGTATTGGCATCAGAATATACAATATCAAAGTAAAAGTGCTGAAGTTTTGTGAAGCTTTTTCCAAAATGAATTGTAACTTGTTGTATCTGCAGTTTTCAAATCATTGTAGAGGAGTTAAAAGTGCAACACTGATATTATTACATAACATTATATTGCCCTGAGATTTGATTGTTCAGGTGGTGGGCGTTGGTCTTTCTGAGAAACACTGACGGTCCTCCCTGCCACGGAATTCACTCATACAGAGATCAGTGGTTTTCAACCTATTTCATAATCAAGGTCCATTATTTATTCGCCATTTGAGCCATATAATCAACCATTTGATTAGATTTGGCCTCTCAGACCCACAATTTAGAATATTTTGTTGTCGTTGATGTGGTTCCATAGGAGAGATAGCAGGCCAACGTTGATCAAAATAACAATTATATAACAACACTAATTGTGTAGGCTTCTTGTAAATTAAGTAATACAGATGTTTTAAAAAAAACAAAAGTTTCAGTTTTTGGTCACCAACTTTCCATAATTTAGCTGGGGACCACCTGGAACCCCCTAAACTTTAGGGGGTTCCAGGTGGTCCTTTAGGGCCTAAAGGACCACTGGTGGTCCCGGACCACTGGTTGAGAACCACTGACATAGATGACAGGGAAGCACCATAGGAAGCAACATCTTTGAAGATGGAATTAACAGTTTTTGAAGTGGAACTTGACATGTTTGAAGTGGCACCATAGGTATAGAAGACTCTAGGGGCTGTATTTTGCGTGTCTTAAGTACCAGGTCTTATTACTTAACTTAGGACCTGGAGGTGTGGTCAATGCTCTTTGGCCACTCAGAATAGCCAAATGGCATTGATCACGCCTCCAGGTCTTAAGTTAAGTAATAAGTCCTGGTACTTAAGACACGCAAAATACAGCCCTAGGTGCTTCCTGGTGCTTCCTTGTCATCTATGCTTCTAATTGTGTTACCACAATTGTATTGTGGCAAAAATTCAGAATAATTCTTCCCCTACTGCACAGGCGTTATTTACCAAACATCATAATGTTTGGTACCTAATAACGCCTCAGTGACCTCACCTCTGTCTAGGGACAAGTCTACGGGTTGGGTATTAGCGTCTACATCAGGGACCAAGCCACCAGAAGGGTCTCATTTAGCACAATGTACAGAACTATATAGCATGATTTATTACAATCCAGCTGAGTTTATACGTTTCTCACAATTCTCAGAATCAGCTGTTACTTAATAGGCATAATATGGAAAATGTCAGAGAGATTAGCTTGTGAAATGAGGATTAAACGCGTCAGCTCAGGTCACGACTCAGGAAAAAAACGGAATTTGTAGCCTATGCCTCCTGTGTGTGTGTGTGTGTGTGTGTGTGTGTGTGTGTGTGTGTGTGTGTGTGTGTGTGTGTGTGTGTGTGTGTGTGTGTGTGTGTGTGTGTGTGTGTGTGTGTGTTATTGACTGTATGTATGTGATAAGAAATATGGTAGAGAGTGTGTGAGAGAGAGACAGAAAGACAGAGAGACATAGTTCTATTTGTTTTTGTTTAGTCCAACAGACCTATTTTATATATATATATATATATATATATATATATATATATATATATATATATATATATAAGCAGTAGTCATATTTTGGTGTTTTACCGTTTGTTTTTGGTAGTCCAAATACGAGAGGGCAATATATGTTTCTGCAGGTAACACTGCTCCGGTGGCTGATAACAGCTGGGATAGAGGGAAATGATTGGTCAACCAAAAAAACAAAAACAAACACAGGGCAAAGTAAGAACAACTCCTACACACAGTACAAATTGTAACTCTGAGTGTGTACAAATGTTACATTTGTACACACTAAAGAGACAGAGAACAGAGTTAAAGAGACAGAATCAAAGTGATAGCAGGAGAGGGCACATAAAGATTGAAGCTAAGAGTGACATGTGACCCAGCCAGGACTGAAAAGTGCTTGTAACAGGGTTTTAAAAAGGTTCCCAGGAAGGAGATAGGTATATGGAGGAAAGGCCATTCTCCATTCCCAGTGTCTGTTGCTCTTATCAAGGTCAAACTTGCTTTCACTCCTCTCCTCGTGACGAGGTGTGTGTGTGTGTGTGTGTGTGTGGGTGTGTGTGTGTGTGTGTGTGTGTGTGTGTGTGTGTGTGTGTGTGTGTGTGTGTGTGTGTGTGTGTGTGTGTGTGTGTGTGTGTATGTGTGCGTGTGTGTGTGTGTGTTGTGTGTGTACAGGCCTAACCCACAGGGGCGTTGTGAAGCCCTCGGGTTCCTCAGATGATTCTGGACCATAACTCGAGTTCCTGGTGAGATATGAAAACAAATGGTTTAGAGAGGGTTTTGTTGTAACTAGTGCCAGATCAGCTTCATCTCAACATTCATCTAAGATAAGATAACAGGTGCAAGAACCACACCTAACAGCAGGGTCACTGCACACTCAAATGAATCCTCACTGTACATTTATCTCATATTGTGCCAATAAAAAGGAAACAAAATGGACCATTATGGCACTGGATTAAAACTCTCACACTGAGGATTTTACAGTATATATCTGGATATATCATCATATCTTCACATGACAACATGTTGAACCAAGTGTCTCAATTTCTTCTTTCGGAAATTGATGTTGTTGTTTTCCTCACATACTTGATACAAATAACATATATGCTTAAGATACGAGATTTGCACAGGACCCATTTCATATTCCGTGCATACGCTAGTACACACATGCATAAGAACTTCAATAGTATCATAGTATCACAAGACCTGTGAAGGAAGTAAGGAAGATAAGAGGCCCACTTTCTTTCCAAACTGCTCCTTCTACTGAGCACAACAACACCGTGACTGCATTGAACATTCACCTTAAACAACTCTGCTAATCCACCTAAAATCCTCAGAATATCCAAATCCCTCTCCAGCAGCAACTACAGTATATAGTGACTGTGATTGGTTGGTTGGTTGATTGATTGATAAATTGGTTCTCTTTCCTGATTGGATGAACTACAGTATAGGCAATCCAGCATTATATAGAAAGAGAGACTTGCGTCAGGCTTGGATCTCGCCACTCGTTCTATCTCAATGATAGAACATTCATTGCGTTCATTGAGATAGAATGAGCATTTCCTGCATTCCATTCTTACAATGGCAGTCTATATGCTGGTGACGCAACTCTCTCTTCAACGGGTCTGAGGCAACCTACCTGGGTCACGGCCCTGGGATACCCCTGTTACTGAACAAAAGCTCTATATAGCAATGATTACTATCAGAATATAGAGCGAAACATAAAAAAACAAAACATCTTCTAACCCTCAAAAATCTCAAAGTGTTTCAAGCTTGTGGATCTGCTACTTTTGATGCTTTTGTGTGACACATGTTCAAAATGGGGGGGGGGGGGGGGGGGGAGACAAAAAGTTAGAATATGGTGAAGATAAGAGGTTTTGATATCTGATTGAACTGTTGTATGTATGTAGAGATTGACTTGCTAGAGTCTACATTGTTGCATCCTTTTCGAGGGGCGACATTTCCAGGTATGTATATCCAAAGTGCACTTCTTCCAAGTACGGTGTGTGGCTGAATGGGTGAGCTTTGACCTTTACTGTATGTATTGCAGATTACATAAGGCAGGTGAAGAGTGAGTCGTGTTTGCTGTGTCCTCTTTTCCATTTCAGTTGTTGCTGGCCGGCCTGTTTCTTTCTCTTTTCTTTTATCAGCCAGGAATTCATTATTGCCGGTTGACCCCACTCAACTCTGTGATCAAAGTCTGAGGGATTGGTGTGTGTGTGAGGTATGTGTGAGTACAGTACACCACCCAGCCGGTCAAATATTAACCCCTTCCCTGCCTCTCTCCAGTCCACACGGGAACAGGGAGAACTATTTTGTTGTTGTTGGGCAGAAAGAAACCCCAATGTAGCTTTGGACACTACAGCATTGGCGCCGCATTTCGAGCTTGCAGATCTGCTACTTTTTAATTTGAACCCTGAAAAGTAAGCGTTTTTGGGCATATGAGGTTTCCACCCAACAGACGATTTGCTTTTTTGTTACATCTACGACAATAATAGTCTGTAAATGCCTGGTAAATGGTGCATTTATATAGCACTTTTATCCAAAGTGGTTTACATAGATTATGCATTACATTCACACACATGTTCATACACCGATGGAGGAAACAATGCAAGGCACCAACCTAGTAAACCTACACATCGGGAGCAATTAGGGGTTCAAGGTCTTAATTGCTCAAGGACACTTAACACTGACTCTGGGGTCAAACAGGGAACCTTGCGGTTCCCATGTGGCCGCTCTACCGGCCACTCCCCCTGAGTCTGTCTGTCTGTCAGTCAGTCAGTCAGTCAGTCAGTCAGTCAGTCAGTCAGTCAGTCAGTCAGTCAGTCAGTCAGTCAGCCAGCCAGCCAGCCAGCCAGTCAGTCAGTCAATCCAGAAAGGCGATTCTCCCATGGCTGAAGTGGTCTTAATACAAGTTAAATCAATAAATGTTCCTATTAGATTCCGCTGGATTTACTGTATGTTTCCTGGAAAGAGGGTTTCTGGTCAGGGGTATCACCCACCAGAACTAATCTCTAGGTTCTTTCATTCCATGTGCAAGTGCTTCATGTCATGTGGTCTGATTAACCCCTTTCACCCTGGCCTCCCTATTCCGGGGCATGTCTTGAGTCGTGGTGTGCCGCCTTGTGAGCTTGTAGATAGATCTGCTATTTCTCCGCGACACCGTTATACAGGGAAGTATGAAATAGGGCTTAAGTGATTAAAGGTTTCTGAGAGATGTGGGTGAGGGTAGCACAAACGCCCTCCCTCCCCCACCAACTGCTTTTTAAATCCCATGCCATTGACCTGCTTGTTAAAAACGATGTACGGTAGTTATCTTCTCTTATCTTCCGTTTCCCTGCTTGTTTCGTGTAAAAGAGGATTTTAATAGTTTAGTTTATCACCAAAGGACACTGAATCGTTTCACTCAAGTAGCAACTCAGCTGAAAATGACATGACTAGAAGTAAAAGAGATAAGCATTTATTTTACTTTAGGGGCACATTTGTGTGTGAGAGAACCAAAGTGTGGAGCTGGTTCTGTTTCTTTCTCCCCCCTCCCCTGTTTTCAATAAGGCAATCATGAATTGTATCATGAAATGTTGTGGTTTGTTGTTTGCATTATTATTTATTACCACTTTGTGCCTTGTGGCAGTCTTTACAGAGCGCTTCCACTTGTCACGGTCAGCTGCTGCAGTCCTCACTTCAGACCATGATTTCCATCCTGCTTCTTGTCTTTCTTTCTCAACGGTACGCCTCCAGGTGGTCTTTGGTCTATTTTTTTCCTCTTCTGATGCCCATCATGTCATTGCTATGTTGCAGACGTTCTTGTGGTCCTGCCGTAGTATGTGTCCAATCCAATCATCTTCCATCGACTTTATGCAGCTTCGCTTCCTCATCCTTCAGTTGTTTCGGTATTGAATGTTTAATGGACCACAATGGAAACAAGCCTTTGGCTTTTTTGTGCCTCATCCACTTGGAGTTTTTAACTCGCACTGTAAGTAGAAATTACAAATACAAACTAAATGCGATGCGAGAGTGCAGTCTAGCCAACACCAACTCAGGACTCCTGAACCGCTGCCCTCCACACTCTCCTAACATAGGTTACCGAAGGTTACCTTCATGTTCTGTTCTGTTGAAACAGCCCAGGCCCAGAGATATTTGAATACTTTTGAGTATTTTTATGTTATACAAACTTAAAAGTACTACTAAAATGTACAGTATTCAGCTACCGAAACAAGACTAGCGTGGCTTATTATCAACACCGCATCTGTGGCTGGTTGAGTTTTAAATGTATTATTAAAACAATAATTCACCTTGTAAACAACTCTGTGAATTCATGACATGTCGTGTCAATGTGTTTCACATCACTTTTTATGTGCACTGTAAGCAGACCTGAAACTGACTAAGCGCTCTGTCAGTTAGGGGATTGTATCGTAGAAGTAGTGTTTAGCCGTTTTCTTTTATTTTTCATTCTATGTGGGTGCACTGCACATGCATAATGTTTTGTTGAAGATTAGATTTGACTCTGTACAGCACTTTGGTCAATCAATTGTTTTAAATGTGCTCTCAGAATAAAGCTTGATTTGATTTGATAGACACTAAAGGCATTATGGTCCAAATGACAGACCATATCAGACCAAATAATGCCTACAATTCCAAGTGCTTCAATTCCCAGTTCAAATCTGATTATTTTGGGGGGTCGCGGCCTGAAAAGTTTGGGAACCCGTCTTGTACATAATAAACAATGCTTTAACCAGATATGACAGGAGCAGGAATCTAATCAGCAGTGTTATGAAGTGCTGCAGGTCACGGCGTACTCCCAGGAGATTGTGAACTCTCAAATCCTCAGTCTGAGTCTACTGTAACTCAGTCTAAACTGTACAAAATGTACATTCGGTTACATTTGTACACGCTCAGTTACAAATTAATTAATTAACCATTTTACTGGTGTACAGTGTGTACAGTGTGAGCTTCTAGGTAAGCGTTTTCTTTTTCTTTTACCATATAGTGTTATCGCTTCACAGCCATAAAATGCAAGCTTATCAAGTGGAAATCACCTGTCACCCGTAAATGTTTTGCAGCCGCTTCCGGTTGGAGCTATGCATCATTCTGACACTGTATAGACTGGAGGGTTTGTGGTTTATGGGAGTCCTGATAAGAAGACAGCCAGTTAGATTCAAGATTAAATGGTTTTATATGTCACATATGCTCACACAATATGGAAGGCCATTTCCACAGTGGTGTCAATTCAGCAAAAGCTGAGGTATGGCAATACAGTAGGTTCACCTGACAGCATCAGTATCAGTATTGGCTGGAAGACACTATTTTCATAGGATATAGCTATAGCAAGGGCTATAATGTAAGATGACAAATGCGTGAATAAGCCTTATTGAGCTTTCAATAGGCTTTATGCACAGCAGCCATATTGGAAAGAAATTGTGCCTCTATCTGCCTCTTCCTTACTTCCTTCACAGGTCTTACCAATTATATTAATTACACATAGTAGCACAGTAGTTCCCAGACGTTTTCATTTCAAGGACCCCTATAACTCTGAGAGTGAACAAATGAAGGGTCCGACTCCTACACTCTCAGAGTTACCCACCCGTAAGGTGCCATTTGGAACCCCTCAAGGAACCATGAGGGTAGGCCTGCCTGGACCACACTGGGCACGAGACATACGCTCCAAGTCAAGTTCCATCCACTCCCATTATAAGGGGGAAAACAGGTCCCCACGCCACAAGTTGAAGCAGCTCACTAGCGTGAAAATGAAGCGTCAGGTTCAGCATTGGTGAACAATCACCCGGCAGTGATAGGCACTAACCGGGATAAATCTACTACATGTGTGTAAAACCGGCCAATCTCTTTGAACTTTGATGGCACTGCCCACCAGCTGCTGAAGTGCTGCCTGGGATCACGTTTTGCTCGCTCAAAAAGACTCCACTGTGTGCTTGCAACTTTTGAGATCCACTGGTGAGAGTGTTTCCAGTGAGCCACCCAACATGCAAAAATGTCAGCCTCCATTAGTATTATTGGTAACACCACCACCTGAACAACTTCAAACTCGATTCTACCCACAAGTTAAAATGGTTCAAATGGAGTTTGAAGTTACAATTAGTTTATATAGGAGTAGGCGCAATTTGCAACACTAGACTTTTCTTTTTTATAGTGGAATGAAGTTGCAATAACCTCCATTGACAGTCCATTGATCCAAATCAAATTTCCGATCTGCTTGTATTAAACAACGTTAAACTCACCAACATTAAAGTTGTAGGGAAAGCTTGAATTATCCTCCGGGCCGTTCAGTGACTTCGACAAGTGCTTCCAAACTCCATCACCTGCACAGAACATTTTGGCAGAAAGTAGCTTAATAAATGTCGGACGGTGGATTTTTATGAAACAAACGCTTTGCAGATTGAAAGAGGATAATTCAAGCTTGCCCTACAGCTGCAATATGTTGGCGAGTTTGTTTAATACAAGCAGATCGGAAATTCTATTTGGATCAATGGGGTGTCAATGGAGGGGATTGCAACTCTAGATTCATCCCATTATAAAAATAAATCTATTGTTGCAAATTGCGGCTAATATACTGTAGGGGGGGGGGGTCTGATAAAAACAAAACAAATATCTAAATACTTGAAGTAACTTAAAAACTGGGAGCAGACGTTAAAATTACCCCGGGAGTGTTTCAAAGTAAAAAAGTAAAAACTCTTTAACCTAAAAGGCATTTGCAGCTACAGTTATAATCACCATCAGTCCATAGTATTGAGTGTGATATCCAATGTAATACATTTCTCTTTGGAACTGGAGACGGCATCAACAAACCTGCACCTGCAGTTCTTGTTTAGATCTGTATACCATACTAACTGACCATTCAGGCCAGCTGAATCTGTATACTATCACACCACAGGGGGGGACAGACAGTGTGACAATAGCCTCTGACCATAGACCATCCCCCGGATAGTCCACTGTGAAACTGTATGTGTGTGTGTGTGTGTGTGTGTGTGTGTGGGGTGTGTGGGGTGGGGGTGACAGGCCATCTGTCCCCCTGGCTTTGTTCATGGAATGTCACAGGGACACCAGCACGCACAAGTGTTACTTTTGATTTATTTATTCTACTTCATTTGTATAGCACCTTTCATACAAAACGCATGCCCTCTAAGAGCTTGGACCAATGAGGGTCAATAAGTTAGAAAGCATTTCAATAATGTGGGGCAGAAACCTCTTATCTGTGAACTTTTTGTGCTTTTCTGTAAATTTATGTCCTGGCCCACTTGATCACACAAAAGCATCAAAAGTAGCAGATCCACAAGCTCGAAAGTCGAAACGTGGAGCAAAATGACTCGTTTTGAGAGTGTAGATATGCTACTTTGGAATTTGAATCCTGAAAAGTAACAGTTTTGGAAATATTTGGTTTCTACCCGACAGAGACAATTTGTGGAATCGTCCTCCTCAGGTCTTAATGGGTTGAACTAAGTGAAACCCTCAGGACAAGACAGGAGTCATGATGAAGGGAGTATTCATTGTGTCAGGAGTGGTTGGGCAGGTGGGCTGAGGGGTCTTTCACTCTGGTTAACACAACATTTGTATGCGTGTCAACTGTCTAAGAATTCACACCCCCCACACATACTGGTTATTCAGTGGTTCTCTGGGATGGTTGACAAACCTTTCCGTACCAAGGACCCTCAGATCTATATATATTTGGCCGCGAACCCCCATGTGAAAAGGTTTAGTGCCAGGGACCCCACCGGAAGAGGAGATTCTTAATACAATTTAATACAAATTAGTAGTGCATTGTTTTTATTTCTAGATAGTTAGCGTGCCATATCTTCATTAAGTTTAATTATGACACCACATCAAAATATATTTCCAAAATACTATTTTCTTTCACAACAGGACACCGTAATGATCATTAGACTTAGAGAAATAACTCACCTATCTCCCTCCCGAGTCAGAGTTCACATGTAATTTGCATACAGAATCTGTGAGGGGACTTAATTTAATCGACTACATATTAATAATATATTTCATTTGAAAAGGAAATCCTCTCTTACACTTATGCCAGTGGGCCAGGCAGTGACTACCCTACCCTGTGCCAATATTTGCACCCGTGCCTAAGGTTGCCTACCCCTGCTCTAATCTGGCACCATTTGACCTTTACGATAGATGCTATATAAAAAGAGATTCTCCTATGATTCCGATCGAACCAAAGAACCACATTTAGTGCAATTTTATAGCACCATTTGCAGGAGACAATGGACAGTGAGAGTGCTACAAGTTCCATTTGGTTCAATTTGTTACACTCTCAAGAGTTACTAACGATACATTAAAACAGGATTTTACTAAGTATACAGGTCACAAAAGGTCAGCATTTTGTGTGCGTGTGTGTGTGTGTTGCGTACAAAAGCCCATTCTAAAGGTGCACAGAAATCCTGACCAACAGAAATGGGACAATAGAGAAGCCCTCAGTGCGCACACACACACACACACACACACACACACACACACACACACACACTCTCCCTCTCTCTGTGTGTGTGTCGTTCTGTCCCCACGGGTAACCAGCCAGTGGGCGGAAAGTAACCAAATACATTTATTCAAGTAAAGTATTTTTTTAAGGTTAATATTGTACTTTTTACTCTACTGCAATTATTTGAAAACTTTGGTTACAACTTAAGTTTCTTCACATGGACAACATGTCCATGTCATCTGAGCTCATCATCTGAGCATGAATTTACGTAAACATGCAGGATTTAGAAAGAAGCTAGAATTACATTTTTATTTTTCTACTTTGGTACTTTAAGTACATTTTATGACAATACTTTTGTACTTTCACTCAATTTGAATTTTGAACGCAGGTCTTGGGACTGCTGTGAGACATTGTGGTTTGTGGTATTGGTACTTTTACTAAAAGGTTAAAAGATGGGATACTTCTTCAGTTCCACTACTGCCAGCAGCACAGAGGAATGCTGGGTAGAGACTAGAGAGCCCCGTGCTCCGCTCCCTGCGTGTGGAATGTACAATTCCCCCCGCTTACATAAGAACCCCCCGGGACCCCCGGGCTCTGAGCTGCACTGTGGGCTACACACACATCCATTGTCAGAACCTTGGTCCACTGACTCCAGCCTGACCACACTGTGCCAGCCAAGTGCGCTGGCACTCTTCGCACCTTAATCTCGTGTACAACAACGCGCCGATACTCTTTTCAAACCGTATGTCTTTTGTCATGTACACAGCAGTGGTTCTCAAACCTATTGAACTCAAGGACACCCAAATTTGGCCGCAGACACCATGGGCTGTATTTTGCGTGTCTTAAGAACCAGGTCTTATTCCCTAACTTGAGTAAACTAAAGACCTGGAGGCGTGATCAATTCCATTTGGCTATTCTGAGTGGCCAAAAAGCATTGATCACGCCTCCAGGTCTTTAGTTTACTCAAGTTAGGGAATAAGACCTGGTACTTAAGACACGCAAAATACAGCCCCATATCTCAGTGGTTCTCAATTATATTTCCATCTCAAGGACCCCTAAATGAATGTGAATGTGCCCCCCCCCCAATCTGGAAGGATTTTGTGCCAAGGACCCCATATATTTGTGGCGTTAAAACAAAATTTGAAAAACATTTTCAAAGAATGTCAAGATTTTTGGAAAGTAGCTGACCCTGGGCTGGGGACAGTGTGGGTCGGGAACCCCTGCAATGCCACCATAACTCTGAGTTACAGCAACATAAGGGTCTGTTTGGTAAGGTAACCATCACCGCCTGGAACCCCCAGCCCTCAAAGACCTCGGGGGGTCCCAGACCCCACTTTGAGAACCACTGCCATTATATTTATAAAGAAATCTGAGTTTGTAGATCTGCTACTTTTGAATAGCAAACATACCAGTGTGCCGAATCTTTGAATATAATGTGTCTTTAAAGCAAACATTTGTCCCTGGAACAAAATATCTTCAGATGGGGGTCTAAATACATACTACTAAACATCAGTTTTTCAGAAAACTGTACACAACTTGGCACATCTACTTTCACTATTATTGCATGACATTCAATGATGGAAGTACTCACATCAGAAGCGGCCTGCTCACTCCTCATGCATTTAAGGAAGCATGAGATCAGTTCTGGGCTCTCCCCAGGTTGGCAGAGGGAGAGTAGCGCTCAGGATTACAGCTTAGGCAATTGGCACCGGGTGAAAATTTAGGGGGAAAAAAAAGAAAAGTCAAATAGCATCTGCTGGGTCAAGCAATAAAAGCAATTTCCCCTTGAAAACATGAAACATTTCTTTAGTGATACTGGTATAGCTCCTTTATAATGTATAACTGCATCATCTTTAAACTTTGTGGCGGGAAATGGAGCTCAAAGGTGAGAACAATGAATCATTGATTTCTTATTAAAATGGATGGTCAAAGTAGCTATTGAGTTACTTTGTTTTGTGGGAGAAAAATATATATATCGTCCCCGTCAGGTGTAAACCTCATATCCAAAAAACTACGTCAGAAAAATAATATTGAGATAAGGTTTCTGCCCGACAGTAAGGAAATTACACACTAACCGCTGAGAACAGATTTGAACCATTTCACCATTTTTAAATGTTTAAAAAAATGAATGGTTTTGGACATACAAAATGTTTAACAAACGTACAAATAAAACAAAGGGCACAGCGTTCCAGTTCGTCAACTGTACCAAACAGCAATATTTTTTTTATTTCACAATGACACTTATGACAGGTATTTTATGTATGCGTGTGTATGTGTGCGTTTGTGCACACACATACACAGCTATATATATTTAAATATATCAAAAACACACCAGCTGACGTCATATCTAAAATCCTCCAAAAAAAGTAAAATACAAATAAAACGTCCTTTTTCTTATTTGAACATAGAGCTTAAAGTCTCAAAGACAGAATAAGGAGTAACCAAAATGTTACAAATGATGGAACGTGTCAAAATACATTTCCTAGTACACAAGTCCATATTGCATACACATTTACTCCCAGTGGGAAATGTATGAATCATCATAATACACAATTGACATGTGTGGCAGAGATGGTGTGATAATAAGTGGAATTTTCCTTTTAAAGGGCACCGTGTGGATTTTAACCACTTGAACCCTTAGACTTAGTTGACCTGGGTCCCCCAGGGTTCTATACTGTACTTGGTCCCCTCATTTTTCACCCCCCCTGAACACCAAAACTCTTCACCGAAAATAGCCGATCTACAATTGGCTATTTCCAGCAAATGTTCACCCCAGAATAGGGATGCTAGGGTTTCAGTGGTTAACTCACTCAGAGCTGGACTACACGTCCAAAACGAACAACTAGGTGATGTTTGCATTCCCAAAAAGACTAATCTTATTAACTCAAAACCAGCAACGTAGAGTTGGAACTTGGGAATCTTTTTTTGCACGTTCAGTTTGGTCATGCAAATGTCGTGCTAGCTACCAAAGACTGTGGACCCTCAGCGTGGATTGTGACGGGGTTCTGTTCCCCCGAAAACATTCATGAGGACGTGTAATTGTAATTGAACAAAACATAAATGGAAATCAAACAGCCTCCAGCATATTGGTTTATACTGTAACTGTACATACAATAGTGTTGCATCAATGGCCTTAACAGTGCTCATTTTCTGTCTCAGGGCTTGAGTCTCAAAAAGCCTTTCTTTAGAGTAGACAAACGAAGCCTCTCTCTTTGCCAAGCGCATTCAAATCACTCCCCTTACGGCATTTTCAAAGGCCATGAGGGCTTTGGCCTACTGTTAGGTCTTTGACTGACACTGGGTGCACAGCCCTTACTGCCGCTCGGCATTGACTTGGGCCTCGTGGGTGCCATCCCGTCTCATGTACCGACCCCCCCCCCCCAAACACACCTCTTCCAGATTTTGGAAGCAAGTTCAGGCCCAAAGTGAACACCTGCCTTTAGTGGTCCAGGCGAGGGTTACTACTAGGGGCAGTTCAGGGAACAATTGGCCATCAGGGAAAAAAATAAAGATACACATGACCCTGTGGCTTTCAAGGGCTCAAAAACAAATTTGTGCAAGAACATGTTACATTGTGTGTACTCTACTCAGTGCTACTATGTAAAAGCAGGTTTTTAAAAAGGCAAAGTGACAGAGAGGCATTGCCACGGCGTTCTGGTTTCAACAACTATCAACTGCAATCAAAACTTAGCCAAGGCCAGAGAGGATCTGAGAAACTAAATCATTACAAAAAAACAATCACATTTGAAAATACTTTTACTACAGCATAGTGGTTTTATAAAACCAAATACACAAACAAATCCAGACAGGAAAGAAAAAGTATATCATTCAAAATTAACATTATAAAAGCATCTACAGAGAATTACTAATAACTTAAATACTTAAATTATTCTGCAATACAATACTCTTCCATTTGAGAACGGAGGCTAAGAAAATCAATTTGTTCAAAGCCTATGCAGGGAATAACAATAAAAATAAAAGAAATTAGACAGACTTCAGCAATAGGTCCATAGTCTTAATATGTGTGCTCTGACTTACATGTGTCGTATTATTTGCTTTGTCCTTTTCTTTTTACGAGGAGAGGACATGTCTCCGGTCCCTAGGAGAGAACATGTCTCCAGTCCCTACAGTCCTGCAGTGATAAGCTTTGGCACAGAAGAAACAACCATGACGGAACATGTTGACACTTCACAACACGCTGCTAAAAACGAGGGACACTCATGCAGGCCTAGCTCCAGTCCTGAAGGAGAGCCGTCAGTCGTCTCGTCTCGTCTCCCCCCCCCCCCCCCCCCAGTCTACATGCATTCACCACTGACTGTACTGACTGAGGAGAGATACCGAAATATAGATCTACAGGGAGAGGGAGATAGAGAGAACACAAGACCTTGCAGTCATAACGGGGGTAGTGAATGGAGAACGAAAGTCGATGGAAAAACTTCCTCCCTTGTCATTTCCCCATTCTATGGCTCCAGAAAAATTGAAAAAATAAGTCGTCGCAGCCCTGAAAATGACAGCCTGCAAACGGTGGCCCAGCATGTAGGTTCTAGAGCTGTCCCGTGTCTGTCTCTCCGTCCATCTCACAGAGACGACTCCACCTCCCTAGTGACGATGACCTCGGGTTCTTGTCGGGGGACGTCATCTGTCGCCTGCTCGGGGGCCTCGATGATTACTTCCATGGCCGCCGGCGCACTGTACTCGCCGGGAGCCTTGTTGTCGGGCTCCACGGCGCCCCCCGCCTTGTCCCCGGCGCCGCAGCACAGCTTGGGGGCACACTGAGTCCGACAGGACAGCTCGCAGAGGGAGTCGCGTGACTCCGAGTTGAAGGTGACGAACTCGGGCTGGATGGTGGTGGCGTGGATGCCCTCGTCGTGGAAGAAGTCCTTGATGCGCTTGGCCACGTCCATGTAGGAGGTGGGGTCGTGGCACTTGATGTGCGCCGTGGCGATGATGCGGCTGCCCGCCAGCTGCCAGATGTGCAGCTCGTGGATGGCCAGCACGCCGTCCAGGCCGAGCAGCCGCTCGTTGAGCCGGTGCATGTCGATCTGCTTGGGCACCGTCTGCAGCAGGATGAGCGCAGACTCCTTCAGCAGCGGGTAGGTGGTGTACAGCAGGATGCCCACCTGGGGTTGGCACAATTACTACATTAGTATTTGAGAGAACTGCAATTATATTGTCATAATCGTGTCCATGTTGAAAAATGATCATACATAAAAATAAAAAAAGCAGATGTACAAGTTTGTAGATCAGCCATTTCCTCTATTTTAAAAGTATAACATTAATAAAAAATTACGTGGTAAATTTCAGTTATTTGTCAAATCTGCCCGACGCACTCTTTTATTACGGAGCCAATAAGCCAAACAGAACTCAGATTTGTGTGACAATCAATCATCAATTATATGTGTGCTGGTGCCATATGTGTGCTGGAGCAGGATGCTCTGAACCATGATGATGCAGAGGGTGTTAAATGTGTGCTGGTGCCAGCAGGATGCTCTGTACTGTACCATGATGATGCAGAGGATGGGGAACTTAAAATGTGTGCTTGTGCCAGCAGGATGCTCTGTACTGTACCATGATGATGCAGAGGATGGGGAACTTAAAATGTGTGCTTGTGCCAGCAGGATGCTCTGTACTGTACCATGATGATGCAGAGGGTGGGGTCCAGGTAGAGCACCCAGCAGGGCCCTTCTTCCGTCAGCTTCAACTCGTCCAGCCCCACCAGGGTGTTGTTGACGTGCCCGTGGTCCGTGCTGTGGCTGTTGATGCAGGGTTTGCTGCAGAGCTCGCCCTCTGGGCACGGCCGCCACACGAACCTGAAGATGCACGCGTTGACCACCACGATGACCGAGCCCAGGGCGTCGCCCAGCACGTGCAGGAAGACGCCGCGCATGTTGAGCTGCGAGGCGGCGGCGTCTTGGGCCTGCTGGTCCATGCTGTCCTCGTAGGGTGAGAGGCCATTCATGATCTGCACGTCCAGTATGCCCTCGCCGGGGCTCAGCTCTGCGGGGGGGAGAAACAACAAGGTTTGTTTGGTTCATCGGTTCCCAAACACAGCTAAACCGAACCGGGACCCAGACCCACTTCTTGACCCACTTTCAAAACAATATATTTTAAAAGATTTTCTTTTACATAAATAATAACTAGAACTAACTAGAGCAGGGGCAAGGGTCCCCAACCTGAGACTCTTTGCTGGTCCTCAGACCATCCGCTGGTGGTCCACGACACCATTCTGCACAACGATTTGTTTTAAATTTGATAAACAAGATTCACATTCAACCATTACCTGTAGAACAGTATGAGGGCAACAGTCCAAGTGGAACACACAACACAAGGTAATGTGAAAGGTTATAATGGATAGTAAGCAGTGCATTTATATAGGCTTTCCCCAAAGTGTTTTACAAAGTGCATTATTCACCCATCCACACCGAAGGTGGAGGCAGCCATGCAAGGCACCAACCTGCTTGCTCATCAGGAACAGCTAGGGGTTCAGTCTGTATCTTGGTCTTGGCTCAAGGACACTTCCAACATGGAGCCAGGCATTGGACCGGAAAGCTTCTGATTCTATCTTCTTAGCATGTATGATTGATTTCAGTAGTGTCAAAAATAATCGAAAATTCAGCAATGCATCACGATTCGGCCGTGCAGCAATGCAATGCAGCCATGTAAAATAATCTAAACCTTTATAATAGTGCATATAATATTACAAATATAATTCAAAATAAGATTGTTCAATATATCTGACTGCTTGTATTGACTCATGAAAATGTGGCCATGTTGTGCAGTAATATAGATCTATTATAGAATAGAGTATTATTATAGAAAAGTGATGCATTGCAATGCATCGTAGAATCAAATCGTTACGTCAAATCGTAATCGAATTGAAAAGGCAGTGCACACTTCTAATTGATTTCGCGCTCATTCAAAGAATAAACGGTACATCGGTATCGGCCCAGAATTTCAGATATTCAGTGCATGCCTGATTTTTTTCATGAGCTCCGCTCCGGGGTTAAAGCAAAAACAAATCACGGGCCGTCCCAATCTGTGTTTTGTGAAACCGTGTGAAAGGAGTCCTTCACTATTGACTAATGCCGTTTCCTACTGTTTAGCCATTATCATTCTAAATACAGCCAACAGGTTGAAGAAATTACAGGCTGAGGCCTTTAACCTTTGCTTTTATGAAATAACCAATGCCATTAGGGTTTAACAGAAGATGCTTCCGAACATCAATTTACACAATAGAACAAGTTTGATCCATTAAAATACTCTTTAGTCTTCTAAAAATGACAGAAACCAGTCTCAAGGCGACTGTGAGAATCCATGGGAGCTGCATCTCAATCGGGTGGAAAGGAGACACACAGAGTCTCTGACTGTGATTCACAGCGTTGGGCCTAGAGACCACCAGGGGTCCAAATGGAACCTTATCATGGGTCTGGAACTGTGAGTGTAAAGGAACTCCATTACATGCTCCGGCTCCATTTCCACCAAGGGCAGATTCAAACTGGGTCCGATTGATTTGAACCATTCCCAAATATGATTTCCTGGTCCCCGCTGGCCAGCATTCACATAGGCCATGATTCCTCCGTATTCAAAATGTACTTGAGTAAAAGTACAAAAGTATCAGAATCAAAATATACTTAAAGTACCAAAAGTTCACAAGTTCACAATGTATAACAAACCTTTGAAAATAGCCAACATTTTGAGCATGTAGATTTTACATGACTGCCAGAAAGGGTTCCCCCCCCCCCCCCCCCGCCGATGAGAAACAGTGTTGTGTACTACTATGACATATCGCAGAATAATCACTACAATGAAGTGTCTTAAAGGACAACTTTAGTTTTTTTCAACCACGGTTTATGTTTTAGGTTATTAGAGAAAGTAAAAGATGAGTGTTAATTCTTTTTCATTTGCTGCTTTCTTTCGTTTTAGGGACTTTAGCTCTTTTTGACAGGGGGGCGGGGGCATTCGAACATGGGGCTAAAGCTAAATATGTATTTTTTTTTTACAAAATGTTATGGTGATTTATTTTTGTATTATTTACTATAGTCCTAAAATAAACCCCAGGAAATTGCATCTGGCCACAGAAGATCACAGGATCTACTGAATGTAGAAGGTAGCCTACTGGGGGAAGGCTTATACTGTGTGTATAGGCTCAATATGTCAGTTTGTCACATTCAATATATCCTGTGATCTTTTGTGGTCAGATGTAATTTCTTGGGGTTTATTAGGACTATAGTAATTAATAAAAATAAAAATCACCATAATAATAATTTGTAAAAAAAAATACATATTAGCCCCATACTCCCCCGCGCCCCTGTCAAAAACTGCTAAAATCCCCAAAACAAAAGAAAGCAGCAAATGAAAGAAAATTAACACTCACCTTTTAGTTTCTATAATAACAACCTAAAACATGAACCTTGGTTGAAAAAAAACTAAAGTTGTCCTTTAATGTGAGCCACACAGTGTTCGCTCTCACAGACGTGGACCCCAGCCAACAACTGAACGCTGCTACGTCAAGCCGTCACAACAACAAAACTCTCCATAGTAACACACATTAAAGGAAATTCAATCAGCAGTCAGGCAGCATGAGCTAGTACACAGTACACCATGCTGAACCCAACGGTCAGCACACACAGAAAGATAATAGTTGCCTAGACGACGTCTAGAACCGAAACCCAACCCCTAACCCAGGAAGAACCTTTCGGACTACGGTTCTTTAAATAAATATCAAGGGTTTGATTCAAATTTAAAGCACTCCCAACCAATTAAATCCTACATACTCCGTCGACCGGTGTCTCCCAACATTGACCCAAAGACGGTTCTCTAGACTCTAGAGAGCCATATGAGGAAGATGACAGGTGATAGTTCCAAAGGACCATTTAAGGGCCATTATTTGGCCGTGTGCACCTGAGAAGGAGCCGCTAGCTTCTTGTTTCCCAGGGTCATTCATCAGCAGTTAATGCTGCGGCCGGGGTTGTCTGCTCCCCGGCTAGGCTGATGTATGTCCCAGTGGCAGCCATCAGCGGGGGAGGGGGGAACATTTTAGGATGAGTAAATAAATGCCATTTTTACCTTTGGGTTTCACTTTCAACCCTAACCCTAAAGCCTGGGAGTAGCCGATCTACAAGCTCACAACACATTTCAGCACACAGCATTGTGAGCTCGTAGATCTGCTATTTATGGTGCATGAGTTTACACTCGCGAGCAAGCAACTACTAGTACTATAATCAGGCATTACTTTCCCTAATTGTAACATTAAATATCTATAAAGAAAGATTCTTTCTCACAAAGTCCATTTCTGAAATTGTAATTAAATTCAAATTGTCACACACACACACACACACACACACACACACACACACACACACACACACACACACACAATTGTGGATGAGTGTCTTAGGTCAACAAAAAGAGAACTTTTTGGCAGCATTACATGTTTGGACTTGTCAGTAAGGACTCACTCACAACAAGCAAAGATTTTCTTTTCTTGGCTGAGTCACACTGTATGTAGAATAGATAAGCCAATTTATAGCCTATCTGATCTGTATCAGCCCATACAAAGTGCCAATGTAGATTGTAGAGGCTTCAATTTGGAATGTCACTTTAAAGAACCCTATTACGAACTGATGATCCGCATTAAACACCCTGTTTTAATGTTTAGCCACAACAGTAGCAATTGCATTGCACATAGTATGGCAATAACTTCATGACAAAGCTTAGCCCTGATACGATCCCTCAGTCCCTACTACCGGTATGGTGTATTGAGAAATCTCCTCCTATCAGCCTTTGGCTCTGAATTATACTCTTTTGTTAAGATGTGCACACAAGGGGAGAGAAATAATGACAGAAACAGCTACTGCTCATCCAGTGTGGGTAAGTCCACCCATGAGATATTATTATACAATATGAGTTTCAGACGGGGCCACGCCATTAGGCTACCCTCGAAGAAGAAAAAAATGCCTAACTATTGACCAATACCAGTTCAAAACGGTAGTGTCGTGTTAATTCCACTTCCCACTGTTTCATCATCCAGAGCTACTCACCATGGCCGCGTCTCTCCGTGTTGACACCGTTGGGACTGTTGTGGTTGCCCACCAGGTTGTTTGTCTCCTCCCCGGGCGACCCGCTCCCAGAGGACGGCCTCTCGGACTTGCACAGCCTCTTGTTCTTCTTCCCCCCGTGTGAGTGACCCCCGCCGCCGTGAGAGTGTCCGTGGCCCCCTCCGGCGTGTCCGTGGAACAGGCAGAGCCCTAACAGGTTGACCAGGAGTCCCGCGGCGCCAACGCCGATCACGACCTCGGGCTGCTTGATCTCGTGCGGCTCAGTGAAGCGCTCCACGGCCTCCAGGACGATGGTGAAGCACAGCGCCGTGAGGAACACGGCGTTGACCAGCGCGCCCATCACCTCGGCGCGGATCCAGCCGAACGTGTTCTTGTTGGTGGACTGCGTCTTCTCCGAGAAGCGCACGGCCACCAGTGCCACCACCAGCGCGATGACGTCCGACAGCATGTGGAAGGAGTCGGACAGCATGGCCAGCGACACCGTGATGCGGCTCACCACCACCTCCACGATGAAGAAGCCGAACGTCAGGGACAGCATGCAGAGCAGCCGGACACGGTTCGGCTCGCACGCCATGGTGATGCCTCGGTCTCTGGTCCACTCCTCACCCTACTTGCAGTGTGTCCACACGCCCCGGTGCGGGACGGGACTGTCTGACCGAACGACTGTCCCCTCGGTTTGATTTCAAGCTTGTATTGTCCCCGAGCACCGATAGGCAAATATCTGGGGGAAAAACAATACAAATGCTCCTGGTTTTTCCAACGTTCTGCAAATAAATCGTCCCTGATTCTCACCACAATTAAAATGATTCCAATTAAAAACCAATAATAATGCATCAAATGTAAAGTGAAAATGACAATAAAAAATAACATTGGGGTGAAATCAGGACAAAAACAGATCCACAAGCATCAAGCTGAGCTTGTATATCGGCTATTGTCGCTAACTGGTTTCAGGTGTGCGGTCCGAATCCTTACCCCTTTCTTCACAACCACGACCCCGGCTGTCTGGCTGCCGCTGGATGACTGGCTCGTTCCAAGTTCCGTTCTAAATGAACTTATCTATAGAACTAGATAAGGTTTTGTTCTGCTAGCCTGTAAGCTAGCTGACCAAACACACACACACACTCACTCACACAGACGTACAAAACCAGGCTAACTGGTTTAGCTAGCTGGCTAACCAGAGACAATACGAGCTGAGGCTAACACGGTGCTAACTTGTTTTAGAATGGCTCTACAGCGGGGTCGCTCGGCTCGTTTCTAGGATCCAACCGTGCGACTTAGATTACATTAAAATCCCCCCGATGTTTAGATATTTCCGAGATGTAACCGTCCAGACCGTCCGTAAGTGATCATCAGTGCGTCTTCTGCGGGGGGATGTGATGTTTGCAGACGGATCAAAGTTTGCACCCGAGCCGGCAAAGTTTTTCCACACGGAACAACACCGCCGTAGACACGCCCCCCAGCTCGTGCAATTGGCCGCTCCGGCGCGAGGTGGACGTCGATTGGGGAACGTCACGGATAGGCGGGGCTAGCTGGCCGGACAACGGCGTTGCTACGCACGCTACTGATGAGGAGGTTGGGCAATGTGTTACAAATATTAAAATGTCGTTTTCAGTCATAATCAACTTTTTTTATATGAAGTATCCCAATCTGATTATTATTATTATTATTTATGTCGCAAATTTGACAATCTCAATCAAGTTATTGCATTACATAAGTTTTATAATAATTGAAAATGTATTATAATTAAAGCTAGTTTGTTAATATGTCCTTACATTTTCTGATAACTCACATGACCCACCTGAAGCATGGCTTGTCACCCCGTTACCTTTCTGAATAAAAAATGCTGTTGTTGTGGGGTCTATGAACTCTATTCAAAGGGAAACTGATGACCCCTGGTGGTGGAAGATATGTACGCAGATCAAAAGTTCAATTGTGACTAAATATGCAATAGGACCCTAACTCAAGGACCTTGTATCTTATTCACATTGGAGGAGCCCAAACTATGTTAGTGAGCACAATGCACTATGCAACTATAACACCTAGGAAGTAGGAATGTGTACTTCTTTTGAACTCCTCTGAAAGATTTGGGTCAATCTTTTACATTATGTGGTTGTCAAAGTGGGGTCCAGTGACCCTCACCCCCTTTTTGAAACCAGCTCCTCACGGACTCGCCCTATACACTTCCACTTGGTTTGAGCATAGATATAATAGAGACAGCACTGGATGGGAAGGGAATCCCGGTGCAACGGTTTATGTATACCGGTATATCTGCTCAAACCGAGTAGGGCGAGTGATGAGGAGAAGCTTTCAAAAAGCTCTCAGGGTTCCTAGAGCCATTTTGGAACCCCTTCAATTAGAAGGGGTTCCAAAACGGATCCTTACATTACAGCCAGGTCTGTAACTCAAGAGTTATGGGGGTCTTGTGTGGAAAATACCTGGAGAACCAGTTTTATGTATTGAACTTGATCAGATACAGATATTTCATGGTTTGAGGAATAAACTATAGCAGGGATACTCAAATAGATTTACCTGTGGGCCACATTACAAAAATGGCAAGGGGCCAGGGGCCAGTAGATAAAATTACGACATTAATGATACTTGATAACTTCTCTCTTTCAATTGCTTTATTTTCGCAAAATGTATCAAAGTACAATGTGCATGCACACAATATGTAAATAAATAAATGTGTTACATTTTCTTGCATAAACACAAAGAGCTGTTTCCATAACTGCACAAATTATTGCACATAACATGAGTAGCTGTTATAATAACATAATAACATAACATGAGTAGCTCTTTGCCTGCCTGCCTGCCTGCCTGCCTGCCTGCCTGCCTGTCTGTCTGTCTGTCTGTCTGTCCATGAGTAGTTATTTGTCTGTCTGTCAATGAGTAGCTGTCTTACTGTCTGCCTGTCTATGAGTAGCTGTCTGCCTGCCTGTCTATGAGTAGCTGTCTGTCTGCCTGCCTGCCTGTCCAATTGTCCATGAGTAGCTGTCTGTCTGCCTGTCTGAGTAGCTGTCTGCCTGCCTGCCTAATTGTCCATGAGTAGCTGTCTGTCTGCCTGTCTATGAGTAGCTGTCTGCCTGCCTGCCTAATTGTCCATGAGTAGCTGTCTGTCTGCCTGTCTATGAGTAGCTGTCTGCCTTCCTGCCTGTCCAATTGTCCATGAGTAGCTGTCTGTCTGTCTATGAGTAGCTGTCTGCCTGCCTGCCCAATTGTCTATGAGTAGCTGTCTGTCTGTCTATGAGTAGCTGTCTGCCTTCCTGCCTGTCCAATTGTCCATGAGTAGCTGTCTGTCTGTCTATGAGTAGCTGTCTGCCTTCCTGCCTGTCCAATTGTCCATGAGTAGCTATCTGCCTGCCTGTCCAATTCTCCATGAGTAGCTGTCTGTCTGCCTGTCTATGAGTAGCTGTCTGACTGCCTGCCTGTCCAATTCTCCATGAGTAGCTGTCTGTCTGTCTGCCTGTCTATGAGTAGCTGTCTGCCTGCCTGCCAGCCAGCCAAGTTGGTTAACAGAAAATAAATTGTTATGGCTGAGTAAAATAAAATACAATAAACACAATTTGCCTGAAAATAGATTACCCAGCTATGACCTTTTTCATGAAAAAAAATGAGTAGTGATATGGCTGACTGAGTAAAATAAAACAATCTACCTGAAAATAGATAGCTATAAGTGAAGAGCAATTTCCGCAATTACCATTTACGCAATTTCAGCAATATCCGCAATTTCCTTTGCCACCATTTCCATTTCCGCAATTTCCATTTCCACCATTTCCGCAATTGCCATTACCATTTCCAACTATTAATGGCAGCTGGGTTTCATCATTCAAATAAAATAGAATTCTGTCCGTTTAGCTATAAAATTATGTCAGGGAATAGGGATACACAGTATATGTCTTTCATTTGCATTGCATCTCCCCCCCCTTATTTTCGTTCGAGTAATAGTACAACTCTAATAGTATTACTTATAATAATGTAATTAAAGATAACTTCATTCAGATTTTTTTATTTTTTTTTCATTTTCCAGATTTTTTTTTTTCTTCTTTTTTTTTAGATTTTCATTGGTGGGCCAGTCATAATGGTCCCGCAGGCCCGATGTGGCCCGCGGGCCTGAGGTTGAGTATCACTGAACTATAGCATCATGCATGTAACATCCATTATTTAATGGAGCCCACACGCTACTCCCATCAAAGCTTTCCTCGTTTAAACCCACCTCTTCAGACTTTTGACCATTTTAACTAATAAGTAATTTGTTTGATTTGGAAAGCAAGCAATTATCTAGAAAAGCACTGTATAAAAATCACATCAGTTCAAAACAGCTGCCTTTAATAACAAACGTTCATGAACACAATGTTCAACTAAACGTGTTCTTCATGTAACATAGAACCCACCACCATTACCTTCACAGATCACCACTACAGTCATTTACTGTAATTAAGTCAATCTACTTCAGTCTACTCCTGGATGTATGGAACGTACTGTGGTTTAGGTGTATGAATATTGAAACTATACACAGCAGAATCAATAAATATAGCAAAAGTTGGAACATTGAAATGTAGTTTCCACTACATAGTAGCATCAGCTAGCTACCACTATAATAAATCTCCACATTATACAAATAACAAAAATCTCTCAACACAGTTCGTTAGGGCTTGACCATTAATGGAAAATATATCAAAGCTTTAGCACCAATAACTGGCCATCATGTAGGCTAATCGAATAACAGAATCAAGATTATATACATACATTAAAACAATTAAATACTTGTTTTATATAATCGACTAAATCGATTAGTCTGATTAACCATGGAAGCCTGTATTATACTTTGTTGTACAATGGCGGCATGCAGAAATAGGCAATCTACAAGCTCATAAAGCACTTGTAGAGCAAGAGCAAGTTTCACTTGCACTTATTGATTTCACTTATATTGATTTCAAGTCCTAGGGACCTCGGCTATCACCCAGCCCTATAGTGCGTTATCACTATACAGTCTCAGTAGTTTAAAAGGAGTCATTGGTCACATTACAAAGAAATGTTCAGCGAATGCCCAGGAGCTGACGACTCTTAAATGTGTAGGTTCTCTCCACTTCGTCCAGAGTTGGGATGTAGATATGGGTCTTCTTCAGATATAGCTCGTGCCGATCAGGCCTGTGGTTCTCTTTGCTGTCCCCAGCAGCAAAATGGACCTTCTTCTTGCCAGGACTAGGAGACAGCCTCTCCTCCACATCTAGGAGCAGACAGGACCAAGTAAATAAAAGAGCCAATTACACGCATAGTCATTCTGGATCTACATCAGATTACTCGGGCTGAGAACTTGAATTTATGGTTGTCATTCAAGTTGTTTTGTCATGAAAGTATTATTGTTTTGTCATGCAAATCTTATTTTCCCTTCAACTCACCACCACTCCACATTCGTATTTTATTAAAAATGTTTAAAAAAAAGATATTCTTTTATTTACACAAGTTAAAATAAACAAACACATTTTTAGATTCATAACAGTTGATGCCATCAACAGCAATCTGCAGCAACGCTCAGTCCTTGTGCCGGGGTCTGACTTGGCAGATCATACCTATTTCAGACAGGTCAGGGAAGTAGGGAGCAAGGGCTTTCCGCTGCTTTGTAGGTTGGTTGTAGTTCTTTAGAATGTTCTCTGCTCTGAAACAAGCAAACCACACAGTGCCAGGTAAGACCAAAAGCAGACAACCTCAATTCTCAACCTATTTTTATTTAAAAGACGGCAAGTTGATATGCATTAGTGAACTCTTGAGTGTACAAATGGAACTTTACGGGTCCATTTGTATACTTTCAAGAGTTCCAGACCCAAAAGGGTCCTTTTGGTCCCCTGGTGGTCTATATTGAGAAACATTGACATAATGACACATTAGCGTTCCCAAACAGACAAGGTAAAATGATAATACTTGTGATTATTACTAGTTCTAGGATTAAGGTTTGCATGGTCAAGAATAAATAAATAAGAAAAAAATGCTCCCGCCGGTTTCACCTTGTGATCTTTTCATCCAACATCTGCTCACGAACGCATAGCTCCTTTTCCCTTCCTGTGATGAGGACAAGACACCAAACATCATAATTCATGCAGTGAAAATAAATACAGCTCTTTGCATAGATCACATAGCAATTTCCTGAAAAGTAACAGTTTGACATACAAGGTGAAAGTACACCCGACAGTAACGTGCTCCCATTTCACCCGAGGTGCCATATCAGGTCATTTCTAAGGCTTTGGATACATTATCTAAACCTGTGACCTGATTTGGGACGGTTCTTGCAAAACTGCTCATATCTAATCTCGCCGGCAGCCAAGTTAGATGTCATGTCACAGATCACAACAACAGACACGCGCTGTGACCGGTGACGTGGGCAGAGGAATGGTATAAATATGTAGTCATATACACTAGTTTGCCATTTTTGGCTTCTTTTGGCCGTAGCACATAATGTATTTCTTATTATTTGTCAGTCAGTCATATCCTCGCTGTCGGCTGCAAATATGCATGTCCAAATCCATTACCTTTCCAAAAAAAAAGAAAAGAAAAAGAACCTGCCAATGGAATGGATCCAGTTATTTAGTCACAAGCTCTGCGTACTGCGTCACATTGTTAGCTTGTAGATGGGTTATCTTGACAAGTAACACCTTCCTATGGAGAATAAATGAGGCTTCTGGAGGACAGCGGTGGTGAGAGAAATGACAATAAAACACTCACGCTCCAGCCTCTCCTCACGTTCTTTCAACACAGTCTCTCTGTCTCTCAGAAGCTTCTCCTTCATGCGGAGCTCCGTGGTGGAAACAGGGGCCGCTTCCACAGGCTTCTGCAGGGGCCTGGCTGCACCCTCGTCAGACCGCCTGCGGCCCTTCACCTTCTTCTGTTCCTCAGGGGCGTTCCTACACAGGGTTCCATCAACTTTAAAATTCTATACTGATAAGTTATTCTTATTCAGAATTTTATATTTTAAAAATCTGAATTCAGACATTAGTCTGGAAACGGTTATCTTTCTCTACTCGCCTTTCGTTTTTCCTCCATACTTATCCAGACTGGGAAATTGCGCAAATAAAGTCACTACTTTTGTATACCTGCGTAGGAGGAACCCTGGCTCCTTGATGATCACCTCTGCCAACAAGTTGTTGTCAAGGATGGCATCCACCGATGGCCTCTGATAGTCCTGACAACCAAAAAGCCACACCGTTACACTGTGCTCATCCAATGAAACCAGACAGCCACTTTATGTTTGTTGAATTCTGCATTGATGTTCAACCTTCACGTTCATCATTCTGGACAGCAGGGAGTTGAGCTCGTCAGAGTATCGGTAAGGGATCCGTCTGAACTTGCCCTCTCGGATCTTCTCGGCTAGGTCCTGTTGGTTGTAAGCGTTGAACGGAGGCCTAACCGAGAGAGGAAAGCACGCAAGTGTCAGATTCTTGACAGACAAACACCACAACAAATTAAAACTGGTAAAAACAAAAAAGTCAATTCTCACATTAATGCGCAGAGTTCGTAGAGCAAACATCCGAGTGACCAAATATCAGACTTCTCGTTGTAAGACAACCGATTGACTTGCTCCTGAAAAAGAAAAAAAAGAAAATATGCATGGGTGTATGTAGAAAAGCTATGGCAAAAACAGTGAAAAGTCTCAAAACTTGAAAATAAGGCTGTAAATGTGGGAACAACAAACACTTACTGGAGACATGTAATAAGGTGTCCCAACGAACGTCTTGGCAAAGCTGGTGTCATGGTTCAGGATCCTGGCCAGCCCAAAGTCGCCCAACTTGACGTTCTGCTTGGCGTCTAGGAAGACGTTGGCCGGCTTCAGGTCGCGGTGGAGGACGGTCACGCCGCCATCGCTGCGCGTGTGGCACTCTTTCAGGGCTAGCGCCAGTTGTGCCATGACCCGCAGGACATACTGCTCCTCTAGATAGCGCCTGGAGACAGATACACACCATTACAGATGATCTAATGGAGCAATGGCGTAAAATGCAGGGATAGGTTTAGCAGAATAACTGATTGCCATTGAGTCGACCATTGCTTTGTTTGTTCAGCAACAGGGGTCCTTCATTAATGTACATAACTGTGAAACATACAATCATTTAGTTTAGCTTGATTGTCCAGTCCTATGCAGATTAAATCTCACCTTTCTTTGATGCACCCAGCAATGACGTTGGAGAGGTCTCCTCCCTCGCAGTACTCCATGACAATGTACAGGGTGGTGTTGCTCCTGTCGATGATGCGGTCGTGGTATCTGACAATGTTGGGATGCCTCAGGTCCCTCAGGAGATTGACCTCTGACACCAGCATCTGCTTCTCACGGTCACCCATGGTTCCATAGTCCAGCTCCTTCCATACCAGCATCTGTTGACAAACAAAACCAAACAGGTTATGTAGTATAGTCACCATTGGGGTGGAAAACAAGTTAGCTTTCAGGAAATGGAAAGATAAGAACCTGTGTCCCAATAGATCTAATAATGGGACATGAGCAAATTGCATGATTAAAAAGCCCCCTCAGCTATGAGCTCAACAATATCCGCACTTAGCTCTCTGAAAACAATTTATTTTTCCCAGTTACACCTGGGAAAAACAATCGATTCAAGTATTTTGCGATTCGAGTTGGTGACCGTGTAATCACAAGTAAATAAGAGGTAACCTATTTGGTTTGTATTTGGATAACAAACTTTGGATAACAAAAAAAAAACTATTGAGTCAAGAACTGGTCAACAAACTACTAGAAAACCAATCTGGGAACCCATCGGCAAAAAAGGGGGAGATTACTAGAAATCCAGCTGATGCCAGCAGTGTAGTGTTGCTGTGGAGATAGAACACACAACAAGCTGCTCGTACTCGACTACTTGTACACAAGGAGCACAGCCTAGCTTATACCACAAATGATTATACCTGTAAAATGTAATGTAATGTAAAATGTTGCCGTCATGTGACAAGGCTGTTTTGTCATTAATGACAACAATGTAAAGACTCAGGTGTGAGTCTGTGCCATAGACTGTAAGGTCTGTGCCTACAGTGTATGGTCTGTGCACAGTGCACACCATAGACTGTGGTGCACACGCGCACATATGGCCAGTGCATGAACTGGGTTAGCCAGCAGGGGGCCCTTGTAAACTGGGTTTTTGACTCAAAACAAAATCTTACTTTTCATTACGTCACGTGTAGCAGAAGCACTGCAGACAGACAGAATAGTGAGAAGACTAGCATTTCATAGATTAATTGATATTTTTATATGAACATGTAAAAATCGATAAAATACATCTACGAGAGTCTTAATCTAAGGCTAGACTAGTATCAATCGGCATGTTGTGCGAAGAAAGGAACAAACAAAACAACTTACTTTGCCATCGGATTTCCTCCTTATCTTCTGACATTTACCATAAGAACCAGAGCCTATGGTGAATAAAACCTCATATTCTTGAGCAGGGGACGGCATCTCCCAAAAAATGTAAAAGGATCTATCGTTAATCAACAAACAACAAACATCAATGTGATCCAGTCATAAACGTCTACCGTACCCACTGTAGAAGTTTCAACTAAATACTAGACAGATTATTATTAGTAGCCGCCCACTAGCCTATGTAAGGGCTAAGTATTTTGTAAATTCTGTTTTCTTCAGCTTGTTGAGTTGTTGTTACGAACTATAAACCAAACATCTTCTTCTTGTAGGTTAACAAACCAAACAGGAAGGAAGCTCTCGTTTTAAATCGGTGCGAGAAGATCCTCGCATCTGATTGGCCTATTTTACTCTGTACTCATGAACGCTGATTGGCTTCCCCACTGATACGTTTCTGTTGCGTGGCAACTGAAACGCCGCCAGGTTGAGGCGGTAGTACAGCGTCGCAGTAGTACAACATACTGACTGAGCATTTTGTAATGTCTCCAGCAGGCGGCAGCAGAAACACGCAACAATGTAGACGAATGGACTGTTTCACAGGATGAAATGCAGCATCTTTTTGTTTTCTCCTTGTTTGTCAGTGGTGGTTCACTGTCTGACTGTGGTTCTCAAACAGTTTGGTTTCGAGAACACCCAGTTTGGTATGCAGATTAGGCCAAGGAAGGACCGCCATAACTCTGAGAGTGTACAAATGGACCCTGGCTGACCCATTTGGTTCCTAACTAGCTATACGTTGATTATTGTTAATTTCATATACTCACATGGTAGTTTACAAAACTGGAACATGTGAATATTTACATCATTAATAAAATGGAAGGTGAAAGATAAAAGCACAATCCATCCATCCGTTGTTGTGACATGCACTATACAAACTGCCTTAATTAATTTGACGTAGGCCTACTTTTTTCCTGTGTCATGAATCATGACTAGGCCTATGTAACAAGCTCACAACTTCCAGATCGGCTATTTCTAGAATTTTAAATTGTTATATTTTAGATTGGAGTCCACACCACAGCCAGATACATAACATTTTGTAACAGTTATTGTCTTGTTCTTTGTGTTTGTATATGTGTTTCTGCATACTTACTTGCTGTGTCGCAAGACAAATTTCAGTGTGAACTGACAATAAAGTACTATATCATATCATATATCAGTTTGGGGGAACTTGAAATGAAAATGTTTGAGAACCACTGCTTTAGACTTGTAAATTACCCAACCCACTCCACCCCTCTGCATGGTCTGGTTGTGTGTTTGCAATGGTTGTGTGTGTGTGTGTGTGTGTGTGTGTGTGTGTGTGTGTGTGTGTGTGTGTGTGTGTGTGTGTGTGTGTGTGTGTGTGTGTGTGTGTGTGTGTGATCGTTGTGTTTTACGTCTTGCCTGGAGGAATGGACAGACAGGAGTCAATTGTTGTGATAATTCCCCATCCCAAGAGTGATACTAACACTGCATATATTGATTAGCTTTCAACACCATGGAGTGATCAAACAAAATAACACACGCACGCACGCACGCTACTGATTTAGAAAACAAAAGTACATGACAAAAAGTGACATGGAACAAAAATCTATCTGTATTAGGCTGCATGTGAGAGAAAATCATTAAAATTGTGTGGATATTCATGAATCTCCCCCTAGGTATCAGAGCCTAGCAGCTCTTGCAAATCTACAGGCCTGCACAGGCAAATGTTTGCAAGCAAATAGGAACATGGATTATGTTTGTAGACATAGCCTATAGGCTTAAGACATTTGAAAACAGAAAAGCAATATACCCTAGGCTTAGAACAATAACGCTGCACGAGTAAATTTCACCCTAACAATAAATTGTATTTATGTGATTTTCATAATGCTGCTGATGTCTGGGATGGGTGGGTCCTTTCAAGGACTTCAGCAAAGACTTCAGCAGGATAAAATTACCCTTGTGTTTGTCTGCGTCCTGGCACACACTGTCACCTTCTCCACACACACACACACACACACACACACACACACACACACACACACACACACACACACACACACACACACACACACACACACACACACACACACACACACACACACACACACACACACACACACACACACACACACACACACACACACACACACACACACACACACACAGCGAGGGGCTTCCTGTGTGACACCAGAATTTGACCTCATCCAGTGTTGCCAGATTTTGTGAGAGAAATAAGCAACCAGGTCTAGGAGAACAAGCCCAAAAGAAGCGACTAATAGGCCACATGAGAACTTTAAACCAATACTGTATAGATTTGAAAACAGCCGATCATAAATAATATAAATAATACTTAAAACATTTGGAAGCAAGTCCAAATAAGCAACTACATTTTAGAAACAATCCCCCCCCCCCCCCCCCAAAAAAAAACAAAAAACAACGCAACAGGCAACAACCAATATAAAAGCGGCTTTACAGAGAAATAAGCCCAAAGTTGCTTTTAATAAGCAAGCATGGCAACACTGCCCTCATCCAGGAACAGTCACTTCAGGGGATCCGAAAGAGAGGCCTCTCTGGGAAACATAGCCGATCTACAAGCCCATGTACGCGCCAGGCTGCGGTACGTGGTGAGCTTGTAGATCGGTGAAATATACTGGCGTGCAAAATCAGGCATAATAACACGACCCCTGTGAGACAGATTTTGTGACATAATTTGGCTCAGCTGTGAGCCACTTGGCCCAGAGAGCTACTCCTGAAATGTCACACGGCGTCATTAATGTCTCGCGGCTTTGATTGGTCGGCTATAAATGCCCAGAGCCATGAGTCATCACTCATCATGAGCCTACGTCTTGTAGCCTACAATATAAACTCACACATGCCATGACTCGACTATATCATGAAGTATTGTATGGCATGAGAAGAATGGTCCTGCAAAAACGTATCAATGCCTTAATGGGGTCCAGGGATGCCTTAATGGGGTCCTTGAGGGGGTTCCAGGGTTAATTTAATCATTTAAAGCACTTAAAATGATTACAACACAAAAATAATGTGTGAGTAACTACTCTATTTCTGTTCATTAGATTTTGATCTTTGATCTACCGTGTTCAAACTTCAAATGGCCATAACTCGGTGACCATTGCAACCATTCAGCCCCCCCCCCCCCCCCAGCAGGGGGAGGAGCTAGGAGAGTGGGTGTGTCCAGTGGCTGCTGCAGCAGTGTGACGTTGAGCAGCTATTTGCGTCCCTCCAGGCAGCAGGCAGGTCACCCTGTGGCCTGGCAGGCTGCCTGCGTGGCCTTCATTCACACATTTGGATGCCTTTTACTGTCTGCTGACTCAAGACAAGCTGCAATCACCTCGACAGGGGACAGCTATAAAAATGCGAAGCTATCTCTGTACTTGCTAAACGTGTGGGCAGTGCAAAAAGTACACAATTGTACTACTCTGCTACAATTTAAAGTCCGGAATTCAAAATGTAGCCTACTTGACCAAGTGAGGAGCTTTTGAAAACGATTCAAAGTGGCACTGAAAGTTAATTAAGCTTAATATTACAACAATACACACAGCCTCCATGACTGTGCAATCTTCACGGGTAGTAAAGCCAAAACTAAACATGGGGGAGCAGCATTTCGTTTTTTATGCACAACATCATGGAACAAACTCCCAGACAACTGCACCACTGTTATTTCTTTTAAATCACAGCTAAAGAACTTTCTGATTGCTGACGGACGCCTCATACCTTTAAACAAACATCGTACTCTAGTCTAAACAAACATTAAAAGTCCATAGACTTGGCTTCCACATGACGTCACACGGGGTAATTCTTTCTTTACGTAATTATACTGTAAGTCTTGGTTGCCAATATGACGTCATTCCGAAAGCTAGACGTTGGAGAGGCTAAAAAAGGAGCAGACTAAGTATAGACCACAAGGTTTCTATAAGGTTGAAGTGTTTAAGGCTCAGGGAAACAGGAGCTGTCTGCGAAACTTGAACCACCAGCTCTGAGCTCCCAGTGAAAGACACCACACTTAAATAAACACTTAACCCATCTAGTGAAGTGCAACCTTAATGACACCGTCTGTCTGCACCTGCTTCTACCTCTAAACCTCGCCTCATGGCCACATGTTCACGTACACATCTGCACATCGCAGTTGTCGGGCAGAAACCTCTTATCTCCGGACAGGGGCGAATAGTTCTTATACCGATAACTGTAAAAAGATATGTTAATGATGTAGAAGATTTAGAAGACTTTCCTGGGGGTCATTATGTGTGTAATATGTGGTTTTAAATATTTTAGATTTTAGCAGTGAGCCCAGTGTCTCTGTTGTCATGGACACTGGGCTCACTTACTTCCTGGATCAAGGAAGCTTTGAGCAGAAGGAGGCACGGTAGGAGGGCATGGCGGAGGGCCAGCGGTGAGACACAGGCAATGGAGACCCACCAAGAGTTCTGTAGAGCCAGCGAATATAACACTTCCGGTTTACTTCCGGGTTGTGAGCAAGCTTGGACTTTAAAAATAGTCCCTGGTTGTGAGCTGGCGAATATAAGGGCTTCAGAATAAGTAAATAATGTTATTTACCCTTATAGATCTTATGGGTCCATTTGGTTTCATTTTACAGCACTCTCAAGAGTTAAAGATCTACATATCACAGGTTGTTTTCTAATCACTTGCTTTTTGATGTGCACAGAGAGTGCACAGTATACAATTTTATTTGAGGATCTAAACAGCAGCAGCTATCCACAAGGAGGAGCAGTGCACCAACGCATTATGGGAATTGTAGTCCAGGAAGTAAGTGAGCCCAGTGTCCACGACATTAGAGGCACACACAACACCATATTACACACATAAAGACCCCCAGGAAAGTGTTCAAAATCTTCTAAACGTCATTAACGTGAAGTGTCCCTTCATCGCCTTAATTCCATTGATCGATTCCACACAATTGATTGAGTGATCTTTAAAATAAAGATGCTGTGAAAATGCACATGGCCCACCCATCTGACCGCTTAACACCGTGTTAACGCCCACCTGTAGGATCTGCCTCAGTAACTGCAATGTAAAGAAAGAAAAGCAAATATACAACATCAGGATCTTTACGTTTTATTCCAGCACAAGTTCTTTTTGTGTTGTAAAATGGCTGTGTCGCTAGGAATTAAAGGAGAAGTACAAAATGGAGAGAAAAAAAAAAAAAAGACAAGACAGTTCTAGTAAAATTCGTTTAAACCCCTATGTGGTGTTTCATTTCCTAAAACCATGATCTAGGAAAACAAACTAGATTCCCCCCCCCTTACCCCATGCCTTCTTTGGGGAGACAGGGGTCAAAAAGAGATGATGCTTCATTACTGGTCACTCTCACGTTGAAGGGCGACCTCGAGGGGCCCCCGACAGCCCCCCCCCCCCCCCCCCACGACACACACAAACTGCTTCTTTATCGACCTTCACCGGACTCATTCCATACACGGCTGTCACATGTCTACAGAGGGCAGACGGATCACTGTGAAAACGCATCCTCTGTGCATAGCGCTACTTTACACGCCCTGTGCTTCATCACTTAGTCGCTGTCAGGCAATGTGACGCCCTACTTCATCATACTGCAGCGTCACACTAAAGCAGCACATGATCCACGACAAGCTCCAAACACGGCGCGAAGCGACACGTTTGTAGATCTGCTGCTTTTGAATTTGAATCCTGAAAAGTAGCGGTTTTGAAAGTATGAGGTTTCCACCCGAGAAGAGACGATATGACGAAGAGCGAAAATGGCTGACCTGCACGCTAACATCACATCAGCTGAAGGACAGGTCTTGTGACCCTAGCCTGAAATCCAGACTGAGACTTCATTTTTATTTTTTTCACTTGGCTTCTCTGTCTGGCAGTCTTCCTCTGTGAAAGGGGCGGAGTTTAGGGACACCGCGGACCCGAGGGCGGTGATTGGTCTGTGGGGCGGGACCAGAGCCTCGGAGCATTCCAATGTAAACTTCCAAGTCGCGTGTTATTTCTTTGAGCAGTGTCCAATCAGCAATCACGTGCCTATACGTAAACAGGTGGTGTTCGGAAATCAGGCTCAAAGGGAAAACGCTGAAAGAGTGCCTCGTATGGATTCCAGGCTATTGTGACCCCCTATGTCGCACCATAAAGTACACATTAGGGCCTACAGGCTTTACCTCACTACTACACAATTCAACTCCAGCACATGAAAGAGAGGTTAGACGCGTCAGCGCCGGGACACCGTCCGAGAATTCCCCCCTTCAACGGGCCCAGTTTCAGCGTGACTACTCCATTTTCCGGACACGTTTTCTTTAAACTGTTAATTAATGATCATCGTCAACCCAAAAAAAACAAACACAATAAGCCCAGGGGCCGGTGATGCTAAAGCCATCTACAACAGTGGTTCTCAATCTGTGGGTCGGGTTCACACAATCATTTTATTTTGTATTTATTTAAAAGGAAAAATGGGAAGGGGGGTCCCCAGATGAGTGAAGTGGCAATGTAAGGACTTTACAAAGACCTTACAAATACTATAAAAAACAGGTCAAACATTGGCCAAATTGTCAAATGAGATACGAAAGAGGCAAAAAGTTTGAAAATAGCAGATCTACAAGCTTACGTTCACAACGCCTAGCGTTGTGTGAGGTTGTAGATCGACTATTTTCCACAATATTTATCAGTGGAACCGAGTCAAACGGAATGTAATGCCTCAACTCCTACAATTCCAAGTGCTTGTCAGGGTGGGGGGTCCCCAGTTCAAATATTATTATGGGGGGTCCTCAGTTCAAATATTTGGGGGGGGGGGGGGGGGGGGGTCGCAGCCTGAAAAGATTGAGAACCACTGCTCTACAAGGACCAAAAGGATCAGAGCAGAGAGACCCTATAAGAAACTGTTTTTCACCTGAAATCAATGTCTTCAGCAGATTGTATTTCCCACAAGGAGGTTTTGAAACCGGGCCTCGACTGAGCGATCGGGCAGCGCCGGAGCCAGGAGGAGGGGGGCCTTCCTTTTGGGCCCCAAAGCTCAAGTGTCATCTTTAAGCACACATTAACATCCAAGGTCAGGGGTCAAGGTCAGGGGGTTTCAAAACAAAAACTGAAGAAATAAGAAACCGAAAGTAACACTGAGTGATGAGAGAAATCCTCACTTTCTTTTCTTTTTTTTAAAACCGCTCATTTAAAAAACATTCAGGATATTTAAAAAAAAAAAAAAAAAAAAAGAAAAGAAAAAGAACCCTAATCAGAAATGTTACGGAACGGAGAGAGAGAGAGCACGTTTTTGCAGTCATTCAGAACAATTAATTCTTCCTCAGCTTTTTATGTACAAGGTTAAACATAATATCGTGACAACGGGAGGACCAAGTTCAAGTAATTTAAAAATGAAATAAAACAGGACCACTTAACAAGTGTTTTTTTTTTTCGCCGCCAAAAACTCTGACACCACAGAGCAACATGGCGTTAATTATATACGTATATTATATATTATTTAAAAGGGGGGGGGGGGGGGGGGGCACAACCACACACACTCACTTTAGGCAGGTTATGCTGTGAATTTACAGTAATGACGCCTACGCTTTCGGAAACCAAAATCTTGATTTATTTTCTTTTTTCGAATGCTGAACATCAGGGTGGTGTTCTATAAAAAATGTTTTCTTATTATGTCATTGTCTCACCCTAATGACAATAAACGTATGGCTTAATTATTTGCAAAAACATGTGGTTGCGATGAGGTCCATCGATCAGCGTCTGCACCCTTCAGTTCAATCTGGCTGAAGCGAGAGCTGTAAGACGCACAGGTGTGTGTGTGTTTGCATCTGTATGTGTACATGTGTCTGTGTGTGGTGCGTGCGTGCATGTGTGTGTGCGTGCGTGTGCGCGCACACATGCAGAGGGGGTGTGTGCTGCAGAAGGAGTTGTCTTCGATCTGAGCAGCAGTCTTTTTTTTGGGGGGGGGGGGGGTCACTTAAAGACGAATCCATGGAACGGTGCCCTGTAGGCCAGGTGTAGGCAATCAATGCTGAGGTGTCAATCTGCGCTTAATGGTACACCTCAGCTATGTCTGCACCATGGGGCACCTCTCCATGGGGTTACAGTATTTCCAGGGGGTGTTGAAGAGAGGGTGCTTGACCAAACTTCTGTCCCGTGTGCCATCAGTGGTGCCTTCATCAGCGCTTTCGGGTCACGTTCCCCCAGTCTCGCCTCTTCTTCTTCTTCCTCGCCATGTCTTTCAGAACAACCCAACCCCTCCACCCACAGAATGGATCTGGCAAGCTACAGCGACGCAAAGTCTTTTTTTGTTCCGTTATCCTGTAATCCAAGCGTTTACTGTACTTCCGTGCCGTTTACATTTCAGACTAATAAAGTATTCAATCAAGCGCCGTTAGCTTGGAGATCCTTTCGACGCGCCACAGAGCGTATAAATCAGGGCGTCACTCGAGCCTGGTGCCATACGTCATAGGGCGGGGTCATTCGTCATGGGGCGGGGCCATACGTCATAGGGCGGGGTCATTCGTCATGGGGCGGGGCCATACATCATAGGGCGGGGCCATTCATCATAGGGCGGGGCCATTCATCATGGGGCGGGGCCATTCATCATGGGGCGGGGCCATTCATCATAGGGCGGGGCCATTCATCATGGGGCGGGGCCATTCATCATGGGGCGGGGCCATTCATCATGGGGCGGGGCCATTCGTCATAGGGCGGGGCCATTCATCATGGGGCGGGGCCATTCATCATGGGGCGGGGCCATTCATCATAGGGCGGGGCCATTCGTCATAGGGCGGGGCCATTCATCATGGGGCGGGGCCATACAGCTGTTTTTGAAAGTATAAAGTACGGCTCATAAGTGATTAAACCTTGATTATGAAAGGAGTGCATCTCTCCTGAGATTTTTGGGTTTTCCTTTTAGCATTGTCCTCCAAACTGCACTGCCGTGCTGTTTTCATACGTGCTAATTAAATTAAATGAAGAATTCAATCAATCAAGGAAAATACAACACTTATGCTATATGGTTTCTAGTCTCGTATCGCGACATGGATATTGACATATCGCCCGGCCCTAATAAGTCATCATACCCTTCAGGCCCTAAATGGGCCTCCAGTGTAAACATTGATTCTCTCTCTCTCTCTCTCTCTCTCTCTCAGTCAGATCAGAATACTGTCTTGCAGACAGAAAGACAATGAAGACAACACATCGACAACACAACCCCCCCCCCCTCCCAAAAAACCCCAAACATCAGACATAAGAGGGTTAAGGGGCTGGAAAATAATAATAATTATAACAATAATAACAAAAACAATAAAAAGTTAAAAAACATCAACAGCTACCGTTCCAGGAATATTTCCTGGGTGGGGTGTAGACAGGGACAGAGTGGGAGGGCAGGAAGGGCAGTATGGATCCCTAGTGCAATGAAGAGGGGGTTGGGGTGGGGTACCCCTCCTCTTCCTCCGTCTGGAAGGGTGTGGTGGTCCGGCTGCTTCAGCCGCAAAGTCACCAGAGTTCCACCAGAGGGTGTAGTTCAGTTCTCACCAGGAAGGATTCAACGGGCAGACATTACGCTTTTTTGTTTTTTTTCACGCACACACACACACGCATGTACACACATAACCACGTGCACACACACACACACACACACACACACACACACACACACACACACACTGTAAAACGACTATGGCAAAAGCCCGGGGGGAAAGAGATTTACTTTATTACATTTTTCTTTTCTTTTAAATCTCTGGGACCCCAATCTACACTGGAAAATCCAGTTTATTTAACGCTGAGAGTGTACGAATGGAACCAAATGCACCTGTAACAACGGGTCCATTTGGTTCCATATACACTCTCTCAGAGTTGCACATAACTGCGCACGCACGCACGCACACACAAACACACACACACACACGCACACACACACACACACACACACACACACACACACACACACACACACACACACACACACACACACACACACACACACACACACACACACACACACACACACACACACACACACACACACACACACACACACACACACACACACACACACACACACACACACACACACACACACACACACACACACACACACACACACACACACACACACACACACACACACACACACACACACACACACACACACAAAAACACAAAAACGACTGCGGCGAAAGCCATGGGGGGAGGGAGATTCTGGGTTGTTTTTTTAGTTTCGTTTAGTTTTTGGAGGGGAGGGGGCAGGAGGGGTGGTCCTGAGCCTCGTTCGTGATCGGTAAGATTGTTATAACGTAAAATGTTATGAGCAAAGTGGGCGTGGCCTGGCCAACGCATGATGAGGAACATGTAAACAACATCGACGTGTGTGGGAGGTGGTGATGGGAAGGGGGGAGAGGTCGCCTGAAACCATGCGCTTTATCTGCTAGGGTTCGGAGCGAGTGTGTCACGTAGGCGCGCGTGTGTGTGCGCACGTGCGTGTGTGCGTGTGTGTGTGCGAGAACAAGTTGGTGTGCATCACGTGGGTCTGTAGTATTGTCTGTGCACAGTCACACTCGTCTAACCCGTAACGTTTCCCTTCGCCTTTATTTTTTCTGTCTCTTCTGCTATTCTCAAATGTACATTCATCCATCGTGGGGGGTGAGTTTAGGGGGTGTGGAGGTGTGTATGTGTGTGTGTGTGTGTGTGTGTTTATGTGGGGGGCGGGGGTGGGCGAAGGGGGGCCGGCGTTTCGCCGCACCCCAAAAAACGGATCCTGAGGCTTTTCGCCGACGGTTCCACCGAAGACTTGTCGTCCCCTGCATCCATCCATCCTTCCCTCCTTCCTTCCTTCCTCCCCTCCTCGCCTCGTTGTTTTTTCTTTTTGCTTCTTCTTTTATTTCTTTTAAAAGCCGATGGCCGCCGGCTCCGCCCCCTGCTCAGAACACGCAGCCGTAGAGGTAGCGGAACACGCTGTACCACAAGTAACCCGACGCGAACGCCAGCACCTGGACCATGCACAGCCCCGCCACGTCCAGCTCCATCGGCCACGACGCGATCTCCTTCTGGCCTTTCGCCGGAGGGAACGCTCCTGGTGATAGAGAGAGAGAGAGAGAGAGAGAGAGAGAGAGAGAGAGAGAGAGATAGAAACAGAGTATGAGAAATGGTTAATCAGACTAACTGAATTATTATATAGGCGATTGAGGAAAAATATATAAAATTTGTTTCCTTGTTGATTTATTTTAGATTAATCGATAAGAAGATGACAGCTGCCTGGAAGTTTAGAAGCAATGCCACTTTGCCTTTGGTGTTCAATTCATGTCTCAATAGAACAGCGGCTCCCAAACCCCCCACATGGAAATATAAATTGCATAAGCTATATATAATATGAGACCTATATTTCCTTTTTATCCACATATACCGGTATGCACATACAGTATATGAACCTGAATATGGCATAATATATGCAGCATAGGCTATATTCTGCATTACTTGCCATATATTGGCATAATTTCAAATACTGTATCACTATCATAAATATATATATATATAGTATATGATTACATTTAAAATAAAACCATAGCACCACCATTAGACTTTTCATGTCGCGCACCCCCTAGAAGGCACCACAGTTTGGGAACCACTGCGAATAGAAGATCAGGGAGACAACCACTAATTATATTGTATTGACATACTCTACCTACCATACAGATCGGATAAATGAAAACACCATTTCATTTCACAATATCGTTTTTTACGATGTGGATGACACACAGACACAGACAGACAGACAGACAGACAGACAGACAGACAGACAGACAGACATACCTGTGTCGTAGAAGTGAGCCAGCAGGTCTTCTTTATCCACGAACCTCTGATACAACCAGTCCGTCAACGGCTCTGTGTCCAGAGGAACCTCTCTGATGGGGTACATTCTGAGAGAGCGAGAGAGAGAGAGAGAGGCAGACAGACAGACAAAGAGTTGTTACACATTTCTGCATTCCCTTTTAATTGTACACTTGAGTTTTGACCATTTCACATTTGCTTTGGCAATGTGACATTGTGACAACGTTGACATTTTCTTATGGCAGTAAAAGCTCCTTTCCATACAGACAGACAGACAGACAGACAGACAGACAGACAGACAAAAAAAACAGATTATTCAAGTCGTGCTCAGCACAGGCTGTCTGAATTGATGGGTGTTTAAAGGAGTGGTTGGAACCAGCGGTGTCAGCCTGGTCCCTGGCTCCTGCCTATCAGTGTCCTCACTGTCGTCTAGAAACCACATATCTCCGCCATTTAAACGCTTTATTTTGTTTCATTAAACCGATGCACTACTTCACCCGTATCACGGTGAAAGTAGCGAAAATTGTGGATTGGCTACTTTCACTTTCAAGGGAAAAGTGGTAAAAGTGTCAGTGGGTTTTTATAAATATGAATTAAACCAGTGAAACAAAATACTTTTTTTTTTTACATACAATGTTTCCACCTGACAGTGACGGTGTGTGTGTGTGTGTGTGTGTGTGTGTGTGTGTGTGTGCTAAGCTCAGCTCTTTGGGCACTTCATTAGCTTGCAGGTTCATCAGACGGCTAGCAGGTGACAGAAGTGCTGAGAGGGATGGGATGGGAGGTGTGTGTGTGTGTGTGTGTGTGGGGAGGGGGGGTTAAGGGATGGGATCAGCAATATGCTACCTAAATGTATATAGTTGTATCTCCATACCGGTATTCTAACTGTGTTTTTTTTCCGTTCATTAACTAATAATACAGAAACAATAGTCCTACACAAGTGTGTTGTGAACATCTGTAATTAATATCGTTACAACTTCACACTACTGTTGCTCTGCATTTGGTCTGGGCCAGCCAACCGTAGAAATGGAAGAGGATGCACCAGTGGAAATTCAACACGAGACCTGCCGTGGCGAATACGTTTTATTAGGTGTGTTATGGTGTAGCTCCGCAGGAGTCTAGCCGTCTATAACGGGGGGGGGGGGGGGGGGGGGCATATTGAGCCCCCAGTTGAAAAAGAAAGACAGTTATTGTCCTTTAAAATATACTGAATGTCTCTGTTTGCCTTTTTGGTTTTAATCTGGCAATCTACTATTTGTTATGTTATTGTGAAGCACTTTGGGCTGCATTTTATGTATGAAAGGTGCTATACAAACAAAGTTCTTATTAAGTATAATATTTCACCCACTTTTGTTTTCACAAGTGTGACTGACAAATTGACAATACAGTTTCAGCTAATGCTTGCTAACCCCCTTGCCAAGGAAAATTGAGTGATTCTGCAGATCCACTGTTGGCCTGCGGATGTCCCCAGTGGACCTTTTTACACACTCACTCTCTCTCCAATCACCTTCAGACAGAGGTTATTACACTCTCATCCCTAGGAGCGTTTCCTACATGCTCTCACTCGCTCAGTCGTTCCTCCAGAACGCCACCAGAACAATAGCAAGAAGGTAGCGAGGGAAGCAGCGGCGGCGGTGGTGCCAGTGAGCCGTTTATTGATCGATTGTGAAAATAGTCAATACACTCATTAGAGAGCCTTTTCCACAAAGGCAACAGTTGAAGCTTCAGGATTACGGAGACAGATGACTTGTGTTTGTGGAATGTTGTCTGAGGCCGAGACCGGGTGCCAGATAGCAGTCAGCCAGGCACACTCATTACAGTAACAGCTAGTCAGCTCTTTAACCGTTTGAAACCTAGAGTACCTAATTTGGACAAGTCATTATAATGCGAGCGTTCTTCGAAAATAGCCAATCTACAAGCACAACGGGTCGCTATTGTGACACATTGTGAGCTTGTAGATTGGCTAGTACTTTCTAAATAGTATGTACAATATTTTTGGTTATAGAATGTGGTTATGATTTTGATGCTATATTAACTAATTTTGCTGGGGACCACCCTGGAACCCCTTCAAGGCCCCGGGGGTCCCCGAACCAAAGATAGCGCCATAGAGTGCTAGATTACTCCATAGAGTAATTTCTCTATGGAGAATAACATGGGGTCATCTTAAAATCGTTTCATATAAGCATTGTGGTTAAAAAATGAACAAGCTGTCTCTGCGTTATTGTCAGGGAGGTGTCTCTGTATCGTTTGCAACAGTCACTCACTCATATATGATACAGTCTGTTTCTAGTGAAAATGTAACTAATTCAGCAGTAACAATAGCGTTTTCTCTCAGTCAGTTGATTCTTCGTATCCATATGAGTGAAACGGCCGGGATGACATGTTTATTTTTTAAACACAGTTCTTATATGAGGCGATCTAAAATCCCCCTGTGAGGATTACAATGCAAATAAAAAAAAGAACACCTGTGTGAACTGAGTGGTGCAACTCCCCTCTCTCTCCCCCCTCCTCTCCTCTCTCTCTCTCTCTCTCGCTCATTAGCAGGCAACAGTGCAGCACTAATACTATCTCTCTCTCTCTGTTTCTGGCACAACAGCGCCCCTACTGGTACTCATAGTCATATACTGTTGTAGCCTGGCTAATAAGCCAGACTCAAATCACACTGTCGTGTTACAATTATTTTTTTGCCAACGGCTGATTCGGTCTAATACTGGTGCTCATGGCCACATAGGTGAACACATAGGTGAACACGGATCGGACATTGCTGTTCCTTGGAGTGGTTGCACCACTCAAAAAGTACATGAACCCGTGGATTTGCGCCCTCTACCGATATTGACGTCAGACTTCGGTGCTCTATAGGGGACCCCGGTCAAGGATACAGACCAGTTGTTCAGGCCTGCTTCTATACGGCACGGCAGTGCCATTTCTGCTGTTTTTCGGGTGAGTCTTCACACACAGCTTCTGGGTGAACAGTGCACAGCTAACGCCAGCCGTCGAGTTGTTTTCGACACGGTGACAGAGCTATCTTCTGTATTCAACATTTTACGGTATTTGATTACATTCATTACAACAGAGAAAACCCTGAACTGCGTTAGGGACATACAATGGAAACAAGTACCCCTTTTTGTGTTATCCTTTTAGCCCAAGTGTTACATCTTTGACTAATAAATACAATCAATCAATCAAAAACATGAGCCACATACTGTAGTGGTGCCTACTGCCTACTAATACACATGTATGCCCCAAGTATGTCAATGGAAGCAGGAGGCCTCTCCACAGTTGAAATCATAACGTGTTGGATTCTCTAAATCTTGGCATGGGGGTTGTCTATTTTGGCAATACATCAGAGATCTTTGACTGTACACGGCCACACCGGGAAGGAGAAGATAACACAATCACCTGATGACTCAACGTGCCTCGCCTCGTCAAATGGGTCACCTTCGGCAGCTTGTCTGTGTCATTACCAGAGTCAGTGTAGGTGTTGTTCAGTCTAGTTAAGGTTCAGTCAGTGCTGGAAAGTATATTTACTCAAGTACTGTACTCCAGTACAATTTGAGGTACTTTTTATATTTGTTGACTATTTCCATTCTTTCCGATACTTCATACTTCTACTTCTCTACATCTCAAGAGACAAATACTACTATACATCACTACTGTACATCACTACAATCAATTGACAGCTTATGCATTACTTTGCAGATTTAGATCATTAAAACAACACAGTTTAACCACCACTCATTTTACATGCTCTACAACAGTGGTTTTCAAACCTTTTAGCCCATGAACCTTTTGGGAATGTTTTTCGAAAATGTTTTGAAATGATAATTAAAAGCTAAATGTATGAAACAAAAAAAATGAAGGGAAGGGACCCATAATAATGTGTCCACTTCCCACTGTTTGCTCTACAACGATGCAACGTGTTGTCGGCTGTATTTGAAAAAAAGTTTTCCAAATGGCAAAACGTATGTACTTTTACTTCGGTAGTATATTTTGATACCTACAGTACGCACTTTTTGTCAAGTAACATTTTGAATGCAGGACTGTTTCTTGTAAGAGAGTCTCTGTCGGGTGAAAACCGGCGAAATGTCCAAAACTGTTTGGACAACATTTCAGGATTCAAATTCAAAAACTGCAAAAGTAGCAGATCTGCAAGTTCGAAATGCAGCACCATTGCTTTTGTGTGATGTTGTAGTGTGATGAAGTAGGGCGTTACTTTGCGAGAAAAGACTATGACTATGTTAAAATATGGAGATAAGCCTATTTCTGCCCAACAACAACAATGACTACACTGTATGGCTACTTCTACTTGAGTAAAAACAAATATCGGAGTACTTCTTCCAGCACTGGCTGGGTTCAGTGACATGTTTGAACACATGCAGCCCCTCCTGGCCTTCTAACAAGCGTTATTGTTGCTGTAAAAAAAAGAAAAAGAAAAGAAAAAGCAACAGTAGTTGTTCATGTTTCTACTCGTTCCAAAAGGTCTAGAAAGGCCTTTTATAGCTAGAACAAGGTTCATGCCACAAGGGTCTTCATAAAATCCAGGACAAATGGCACAGTATTCAATGGACGAGCCTGTTTTTCTGCATTCCTGAACAAATTGGTGGGGCTTTGAAACATAACAACAGTGTCACCCAAAGGAGAGGGAAAAAAAAGAAGGGGAAAAAAAAGAAAAAGGGCAAAACTGGGTCTACCGTAATGCTGGCTGGCTGCGTGGCCACCTGATAGGGTGACAAGGGACCCGGCCAGGCCGCCACACCCTGCCCGTCTTCTGCCACAGTGGCCTGGGTGATCACATGTGACATGTCACCCCTGGCTGGCTGGCTGGCTGCCACCTGGGTCTCGCTACGTGCCAGCCGCCAGCTTCAAAGCACTGATTTATACTAGCCGACATATTTGGTCTGGCACCGCTCATTTCACTCTCTGAAGTAGTGAGGGACCAATCAGGAACCAGTATGCAAATATGGGGCAGGTTTGTCACCAGTGGGCAGCGGGCCCTTGGAAATGATTCCACTTAATGTCTACGCAATGATATTAGTCTGGTCATGCCCGGCTAAATATATGCTGCTGATTTATGCTCAGTAAAGTGCCATCGTATAATGAGGACCAATTACACTAACTATTGTAAAGTTAAAAAAAGGCTGAACTGCCTCTTTAAAGCTGCTTTTATTAGCAGTGGCAGCTGTGCTACTTGCTAGCCTGCCATGTATTTAATCTGCTGTAGTTTATTTTATTTTTTCATTTTTTTTACCTGAACTGGAAAACAAGCTTAGGAGGATGTCATGTCCCTTTACGTCTCCTCTGTGAGATGCACTGAGGCAGAATAAAATGACTTCATTTCACATTTTCTCCGGCAACTGGTGGCAGTGTGACGACGTGTTGCCCCACAGCTGGCAGCCTGCTAAACACCCTGTAGCACCCAAGTACCAAATTAAACTATTACATTGCCGGATTACAATTATTTCAGATAATCACAATTATTTTTGATTGATTGATTGAATACTTTATTATTAGCACGATTATTATTTATTCGTCATATCGGCCCAGTGCAGACAGACAGAGCTGTTTCCTCATATAATAGTAGGAGGATAGGATAGGATAGGATAGTAGTTTAGTCATAATAACAGAAATGTCATGACAGTGACAGCCCTACTGGTGGCAGTGTGACACACTGGCCTGGCTGGCACACATGCTACTGACAGCACTGACAGACAGTGAGGAGCAGTGAAGTGGCCAGGCACCTCGCACCTGCTCCTAGCGTAAAGCAAGTCTTGTTGTGACTGTAAGCCGATAGCGATGTAATCCTAGCGGAGGGGGAAAGGGAAGCGGGGCCACTTACACTACATACATGCAGGTCGGGAGCATTTAAGAGCCATGGCAGGCAGGTGGCTTTCTGCCTGCCGCATATCCTGCACGTCAAATATTCATGGAGGAATTCAGTGTGTCAGTGAAAGGAAACTGAGGTTTGGAAGAGGCTGGCTGGCTTGCGCTGAATCAGTGTTGCCAGATTTTGCGAGAGAAACGAGCAACCGGGTCTATGAAAACAAGCCTAAAATAAGCGACTACGGGCCGGTCAGTCAAACCTTATTGTCTTATCTTGTTTAAGAGCAGTGGTTCTCAATCATTTTCATGTCAAGGACCTCCAAATGAGTGTGTTTGGCCACAGACCTCCATCTAAAAATATTATGTTCCAGTGACACCCGTGCAAGATTTGGTCACGGGATAAAGAGATAAAGCGGAAGTGAGGCCTCCTCCCCACGTCCGTTTCGTCTTTATAGTCGCACACATTTATACTAATATAAATCGAAATCATCTAATATAGCTTGCTGCTTAGCAGAAATGGATTTTAAAATAAATGTCCGTGAACAGAAATGTGTAACAGTTGTCTGGCTACGCGAGACTACCGGATGACTATCTGAGCAGCCATCAACTGGGTAAAGCTGAAACTCAAAACCCGGGGATTCATAATGAATCTGTCTTTCCATAGTGAGAGCAAGTCATCTCATCCAAAAAACATGTATAAAAACAGCAACAATGTTGTATGTCTTTTGGGGGAGGGGTCCACAAATACTGACCTAGTAGTACAGCTGATCATCTGTGTGTGTGTGTGTGTGTGTGTGTGTGTGTGTGTGTGTGTGTGTGTGTGTGTGTGTGTGTGTGTGTGTGTGTGTGTGTCAGTGTGTGTGTGTGTGGAGTGGGTGCGGTCTAACTCAGAGACTGTGAGGGTCTCAGTCAGAGGACATTATAACTGACCCCAGGTCAGGGCAACGGTCACCTATGCTGGACACAGCTACAAGTGCCAGACGAGTCCTCATGGATGACACCAACACCAACAACACTGGAATGGACTAAAACTCCAAGGGAAACTTGCATGTCTTCCCTATGCTGATCACTCTGTATCACACGCATTCATTAAGAACATTGCACTCAATGAGGACATTATCACATTCACAGTTAAGTCCTTCCCACCAGACTCAATCTCTCCATCTGGTTCCCCACCACTCACGTCCCTCATTGTTTGCACCACGCCACAGAACAGATCACCGAAACACTGTCATTTGTCTTTATATTTGGCAGCCTATAGGCCCATACGCACAGACTGGTTGTTAGAGGGTTCCAACAACTTGGGATGCCCAAAAAGGAGGCAAAAAGGCTGGCAAAGTATTGTGGCGTCTCAGCTAGAATTGGCAGCCGTCCTATATGGCGGAGACGCTGTTGTGTGTGTGTGTGTGTGTGTGTGTGTGTGTGTGTGTGCAACATGTTGCTATGACAAAGGCAACACAGTCAAAGGGTACGGAGGGCCGCCATGCTCAGTCTCTTATCTCAACCAGAGACAGTTGAGGTGCAAGGCAGGAAATTAACTTTTCCATCTTCAAGCCACAAATTCAAATGTCACTGGCTTCAAATGTCACTGTTGTTCAGCCACGTTCATTACTTTCCCCCCAACACACAGATATTGTTTTGAATATTCTTTACTTTACAACCAATGGAGCTCTATGTCCAAAACTGTCCAAAACGGCATTCATTTAAGAAAGAAAGAAAAGAAAAAAACATAACAAATATATGGAAATAAGATGTTTCTTCCCGACAGCGACAATTTGCATCACTGTACCACCTCACCAGAGCTTTCCAACAGTAGAATAAGGTCAGTGGCTCATCAGCCATCAGTCACTGTCAAACAGCGTGCACACACCTGACTGTTTATGATGCAGGGTTGGAGGCCTTTAACGACGAGGGTGAATGCTCACATAAATCCCTGGTTCTCAAACGTTTTCATGTCAACGGCCAGCCAATTGAGACATGCACTGTATTACTGATTGAATGCCAAGGACGAGTTTTGATGACCGCCAACCAAAAAGCCCACACCGCCAAGGATGTGTTTTGGCGACTGTACTTTACGTTAGACGGCGCTCTTTGGCAACCTATGAGGCACCGTTTTACTCTCCGTGAAACGGTCTTGCAGGAAACCACGTGATCGCAAAAATAACAGCCACCGTTCACTTCCATGTTATTGCATTTTTAGAAATGTCTTTTTCTCAGCTTCCGGGCTATTCATGTACCGGTACACTGTATTGGCAGCACTGTGAGTACAATATTGTCCTATAAATTAATTATGTAAAAGTCTAGCATCCAAAACCAGTCTCTTGATGATTATATAAATTATAAACTTTAATTAATAAAAATAAATAAATTATGAAGTCATGTGTGTGTGTGTCAATGTCCAGCATTTTAAATTATCTGTTGCCCCCTGCCTTTCTTTTGAAAGGAAGCCAAACATGTGTTTTGGTTTATGTTTGACCCAGACCCCTCAAACAGTGCGTATAACACAACAGCACACCATATCACTTCCAAGTGTACAATAAACACAAGCGCTGAGATTAGCGCTGAGATACTAGCCCCGCCACGGTTCCAGAAGACTGCTCAAAGAACTGTAACGGCTGATGTCGGAGGTATAGGTCATCAACAGGGTAGGGAGAGCGATGCCCCCGATGCCCTCTCGCGCCACCAGCTGTCTGTCTGCACGGGTAGCCAGGGTGTCGAGTTACCCTCTAGGACCGCTGCCAAGTGGGTGAGGGTAGGAGCGAAGAGGAGCCACCCACGCGGCCGCCAGTACACTCAGTGCACCGTTCTGATCGAAACACAGTCATACTGGGTTTCCTTCACTCAGCACCATGTTGATACGGTAGCCCCGCAAACAAAAGCGCAGCAGGGACGACGGTTGTTAATGGCAGCTACTTGGCAGGTCACCGTAGCTGGCATCAGTGTTGCCAGCTAATTACCAGCGGGAGTTGCTAGGGGGGCATGGTCGACTTGTCGCAAAAAAGTTCCTAATTTGTCCTCACTATGTCTATTTATCAAATTCTATTATCGAGCTTGAGGACACCATTCAAAGTAATAGGGTGACTGAATAGAACAGAGCGGCCGCGGAGAAGTGGCGCCATGTTCCACTCGGTTCCTCAGCCTATATACTTGTGTGGACATTTGGCTCTTATAAGTATGGTAGAATGCAACTGACATCAGTGTTGCCAGCTAATTTACCAGCGGGAGTTGGTAAGGGACAGGACTATTTGTTGCTAAAACGTGGCTTTGTGATCAGGGGCTGCACAGTATATCGAATTTATCATCATCGCAATATCACCATGCGCAACATACATATCGCAAATGACTGCTTCAACGGCAATACATGGTATATTTGCTTTGCATGTATTCAGACACTGCATAATTTGCCTATAAATCCCATTCATATTTGGCCAATCATTTAAAGGGTGTTTTTGTTTAGATTAGATGAAAATGTTTAAAGCGGAGCGGTGAGAAACTATATTGCTATGTTGGTGGTGTATATTAATTGCCATTAGCAGTTGTATCCAGGTGCAATGCTTCCAGTAAAACCATGCTGTTGGAAGGTCCCTACAGAGGATTTGCTTAATGTGTAACATTGTTTTCTCACTCAACAGTAAACCAACAAACAGCATAAGTGTATACAGGGTATCTGCACATAACTAGTGACAATTATTGACTTTTAAGCCACTGTCAATACCTCTAAAATAAAAAAGCAGCGTCAAAAGTAATCAAATTATCATTATAAAAACATATTCAAACAATTGTCAAACATTCTTTCTGTGGAGACAAGTCAAACAAAATGGAATGCTTGAACTCCAGCAACTCCAAGTGCTTGTCGGGGTTATTAGGAGGGGTTGGTCCATGACACGTTTGAGAACCACTGCTATAGAAGACATAATAGAATGAAAGACACTTGTAGCTCTGTTATTATGGGGGTCACTGGGGCCCATATGTGTTAATATGGGGTCACTGGGGCCCATATGTGTTATTATGGGGTCACTGGGGCCCATACGTGTTATTATGGGGGTCACTGGGGCCCATACTGTACGTGTTATTATGGGGTCACGCTTACTGTTTATTTTTTAAAGTACTTATTGAAAATCAGACAGATGCCGGAGGCCGTGAAATCCCAGCTGTTAATAATTGGTCCATTTAGGGTTTAATCTGCGTCCCCCTCTGGCTGCACACCGCCCGTGGCTTCCAGGAAAAAAAGAGTAACAACAGCGGTCAGGACACCACCACCTCTGTCTGAGGTCAGCAGGTCAAATGTGAGGCAACAGCACAGGTGGTTTACTCAGACACGCACGCACACGTAGTAAGTAAGAAGTAGTAAACACTACACACTGCACCACACTGCATAGCACTACACCACACTGCATAGCACCACACTGCATAGCACTACACTGCATAGCACTACACTGCACCACACTGCATAGCACCACACTGCATAGCACTACACTGCAACACACTGCATAGCACCACACTGCATAGCACTACACCACACTGCATAGCACCACACTGCATAGCACTACACTGCAACACACTGCATAGCACCACACTGCATAGCACTACACTGCACCACACTGCATAGCACCACACTGCATAGCACTACACTGCACCACAATGCATAGCACCACACTGCATAGCACTACACTGCAACACACTGCATAGCACCACACCGCATAGCAACACACTGCATAGCACCACACAGCATAGCACCAAACTGCACCACACTGCATAGCACTACACTGCACCACACTGCATAGCACCACACTGCATAGCACTACACTGCACCACAATGCATAGCACCACACTGCATAGCACTACACTGCAACACACCGCATAGCACCACACTGCATAGCAACACACTGCATAGCACCACACAGCATAGCACCAAACTGCACCACACTGCATAGCACCACACCGCATAGCAACACACTGCATAGCACCACACAGCATAGCACCAAACTGCACCACACTGCATAGCACCAAACTGCACCACACTGCATAGCACCAAACTGCACCACACTGCATAGCACCACACTGCATAGCACTACACTGCATAGCACCACACAGCATAGCACCAAACTGCACCACACTGCATAGCACCAAACTGCACCACACTGCATAGCACCACACTGCATAGCACTACACTGCATAGCACCACACTGCATAGCACCAAACTGCACCACACTGCATAGCACCAAACTGCACCACACTGCATAGCACCACACTGCATAGCACTACACTGCATAGCACCACACAGCATAGCACCAAACTGCACCACACTGCATAGCACCACACTGCACCACACTGCATAGCACCACACTGCATAGCACTACACTGCATAGCACCACACAGCATAGCACCAAACTGCACCACACTGCATAGCACCAAACTGCACCACACTGCATAGCACCAAACTGCACCACACTGCATAGCACCAAACTGCACCACACGGCAGCAAAACACACCACACCAACAGGTTGTAATGTGCGTGCACACGTCCACCTGGTGACGTGTTCTGCCAAGTCATGACTTCACGGCCGTCCCCGCCGGAGTGTTTAGGGACGACGGAGCCGGTCTGAACTCTGAAGGTCAATGACGCACACACGCACACGCACACACACACACACACACACACACACACACACACACACACACACACACACACACACAACTCTGTCTCGCTTATCACTCACTGACTGTTAAACAACTTTCCCACGTAGATAAGGGACAACATGACCTGAGATAAACTGCTTGTTAACAATTTTGTAACACATTTTTCACCGGGTGAATATTTCCTAACCTGTAATCCTGGGCTCTACTCCCCCTCTGCCAACCTGGGGAGAACCCCGAACTGAGCTTATACTTCCTCCAAAGCATGAGGAGTGAGCAGGCCACTTCTTATCACCTGACAGGGGGGAGTTTCCCTGGTAGGACATAGCATGCGGAAGGATCACGTTATTCCAAACCAGTTCCTTTCCCCTCCATCAGGCGTCCCGGCTGGCCAGGGGGAGGCAGTATAGAGAGCAGGATTACTGCATGATTTTTGTGAGGCAACACCCAACACCACCTATAGGGTATGGGCGCTGATGACACGGAGGAGAGAACACGCCCCAACACCCAACACCCCTGGCGGAAATCGAACCCAGAACCTTCTAGCTGTGAGACGACAGTGCTACGAAAGCGCCACCGCGCCCCTCACACATAACATTGTTGATGCACAAGTCAATGCTGGTGCTTAAAGTCCAATTTCTCCTTGTGTGGTGCCATGTAAAATAGCCGAGCTACAATTTGTAGATCAGCTATTCTTTCATATAATTGTGGGTTTGAAGCATTGTTCTGAGAGGAGGAAGGTGCTTTAGGTTACAGCATTATATTAACCTCCCATGTACTACTACTATAAACCTCATGTCCAAAACTGTTACTTTTCAGGATCCAAATTCGAAAACAGCAAAATATCAGATCTACAAGTGAGAGACAGAGAGAGAGAGAGAGAGAGAGAGAGAGAGATAGAGAGAAAGAGACCAGAGCCACCAGACAGAGAAGCCTCTGGACCAAACTACTACTGACAGCAAAAAGAAACCTGACACATTGGAAAGGAACAACAACAAAAAAGCAGAGCAAACTAGAATGCGATTGGGCCCTAAACCAAGAATACACAGTGGCAGAATACATGAGCGCAGGGGCCGACACAAAACAAAGAAAAGCCCTGACCATGTACACAGACTCAGTGAAGTGAAGATCTTGCCATCGAGAAATAGGAGGCAGGCCTGGAGAGTTGAAAATAAATAAATAAATAAACACGGAAAGACAGAGAGAGAGAGAGAGAGCGCGCGCGAGAGAGAGAGACACACAGACAGATGAAAAGATAGAAGAAAAAAAAGAGAAACAGTACGTTTGAGAATGTGTATGTGCTCGCATCTCCACGGCGACGCCAACTCCCTAAGGCACTTGTAAAAAAAACGTCTAATCATCTACGATCCCCTGAGGCCGTCTGCGATCCCCCAGACTCTCATTATCCCCTCATCAAATGTGTGTCTGAGTCTCAGAGAGGGAGGGAGAGAGAGAGAACAGAGAAGTGACAGGGAGTCTGGGAGAGAGTGTGATGTGTGACCACATGAAAAAGAACACGTTTCAAATTCAAATTGATATTTGTCACACCACGAATCCTAGAGCCCCTATTCTGGGGGCAAACATCTGGCAAAAGAAAAACCCAGTATGCACTAGATTTGATTTATACTACAGGTGTACTAGATTAAGATATCGTCGCTGTCGGTCAGAAACCTCTTATCTCCATGTTCTACTACAGCATCATCACACAAAAGCTTTGAACATATGAGGTTTCCACCAAGCAACAAACAAGACTATAACTCGTTGCTGTCGGGAGGAAACCACCTAATTCGATTTTAGGTTTTAGATTAGTTTTATATTTTTATATATATATATAAAACCTCTCTCAACTCCATTTGATCCTCAAACTGTCTGCTAAAGCAGCTAACTGCCCCCCCCCCTCCCCCTCTCATGCAAGTCATTGACAATATATAAAGTCACAATACCAAGTTTCATGAGGCAGTATTGCATTGTTTTAAAATATAAGGTTTTCTTCATTTCCTGAAAGACAGATATCATTTCCTGAAAAATGAACATTTTGGAGTTAGGTGGTTTCTCCCCGAGAACTAGAGACACTAGTTTTATACTAGATGCTGTCGGGTGGAAACCTTGTATGTCCAAAACTGTTCCTTGAGAAAATAGCTGATCTACAAGCTCACAATGCGTCATGAGCGTGACTGTGTGTGGGGTCACTATAGTATAGATCCCTGGGGGACTCCTATAGCAGGGGTTTTCACCAGTGGTCCGTGGACCACTGGTGGTCCGTGGAGGTATTGCATGTGGTCCCTGACCATGCATTTAGTAATGTAGCAAAGTGAAGATTTTGTATTTTCTTCCACGGAACAGTGCACTAAACGTCTGTGCACTCACTGTTCCATGAAAGTGCGTCAATGTTATCAGAATTACTGGGAAGTCTGAGGTTAAGAAATTCCACAGAAAAGGCAGAATCTCAAGAAGGGTGAAGTGTACCAGCTTGCCTGATTGAGTCATCATTATTAGGAAATGTTCCCATATAATCATGTCATCATGTGCTATATCTTGCACGTATTTGCCATTTTTACTATATATATATTATATATATATATATATATATAAATACTATTATTAAAATAGTTCAAATAGCCGATAATAGCCATAATGTATGGATGTAGATCTGCTTCAACAGTTATACTGTTCAGAAACAGTATAAGACATGGGATGCATTCCATAACAAGTGTTACGAAAGCACTAATCTTAGCCCATATCCCATTGCAACACAACAGTGGTCCCCAGGTTGATCCTTAGTCAAGGTGGTGGTCCCTGGTTCACAATCAGTTGAAAACCCCTGTCCTATAGGGTTTAAGTGGTTATCATGAATAAACCTGTTAATGGCTTCATTTTTAGATCTGGTGTTTGTTTACACTTTCTCTGTAGTCATTAAAATGCCAGCTGAGCAACTGAGTCAATGTTGGCTAAACGTCATTGCGTGGTTAATAATTCCCGGGCGGTTAAATTCCACTCAGATCAATCTTAACTACAGGGGCTACAGTGTTTGGTAACATAAAAAGGTAGTTACAAATAAACAAAGGAAGGCAAAAAGGTTTTCGGAAAACTGACAGACATATTTAGAATCTGCCTGGGATCTTAATGGGTTAATGGAAGGACCATACCAAACCAGTGGTGTGGCATGTTCAGTCCATTGCCTATGACTCATGGTATCCCGTACCGCGTACTGTACTTAGCATTACTGCCCACCGTTTTTTCCAGAGCATTTTCCAAACTGTGGTTCGATTTAGAGCCACCCGTCTCAGCACGGTATGAGAATGAAGTTAACTTGCTCAAGATATCAACACTGCCTTCCTTTATTTATTTTTAACTACCGTTTTTATATTACAATTGCAAACACCTCTGTAGTTAACACATTTTAGGCGGGAACCCCTTTTGGTGTTAGCATTACGTTATGCTTTAGCTATTTAAAAATAGCAGATCTACAAGCTCATAGCGCGCCACCGAGTGGCGCACTACGAGGTGTAGGTCTGCTATTTTTGAAAAATCGAAGAACGACTGACATAGAAACATGACTTTTTCAGAAAACTGTCATTTTCAAACAGACATTTGTATAATCTGATCTCAGGTCAGAATGGGTTAAGATTGATCTGTGAGTGGACTTCCACCGTCCATGCAATGCCGTTTAGCCAACATTGACTCAGTTGCTCAGTTGGCATTGTAATGACTACGGACCTCTGTTGATTCTTTTCACAGTTATAGAGTGTGTGTGTGCGTGCATGACTGCATGTGTGTGCGTGCGTGTGCGTGCGTGTCAGGTACGTAGGTACGAAGCATCCATCTGATGACCAGGCAGATTGAGGATGACTATAAATCATATCAACTTGGCTAGGTTCTCAAACAGACGCACAGGGCAGCAGAAAAGGACCAACAAAAAAAGATGATGTCCAAAAACTGTACTTTTCAGGAATTGTGGAGGGAAGTTCCTAATGGAGCCAATGTAGTTTATTCACAAGCCCTAGACCGGATTGTAGATTTGTAACACTCTTGTATGATGAAGTAGGGCATTAATTCACAACAAATAAAAACAAACACATAAAAAGTTGAAATATGGAGTCGACCCAGTTGACCCTGGTGAAGGCCCATGCTGGTCGTTTTTTAACCCTTGTTAATAAAGGATTTTTCTACTTTCCATCTTTAAAGTTTGCCACCTTCTTACCTCCTTCCACACTGATTTTGACTCATTCAACGTATAGAACATTTAACGAACTCGTGTGCTGGAGATACAAGATTTCTGCCCAGCAGCAATAATATAGAATCCAACTTATCTAACACCTCCCCTGCTCCTGCACCCACCAAGCCATCCCATCTGCCATTCACATCACATGGGGCTTATGGAGCTACTGTCTGGGAGAGAGAGATTATGTAGGGGGAGAGAGAGAGAGAGAGAGAGAGAGAGAGAGAGAGAGAGAGAGAGAGAATGTATGTATGTGTGACAGAGACAGGGAGACAAACTGGGTGTGAGAGAGAAACTGACTGAGAGGGGGAGAGAGGGAGAGAGATAGAGACAGAGAGGGAGAGAGAGAAGGGGGGGGGGTGGGGCGGAGAACTGGAGAGACTATAATGTATCTACAGTAGGAAGTGGATTCATAGTGAAAGCAATTCCTCCATACTGGAATGACATGATATGGTAAATGGTGCATATATACAGTATATAGCACCTTTATCCAGAGCGATTTACCATGTGCATTACATTCATTCACTCACTCACATTCACACAGAGACGGCTGAGGCACCAACCTGCTCATAAGGATTGGTTAGGGTGAGGACACTGACTAAGGGCTCGATTTTCGTCACCGCCGTTACCCGCGACGCGGCCCGCAAGTCAGGCTCTGCCCGAAAATTACGAGTATAGGAGCTTACTCTGTCCCTAAATGATATTATTGGTCTAGCGTTACCCGCTATTATGCCGACACTGTGCTTTCCCCTAAATTGCTATTTTGGTCGCACACATATGGGAAGGCTCATAGTGGAGTTTAAAAGCACCCATAAGCCGTATGCCAAATTAGTTTGGTATAGAGCGAAATGTCATTATCGCTTGATACCGTTTCGTAGAGACGACCTACATGCACAATCTATATATACCAAATGAAGCACAAGTCTGCTTCAAGGCAGCAACACATCACTTATCCATGGGCTATGAGCATAGACCGTAAGGCTATGAAGCAATATAGCACTGGGCATAACGAACAACGGATAAGGGATCTCTTAAAGGCAATAGCATGTGGCACAGTGATTGGTTTCATTATTGTAACACCCAAACCACATCTATGTATAATGTAACGGGTAGCGGAGGTGTTTTAGGGATTTAGACAGATGGCCAAAATAGCCACTTTAGTGCGGGAATGCCGCACTACTCAGTTCACACGGGTGTTTTCTTTCTATACTATACATTTTTAAATTGTTCAACTAGCCGATCTACATCGACACTTTGTGAGCTTGTAGATTGGCTATTTGAACTATTCAAAAATTATTTTCAAGAAGATCGAACCGGAAACCTTCCGTTTCCTAAGTGGCCGCGGTTGTTGAAATACAAATACAAATAAAACTGCCGTGCCTTCCCTTACCTGAAGTACCTGGTACAGTACTTTGGTGTAACCGTTTTAGATAAGATTCTAGGTGCAATTTGAAATTTCCTCCCCGTAGACGAGAGTGTCTCCAAGGTACTCGACACTGGTTTTTGGATTCAACATTTCCATCTCACTGCTTTAATTGCATCACTATTCTCAAGCTTGTGTTGAGTGCCAAATAACACAGACTTCCCAAATGTAAGGACTGTTCACATAGTCAACAGAAGCAGTCTCTCGCCAGAGACATCTCTCTGCTGAAAGAGTATAACTGTATTACTATTGACTAACTATTGTATTATTATGTATGCAAACTGTATTACTCCCCGTGTCTTTACCACTCAAACAGGTCGTGAGCCTTTGCAAAACTTTGTGGTTAAGTCTTTCTGTGAGCTTTATAAAAACTGAACCATATTGTAAAAAGAGCTTGTGGCTGAATAATAACTACATTGGATATGTTTCCCCCCCCCCCTTCCTGGTTCTCTCCACTAAAGTCAATGGGATGTTTGAACCGACAGAGATAGGGACCAGTCAGACCAGCCCTGTCCTAGACAAAAGGAAAACACTCTCAAGCACAAATCGCTAGAGAGATATCAGACAATCTCTGAACTGGCTGATGAGCAGCAACTCCAGATGGGTGAAAAACACGCTTATTATGGAGGTGGAAAAAGAGCACCTGTCTGCAATTTGCAACTGGACCTAGAGAAGTCTTCTTGCTTACCAAAATAAATCACCCCCCACCTGCTTTCCTGACTGTAAATATACTTTTACTGTGCCTAGTATTGATAAATTAAATAAATGTATTACAAGATGTATTTAAAGCAGCATGACATCTTACGTTATCATTTACTGCCAAAGTCCATAGACTTGGCTGGCAAAAAATGACATTATAACTCCCCTAAACAAACATAAAATAAATGACATTATAACTCCCCTAAACAAACATTAAAAGTTTGTCTCCCATAGACGTGGCTGCCATATGACGTCATTTCGGGAGGCCATGCCCTGGAGGGGCTAGCAGCCCTCAAAAACTGACAGCCTTAATGTAAAAAAGAAAAGAAAAAACAAACTAAGTAGTAAAAATAGCAGATCTACAAGCTCACAACACATCGCAACATCTGCCATTTTCACTAGTTTGGGTCCTGGGGAAACTGTAAATCATATGCACACTCACTCATCTGACATCCCAACACTGCCAAGCATACTCCACTTAGTCCACTACATATTGAGTATATACTATATACCACACCTACAGTATACTAGACTGGACACATGTGTAGCCCCAAAACCAATATCATCTATCATGTCTAGCTCATAGTCGCACACGCACGCACGCACGCACGCACGCACGCACACATTCACACAAGTGTCCAAAACAATTAGGGAACATAATGCACACTATTTGCTGCCAATGTCAGTGTCGTATGTGATGTATTTTGGTTATCAATCTTTTTTTTTGTTTAGTTAAATCTATATTCTTATAGTAATCGTTGTAATCTGTACATTGAGCACAGTAACAGGTGTGTTCCAGTTCGAATTTTCTAATAATTTAGTTTTATCACTTCAGATTGAATGAAATTGGGATCTTGACCTTAACCTGTTTTCTGAAATGACGGTGTGGCCAAAGTGGGACTCTTTGGCGATTGGTTCATACCGGATCATCCCTCATCTCCATTGGGCCGGTTCCATTTTCAACCTAGAAAACCCTGCCTTCGACAGCGTCACCAGAACCCGAATCGCTTCGCCGGAATATATTTTTAATGGCCGTGGCTAGTGATTCAGGGGCTGTTAGGTGGCAATGATATCTTCGTATACCGCTTTCTTACAAAGTTGTTTGTCAGTTTATCAGTGATGGTGCTGTTTTGCAATGTTTTCTTTCCTATAACTGTACCGCCCTAGTACAAAGTGGGTCGGGACACATTTGTGGGTCGCAGTCTCGCAGACACATTTTTATGAGTTCCTTTTGATTGGATGTTTGATTGATGTTTTCATATATTATCGTTTCAAAACATTTAAAAAAGAAACCTACCCAAAAAGGAAAAAGTTGTCATGAAACAAAATTAAATTATCATTTTCTGTAATTTCATTAAGAAATAAAAGAAAGATCAAATAAATTCCATAAATTGTGAAAATAGACGATCTACAAGCCCACAACGCGGTGCTTCGTCCCGGGGCAAACGTCTCATTTCTCTTTTGGGTCTCGAGCTGAAAAGTTTGGGAACCACTCCTCTATTCTTTTTTTTTTTTTTTTTATAATATTTGTTTTATTTGGAAAGTGCAGTATAGTATAGTACATATGGCATTTCTACAAACGATACAAGAGCAGTTCCCAAGATTTTCTTCTTTTCTTTTTTTCCCACCCCTCTTCCCTCCCTCATCCCCCCTCCATGTGGCAACATCTCCAATGTCTCTGTATAGTATAGTCCTTTTTCTATATAAGACATCGAGTCCACACTCAAACAGGGACCACTCCTCTATTCTATTCTAGCAAGCTGCCCTCATGCGGCAGCACGCACACGCAGCAAACACTCATGCATATGTGCATGAGCACGCACGCGCTCACGCCCACCGTCTCTCCTTAATCAGCAGGTTAATCCTCGTTACGCTGCGCGACAGCATGCCTCTGTGCTAAGCTCCAGGGCGGTACCGTGTACCATGCGTGTGCACGTCAGTGTTGCCATATTATAAGCGACTGTGGGCTTGTTTTTCGGGAAAGTTTGCGCTTATAAATACTAGCAGTTTGCACATTTTCGGCACGCTCAGAATCTAGAGAGCACAAGCAACGCGTAAATCTATTTTTGTCAAGGTTAAACCCTCCATTACTATGTATGGAGGGTTTAATTGGCTAAGTGATATTGATAAATTCCTAAATATTATCAAAATATTCTGCGGCACACCTGGACTAGCGCCACGGCACCCACTTTGAGAAACCCTGACGTAGTCACACTGCGGCACGACAGCAGAGCAAAACCAGACTGCAGAGCTCAAGACCCTGTCGGAGTTGTTGTGCGGGCCAGTCTGAGGCTCTCACATTGCAGGAGTTGAGAGGACCATTCCCACAAGACTAACGCTCCTCCCTTTAATCTAGCATGTGAAGGTGATGCAACAGACAGAGGAACACGTTAATCTCACACCAAGTCCTGCACGCCGTATAATCCACACCCAATGGGGATTAGCAACATGGACATGCACCAGGTAAACAATGGAAAAACCTTTGGAATACACATGCATTATCTTTCAAATACCACACATTATGAATGTGTTGTGTGGAACTTGTGGAGTAGACACAACTAATGTGGACAATGATCTCATAACATTCTTCTTAAAAATAAATAAATACGGTAAATACATTTTCCAAAACCTTTCCAGGCTTGGAAAAGTCTGTTTTCAAATTCAATGACTTTAACCAGGGTTTCCGTGACAGGATAAACCCTGTGATGGCAGTGGTGTCTTAAATCATCATAACCTGAACAATAAGAAGAGCGTAATGAGAGGTTCATCTCTACAGCCAGACACAAAGGGACATTATCACACTATCTCCGTTTATTACACGGCTTGGTTGAATGCTGAGTGGTGTGTTATTTCTGAATAATGACCACTGAGCTCAATAACAGACCGCTTGGACTCAAAGCGGACTAGAAAACCCTGCTTCTCCAAAAGGCAACTTTTTAATTACATTGAAATGAATACGTACCACTGTACACTAAATGGAAGAGAGCCTTAATTAGAAATTTAATCAGTAACACCTGTGAAGGAAGTAGGGAACGGGCTTAAAGTAGGAAGAGTTATTCTGTGTGCATAGAGGCTATATTGTAAAAACGTTAGTTCCTCTATAGACTATGATAACCATCAGCAATGAACTGAAATGCACATGAAAAGAGCACAGCGTCCATTTAAGTCCACTGCTTTTTATTGCCGTGAAGGAGAAGTAAGTTTTGACATGTCACTTTTACTAGTTAAGCAGTGCTTATCTGGGTGCTAAAGGTTGGCGAATGGCGCTAAAAGTCACTGCATGACACAGAGTCTGATTTAGTCATGGGTGTGTTTTGGGCGTTAATTAAACCAATCAGAGACTGGGCTCCCATTACCTTTAAGAAGCGCTTTCAGCATAGCGCACTGTTAATTAAACAGCAAATTGGAAGAGACGCGATCTGCTGAGGAAAAACTGCATTCCATATACATTGTACAGTACAGGAGTAGCATTTATAATGTGACATAATGATGTCAGGAGCCTGTCCCTTCATTTCTAACACATCTCCGATATCTTGGCATATCAACTCAATATTCACAACAACTACCATTGTCATGGTAGTTTATTTTTATACTGCATATTGAAGCATGACAGAAACACAGCGGGAACGTGTCGTGTGCTCGGAGCCCCCTGTGGATGTTGATGATGACCTTACTGTAGCGTACAAGGAGGCCATGGATTCACCACATTTTACATGATATCTGCACCAGGAAGTAACTAACTAAATGCTGTTCTTGGCACAAAGCGCAAAGTCTGTATTTATGATAGTAGTGCGCCCCGATTGCTCCAGGCCACGCCTCAAATAGGCGCAAGATCATTTGGTATTTTGGCAACGTGGGTGCCATGCAGGCACAGCTGCAACGGTTGGAAGATGGCAATGATAATTGGCACTGCCATGGCAGAAGATAGGGCCCAAAGAGTTTTATGTTGATTTGGAATTGCTTTTAAGTTTCATCTTATGATCCACGCACAAAAGGACAGCAATAAGTTCAATAAAAACTCTAATTGCAGTCAGGTGTGCCCAGAATATGACTTGCTTATCAGGGGTTGTAGACGCTACGGAGTCACATGTTCAGGGGCAGTGGTGTGAAGTAACTAAGTACAGTACTTTTACTACGTACATGTCGGATTAAATATTGTACTTTTACTCTCTAGCTAGTGCTACTATAGTGACTTTGTAGATTTTGATTGGGTTTTTTTTAATTAAAAAACATACATTAAGCACTTCATCCCTACACATTTCGGCAATTTGAAAATAGTAAATCGTAAGACAGATCGTGCAGAAATAGGTGTAAACATTTACATTTCGTCCTCTGCCTGGTGGGAATGTGTGTGCATTCAGAATTCACAGAAATCACACGCCGTGTTAATGATTTGAGGCATTTTGCTCAATCTTAGCCAATCAGGATGGAATATGGGAAAGAGGAGAGATGCGTGTTTATCTCATTACTATGGAGATAGTGTATACCGATTTGCGTGATGTATGGATAAAATATGGACGAGTAATGTACTGTACAGAAATGTGTTTTACATAAATCGGCCTCATGGTGGCACTATAACCGGCAGATGTGGCATTTCTTCCTCGGCCTAGTGGGAATGTGTGTGCATAATTTCACGGAAATCGCACGCTGTGTTAATGATTTGAGGTATTTTGTTGGAAATGGACAAATCCTGTAAACTAAGGCAATCTTAACGATTGGGGATATGGGTAAGCGGACAGGTCCGTATTGATCACAGATCACATGACTGTAGAGATGGTGTATAGCGATTTGTGTGATGTATGGGCAAAATCTGTACGAGTAATATAAAGAAATGTGTTTTTCTAAAATCGGCCTCATGGTGGCGCTATATCAGGCCATTGTGGAAAATGTGTGGGCAGAGGTGCCATAGATTAGCTGTACACAGACAGACGGATGCATCATGCACGCACGGACGGAGGGACAGACGGACGGACGGAGTGCAAAACATACTCTCTCCCCATGCCTTCGGCCTGGTGGAGACAGGTAATCTATTCTGGAAACGCAATGTCCTAATAAAATATTTATGTTTTACAAGGACTTTCAAAATAACTTGTGTGTTCTTTGGAAAGTTCATGCCAACACATTATGATCTAAAAAGCACCCGATACACAAAACACAGTCTTCCGCTTGTGGAATTAAACGTTGGTAGTTCAAACAGAGAGAGAGAGAGAGAGAGAGGCGTGTCTCCAAATTCTTGTTAATGTGTTACAAAACGACACATTGCCCTTTTATGGTGCACTGTACTGGCCATAATTAAAAATGGCTGCATGGTAAACAGTTGACTAATAAAGTTACCATGGGATAACCATTATGGACCATGCATTATAACCAATTCACCCTAACCAAGTCCCGCCCATGGTTGTGCCCTTCTTCGCACCCATTGGTTCCCGTTTCGTGGTTGGACAAAACCCTCTTTCTCCATCCACTACCAATATAATAACATGTTTTTCAGTTGCTTCATATTGATATTCTGTGCACTCAATTGTTATTTTAAACTTGGTGTCAGTAAAAAGGAACATCACAGGTGCAGCATAATAGTACCATGGCCTTTGTGCTGGGTGCGGGCTGCGACCATGTGTAGCGTGTAATGATCTGCGTCTTATCCTTACCTGTAGTGCACGTGTGTGACCGTGGGAGGCCTGTAGCCGAAGATCCAGGTCTGGATGTCCATGGGCCGTGCTTTTGGGTACGCTATGGTCACATCCACCACCCACTGAAGGCCTTTACACTTGCGACCTGTCATTGGCAGAAGAAAAAGAGAAAGAAAGAGTTGAGTTAAACAATTTCAATCCGACGTCCTCATGTCAATATAGGTGAACAAAGAAAATAATTTAATACCTAATACATTTAAAAAAAGAAAGATATCAACAAACTATACTATGAAAACTGGTCAAACACCGGCCAAATTGTCAAATAATAATAAAGAGGCATATGTTTTTAAATAGACGATCTACAAGCTATTTTCACAGTATTCATGCTTGGAACCGAGTCAAGCTAAATTGATTGACTCAACAATTCCTTGTGCTTGTCAGGGTGGGTAAAATTACATTTTCAAAATATTAAAAACATAATTCATTTTTTCCAAAGTAATGAAAATAGACATCAAAGTTCTCTTTAGGGTCTGGACTCTCTGGAGCTAAAAGCGTGTGGGAACCACTGGTCTAGACCAGGGGTTCTCAAAGTTTTTGGCTGGGGACCCCCGGAAACGCTTTGGCCATGTCTCACGCCCCCCCGCCCCGCCCCCCTCCCCAACACCAATTCAAACTGACTGCAAACATAACCCTAATAATAGAGAGAATATATCATAAATGAATACTGAAACCAGATATAATCATTCAAGGAAAGTGTATGCATGTACAACATACTATGTAAACTCTTAATTTCCTTTTTCCAGCCATTCAGGTGCAATTCTTTTTTTAATTATATATATATAATTTGGGGACCCCCAAAAATATGTTTTTAGGTGTGTGTGTGTGTGTGTGTGTGTGTGTGTGTGTGTGTGTGTGTGTGTGTGTGTGTGTGTGTGCGTGTGTCTAGAGCAGGGGTCACCAACCGGGGGTTCGCGAGCTTCCGGTAGCTCGCGGGAACCTTTCGAGTCGATCGCGAAGTGTCAGACCCATTGGAATGCAAATGCTTGCCTTTCAGGCTGCTCCGTCTCGCAGCCTCGCACTGACTGAATGAGAAGAGCAGCCGGGCGATTCCCCGTCATTTGCATTTTGAACGGATCGTTCACGGAAGTGACCGGATCGGTTTCGTTCACCAAAAAGAACTAGTTATTTTGATTCGTTCGTTCATGACCGACTAAACGGCGGTGAAAAGTTGACTTCACTGACTGATTTATAAACGGCTTCGAGTCGGTGTTACTTCCATGTTGCGTAGCACTGTCCAATCTTTGGTATCTTTGGCAGCAGCAGCTGTAGGCTATTTTGTCGCGTTAATGAAACCAAACGCTACACGCGGTGCAGGATTATTATTTCATGTGAATCATGTCAAAATGAAAAGATGATGATGTGGTTGGCACACAGCGCAGCAGCAACGCAGCACAGCAGCCCGAGAACACAATAAGAAATATAACATTATTATTCTCCTCCAACAACTCGATAACGTTCTCATTTTAGTTTGTTACTCATTTTCTGAGCCATGCAAATAAACAACAACCAGCACTGACTGGAGACGGAGAGGTTCATGTGCCCTGCGCGTAAAGCTTAGCCAGAAACAGGACAGTCACTGCGTCAGCATGGATGTAGCCTCGGAAACCCAGACGTTATATTTCCAGCACAGAGGTGAGGGGGGGTATCGCACGCTGAGAGCCACATACACAGCTGCATTTGGTTTTTAATTAAAGGCGCGTTCTGAATATACCAGTCTGCAATGCAAACTAATAGCCGAGTGCACTCCAGGGCATATGCATAGGGAAAGAATGACTTCTGTCCGTGACAATAATCAATGCTACAGTTTGATTTCTGTACACACGCACACATAGAGCAAAAAATATGATAAATATGAAATATGAAAACCTGTTGAAGTACAACGCATGAGTCAATTAAGTAGCTGCTTTTGTATCAAACCCTTTCCTCTTTACTGAGCCTACTGTCATTGAACTGCTGTCCGATAAAATGCAGGATGTGTTTGCATTAACTTCAGATATTTAAATGGAGATTATTGGATTAGTAAGTGACTGTAACCTGCAGGTCAGAGCTAAAGAGAAGGAATTTTGGTCTCTTGTGAGCAGAGAAGTATCCCCTGATTGTGTCGTGTGCACTGAAGCTGCATGCCTATACTTTGGTTCCACGTACTTATGTGAAATGGCCTTTTCACAAATGAAAATAATAAAATCCAAGTTTAGAACTCGTATGACTGACTCACATCTTAATGACACCCTCAGACTGGCAATCACTAAATATGAACCAGATTTCAAAACGCTTGCAGATAACGTGCAGTCACAGCAGTCTCATTAAAGGTGGGCTGACCCTGAGAGTATGTCACCATATCTGTGCAAATATATATGGTCATGTTATGCCTATGTCATTTGAACATCTGCCAATGTGAATATTCATTGAAATGAGAAACAAAATATTTCTAATACTAATTATTTCTAATTTGTCTTAATATTATTTGACATTGATAATATAACTTACTATAAGTATTTATTCTAATTTAAGCTTTAGTCTTTGTGTGGATGTGTGCACATGCATTGAGCCTGTCAGAAATAGCAACAAAACAAGTGTTTTTTTCTAACACGTTTTAGTGGTAGATCTTGGCTTATAATTGGGAATAAAATGGGCTCTTGGGCTTGAAAAGGTTGGTTACCACTGGTCTAGAGTACTCTAGACACTCAGAGTTATGGTCTGGGTGTGGTGCAGACGCCAGTCTAGCCACCGGCAACACTGAAAAGGTCCACAGGTGATTAACACACCTAATCAACCCTGTGTACAGACATCTAATCGCTGCAATGAGGAAGCAAGAATAGTTTTACAACTGGTATTTGCATAATAGTCTTGATAAGAAATTATTATATACCCTATTGAGGAAGTTCAGGCTAACAGCCTTCCCTCTCAAGGTTATCATCATTTAGTTCTGACTTTTCTTTTTGAGCGGTGCATGCAACCGCTCCAATGCACAGCTTTGTCTGTCTGTCTGTGCCTTAGAGTATATATTAATAGAGACGGCACCGGGCGGAAACCCTGAGGAGAAATGGACATAGTGGCCGAATTTGGCATTGCAGCTCGAGCCAGCACTGGTCCGTTGACTATCGTACGTTCATGTTATTGGGGCATGACACGTGAACGCTATGTTTCATACGTGAACGCTATGTTTCATACGTGAACGCGCGCAAACGGCGCAATGATAGTCAACGGCACAGCGCGTTCACGATTTGGCCCAATCCATCCCAGAATGCACTCTGTTCCTACCCGGTAGGAGGAGTGAAATCGCCTCATGCGCTTTTGAGCAACTTAATGCAAGTGGATGGGAGGAGAAATCTGGTGCCGTCTCTATTAATTGCGAACGCAGTGAGCACTTACTATGAGACCTAGCAGATCATGTCTGTCTGTGTGTCTGTCTGTCCCGCTTTTGTGCCCATATATGGAGCTGAGTGATTACGTCACCATGACTCAGCCATAACCATATAAGGAGTCCCCAAAGCAGCTATACGTCCAAAACCCAAATATGTACGAGCTGCGTTCGCTTCCCGCGTTTGCGCGTCTTACTGGTATATATAATCTAAGGTCTGAGTACGGAATGTCCATGACGTCATGGTGACATCATCATTGTGATGAAAGGCACCGCTCACTTAATTTGATTGCGGTTATAGTTTATCGTGAAAAAAAAAGGCTGAAAGCTTTACATGAGCAAAAATAGCAGATCTACAATTTTGCCCGTAGATCTACTATTTATTTTCTATCTTTGAAGATATAGATAGATTTTTTGACAAAGACTTAAACTAAGGGCATTTTCTCTATGAGTTTTAGTTAGTTTTAGTAAATTTTGTAACCAAACAGTTTTATAGTTAGTCATGGTTTTTGTGTAAAGCCTTGTTTTTAATTGTATTTCTACTTCACTCCAACACTAGTTAAGTTATTTCGTTACTTGTATTTAACTACGATACCCTAGCTCCCTGCCAGGTGGGGTAATGAGACACCTCTGCACTGAAAGGCGAAGCTATCGTCTCCTCTCCCCTGCAAAGCGGCCCGCCCACAGAACCGGGCCCTGTGCCAAAAAGTGTCACCACACAAGCTCCCTGTGCAGTGACACAGTACAAGACTGGAACAAATGTTTTAAAAACCCACACCGGGGAGGGAGGGAGAGAGGGAGGGAGAGAGAGAGTGAGGAGCCGTGCCCTTTTAGTAAACACTAACAGAGGGAAGGCGCGCCATCAGGCGTGCGGGCCAATCACACGGCCTGAAAGGTCACCACCGTATTTCCCTCCCCATCATCCTCCTGAATGGCGGGACGGGTGAGGGGTAGGGAGGTCTCTGATTGGTTGTTATAGGGAGACAAGGGGCTAGCTCGCCGACCTTTGGACTAGCATGGCCAGACTAATATCACTGCATAGATATTAGTCTGGAACTTCGGTGTGGAAGATGTATTTCCAAGGGGCGGTTAAGAAACAGATTCAAACGTCTCACTTTAAATAGTGGGCTCTGATTGTTCAATCACAACTCTGGGGACAGGTGAGAGAAATATAATTCAAACCAATCTCCCCACGGATGTTTTTTCCCTGTGGCAGATTTGTCTGGTTTCCAGGCTACCTTTGGACAGGCGTGAAGGAGCTGCAGCGGTGTGCGCTGCTGCGTGCCATGCAGCCATGCAGGCTGTATGTTACTGTCAGCGGTGCACAGTAACCAAAGTACATTTTGTTGTTGTCAGCCAGAAACCTTTTATCTCCGAACATTTCAAGTGGTCCGGGGACCACCAGTGGTCCTTGATGGGGTAACAGGTGGTCCCCAGCTAAATGAGAGTTGGTAACCAAATGGACCCTTATTAGATCTTTAAAGGAGAATTCCATGCTAGAAGGCTTTCTTACCTTTATTTGTAGTTGTTACGTCCCCACCAAAGAGGTCCAGGTGTTATTTTGTGCAAAAGTGCATTAGTGGCTATTTCCCCTAATATAAGCGCTCAATGGGTGTTGGGTTTTTGTGCTAATTTGAGCGATGGAAATAAGCGAATTAGCACAACACCCCAATGCCCCATTCAATTCAATTCAATTCATTGAGGGCTTATATTAGAGGAAATAGCCAATAATGCACTTTTGCACAAAATAACACCTGGACCTCTTTGTTGGGGACGTAACAACTACAAATAAAGGTAAGAAAGCCTTCTAACATGGAATTCTCCTTTAACACTTGAGAGCGCAAAATGAAACCAAATGGAACCGCTGCATACATGCATGCATATGCACACAGACAGACAGCAGGACAGCCAGAGGACAGCCAGGGACATTGCGGTCATTCGGTCACTCCCTCCGTCTCTCCTCCCAATTTTAATGTTATATTATCCAGATTCAAATGGAAGGTCACGTCCCCCCCAAAAAACACAGCGTGTCTTAACTGTAACTGTCACAAACCACCAACACTCCAATATCAAAGAATTTACGGTTTAAGCTGGGCTCATTCCTTTGAGAGCTAGGAAACCAAAGTCCAAAAACAATCGCTGAGTCAATCAATCGCTGAATTCAGCAGTGTGTTATTTCTGAATAATGACCGAATAATGACCGGTGTCTAATCAAAGCCTCAGAGCACCTGCTGCACCGCTTGGATTTTATGCTGTATCCAACATGACAGACATGTAAACAAACACACAATGTCATTTACAACTAAACATTGCTCTCATTCTCAAGAATATTTTGGAAAACATTTGAAGCGAGAAATTGACAATGCAGTACCGTAACTGTATTCCATTTGATCAACACTCACTTTCCGAGGCGACTGTGTTGTGCTCTGTGCCGTCTACTCTGCGGGGCCAACTTGGAATACTTTCATTACCATAAGCGAGTAAATACTTATTTTTGTTGTCAATTTATTAATTTATGTATTAAGTAGCCGTGTCATAATGAATGGCTAGGTGGTCATTGTTGATACATAAATCACCCCGTCTGTGATTTGTTAATCAACAATGACCACCTAGCAATTCATTATGCCTTGCATAAAACCCACAGACAAAATTCCCTTTCAAAATTGATCGAAAATAGAAAAAAAGAGGACGCTGATGGCCGAGTGGTTAAGACACATGCCATATAGGCTATGATGCAGCCTGACAGCGAGTTGGATTCCAGAGCCCCGTGCCATGGACCTTTGCTGCGTGTCAACTCTCTCACTGTCACTGTACTATGAAATAAAGGCAGAAAAGTACCAAAGCATCATTTTAAAAAGTGTGTTCCAATAGATGATCATATAATTGGTCCTCGCGAATGCTGATAATATGGTATTTATGGTAATTTGTCTCTACTCGGTCTGTGTCGGACGGCTGTAGATAGTTCAGAAGCCTACCAGTGACAGTGATCAATAAGCAATCTAAGCTACTAGGCTTTCTACTCCTGGAAAGTTAGAATGCTATAATTGTTCTCACAAATAAAATAAAATAAAATAAATTGTAAATATTGTTGGGGGGGGGGAAAGGCCTATGATGTCACTGGTAGGCAGGTTTGTGAACTGTCTACAAAAACATGGAACCATATTATCATCAGCCTATTCTGCCTTCCCTCTTGACACCTTCAGATTCCGGCTTGTGTTAGTGCTGAGACTGTAGCACATGGAGCGCTGCGTTAGCAGACCCTGGGGTTTCAGCAGGGCCCCTGGGTCACCCAGCCTGCAATAGTGCTCTTCCTGACACTCTGGTGAGAATTACTACTGAGACAGCGCTCCTCTCCATGTGTTCGTCTGTGAACAGCAAATCTCCGGCACTGTTGGCTTGATCGAAGAAAAACTGTGTAGAGCAGAACCTCTGCCCCAATTTTTTTTACATGGGCCTGTTATATGCGCCACCAGGTTGTATCCTATACTGTCACATACATACATACATACATACATACATGGTGGGACATGTGCATTTTCAGAGCATGTATAGATCAATCGACTGTTCCAGCTTGGATCTCTATGGTTACTAAAGAGGTCGTGTGTCCAGATCTTATGGACTCCATATTTGGACAAAATAGACGATGACCCTATAGTCTCCATATATGGGCATGGATGGTTGAGATGGTCCAAACATGGATGGATGATCATCACCTCACTAAGATGACACAAGCGAGCGAACCGAGCAGACCTGTTTAAAGGCAGCCGTGGTTTCAGTAGAAACGTCTGTTCCTCTTCCACCTTCTATGCCTACGAGACCTCCTGAACGATGCCCAATACTTTGTTCTGAGATCATCTCTGACTGTTATTGTGTAGTTATTCTTTTTTGTCAAAATCGCTTCTTAATAGTTTGAATTGCTTCAATATTGATAACACCGTGGACAGGCACAACGTTTACCCACGTTCAACCAAACCTGTTCGCCCTGATTTCCAAACTACAAAATAAAAAATAAAAAAATCATAATGAAAACGGAAGCAGCCCTTCAACAGCACATTCTTGGCACCAACTCCATGATGACTGAGGGAGACGCACCCGGCAGCACGGCGGACTCCGACTCCAAGCCGGTAGCCGCTAAGATACCTTCAAATGAAAATCAGCAACAGACAATAACATCACTAAGTACAATGTCTCTGCGAAAGGACGACAAATGGTACCTGATAGATAGTCGGTGGTTCAAGAAGTGGGAGAAATATGTGGGATGTAACAGTTTCAACGTTTACAATGTTGGAGAGAACACCATCCTCTATCCAGGACGTATTGATAACTCTGGGCTGTTCCAAGACCATGAGACCCAAGTCCTGAAAAAGGGCCTTACAGATATGCAGGACTATGTTCTAGTTCCCACTGAAGCATGGAACAAGCTGGTCAGCTGGTATGGTTGTCCCGAGGGCCAGAGAGCCATTGTCAGGAAGGTAACTGAACAGGGCATGTTTGGTTCGCAATACAAAGTAGAGGTCTATTTGTTGGAACTGACGTTGTGTGAAATTGACAAGATGGACAAGGTGGTAACTCGTCATTTCAGTAAAGCTGATACTTTAGGTACCTTAGAAAAGGAGATGAGGTCGCATTTTGAAATTCCAACGGAGAGAGAGACACAGCTCTATTATAAGCACAAGCCGTTGGAAATGTCAAAAAAGACAAATCATGGAAAGAAGACGGCGTCTACCAAAGACACGATAGTGGAGCTGAACAGACCAGCAGACAGTACCGTGTATGATGCCGGTCTATATGAAGGTGTGGTGGTTGTGATTGGACAGAAGGAGGATGGCAAATGCCCCACACATGCCTTCAATCACAAATCCAGCACTGCCACAGTACCTCCACAGGGTCATTCCAAATCCAGCACTGCCACAGTACCTCCACAGGGTCATTCCAAATCCAGCACTGCCACAGTTCCTCCACAGGGTCATTCCAAATCCAGCACCGCTTTAGTGCTCTCGAGAGTAACCAATGGAGATGACTTCAGCAGCACACGCCTCAATTTCAATTCCACGTCGGAATCCGAGCCTGGCCTTTGTGGTCTCCGCAATCTAGGCAACACGTGCTTCATGAACTCTGCCCTCCAGTGCCTGAGCAATGCATCGCCGCTCACCCAATACTTCCTGCGGGCTAATCAGTATGGGGCAGAGATAAACCGGGAGAACCCACTGGGTATGAGGGGGGAGATTGCAGAGGCCTATGGTGACCTGGTCAAGAGAATGTGGCGCCAGCGCAGAAGCTGGGTGGCCCCACTTGACTTTAAGAAGCAGGTTGGGCTGTTTGCCCCTCAGTTTAATGGCTACCAGCAGCACGACTCCCAGGAGCTGTTGGCCTTTCTGCTGGATGGTCTGCATGAAGATCTGAACCGTGTCAAAAAGAAGCCTTACCTAGAAGTGCGAGATGCAGAGGGCCGTCCAGATGAGATTGTGGCTAAAGAAGCCTGGACTGATCATCGCTTGCGCAATGACTCGATTATAGTCGACCTATTCCACGGCCTCTTCAAGTCTACTTTGGTGTGCCCAGAGTGCTCCAAGGTCTCTGTCACCTTTGACCCATTCTGCTACCTCTCACTGCCTCTGCCCATGAGTACGTACTGCACCATGGAGGTCTCCCTGGTCCGATCAGACCCTCAGTCCAGACCCAAAAAGTACAGGGTGGCAGTCCCCAAGATGGGTACTGTTATGGACCTGTGCAGCGCCTTGTCTCAACTCTGTGGACTCCCTCCAGAGAATATGGTGGTGACTGAAGTTTACAATAACAGCATCTATAAACTCTTCAAGCGGGATAATGCCCTCGACGAAATCAGAAAATATGACGTCATCGTTGTGTACGAAGTGCAGGAGGAGGACAGTCAGATTACCGTGCGTGTGCAGTTCAGATGTGCTGGCTACTACAACTACTACAACACATTTGGCAGTCCTTTACTCATAACTGTGCCCAGGCAGAACCTCACAGCAGATGTTCTGTACGATAAAATCCTAGAAAGGATCGGACGCTATATAAAGCACTCCCCGAGCCCCTGCAGCAGCGCTTCAACCAAGGTCACCCACTGGCTCCAGCATCATGGATGCCTCCTTAATGGCAGCGAGAGCAAGGAAGACGAGTCGAGCTACCAGGAGTCCAAAGATGGCACGGAGGAAGAGGACAACAAACGTGAGGGTGAGGAGAACATGGACCACCAGGTGAGCAGACCGGAGCAAGAAAATATCCTGGCAAGCAAGGTGAAAGAGGACAAGGAGACGATGTCTGGCTTTGAAGACGTAACTGAAGCTAAGCCGTCCTCCACACTGCCCAAGCTCTTCACCCTCTCCATGCTTCAAAACTATGATTATAAACCCCCACTGCTTTTCAATGGAGACACCCTTGAACTGGATCCATATTCAACTGTAGAGGGCAAATGGGACTATGGCACAAGGGAACGGTGTTATGACGACAAGGAAGCAATGGCCTTTGATGAACACGACAGCATGCTCCCACCCACGACATCCACAGTGGCTCTGGGGACATGCATCAAGCTCTTCACAACCATGGAGACACTGGGAGAACACGATCCATGGTATTGTCCCACGTGTAAGAAACAACAGCAGGCCACCAAAAAGTTTGACCTGTGGTCGTTGCCTCGCATCCTGGTAGTTCACCTAAAACGTTTCTCCTACAACCGGTACTCTAGGGACAAGCTGGAAACCATGGTGGACTTCCCCGTCCGGGAGCTCAATATGTCAGAGTTTGTGTGCGATCCCAAGGCTGCCCCCTGCGTTTACGACCTCATTGCTGTCTCCAACCATTCTGGCGGACTGGGAGGAGGCCACTACACAGCCTACGGCAAGAATAACGTGGACGGAAAGTGGCATCATTTTGACGATAGCAGTGTTAGGTCTGCCTCGGAGGATGACATTGTGACTGAAGAAGCCTATGTACTGTTTTACCAGCGCAGAGATGGGAAGGATCCCTCTGAGCCCCAGCCCTGCACCTCTTTATGAGGAGACCCCGGAAAAGGGTCTTCAAAGGACTAACTTCCCTCTTATTATATTTGTGTGCTGACATTTTTACCTGCTTGCATGATGGAAGATCCGGATGACAGAATACAATGACCAATAGTATAAGTGATATATTGTATTAACATAAGTACAACTAATACTTTATTATGTTGTTAGTTTTAGAATTGAAAAAAATTGCTAAAATAAAATGTGTTAAAAAAATAAAAAATAAAAAGGTTTCACAAAAAAAACTGAAATTAAATCATCTGTCAGAAACATTTAAATGTAGCAACTGCAGTTTTACCAAAAATGGTCATGGGACACGTTGTGTGTTGTACTAGGAGACTAGTAGATCAATTATGTCTAGTTTACTGGCCATTTTGAATCTTGCCACTAATACAAATAAAAACTAAAAGTTTAAAAGTTGAAGCTAAAAGTACACGTTTCACAAGTACTTTGAAAGCTGGAATTGCACAAAACGTAATTGCGACTTCAGCTTGCACTTACTATAGAAACGTGCAGCTTGCACTTACTATAGAAACGTGCAGGAAGCATGCAATGCTTTCATCCATCACATCACGCTCTTCATGTAATGCTGCTGCTACACACACAATACACACACACACACACACACACACACGAGCAGCATTGGGCCAAACACATGAATGATGAACGAAAAATATGGCGATAAAAACATTAACGCATATAATCCCACCTTTGTTTTAACCGTGGAACGTTTCGCACTGGCCGTGTTTCACAAGTACTGAATAGGCTACTGCACGCCTGCACGGCAGCAGTGTTGCCAACTTAGCGGATTTGTCGTCATATTTAGCTTCTTTCCAGACCCCCCTAGCGACTGAATTAGTGAAAAGCTTCTGGCGAGAAATCTAGCTTTTTTCCCCTGGTGAATTGGGGACAAATCGTGTTGACAGGCGCCAGATATGCGCCAGAGATAAAATCTTTTTTTTTTTTTTTCTCAGCCTCAAATCCGCGAAATTGGCAAAACTAAAAGTGGTCGGCGCGTCTGGTCTGGCTCACAGGTCACAGCAGGCTCAGTGGCTTCCTCGGCTCGGTTATGTGCACACTGCACAGACTGTCTACCAGTGCTTCCTCCTTTCTTGCTCTGCCTAGGTGAGTGCGCTCCGGTGCGGTATTTCCGAACGCGCCCCTCGAGCTCGACAGAGCAAGAAAGGAGGAAGCACTGGCAGCTCAGTTTAGTCTGCTAGTAAAAATAAAATACACACTCGGATGCATAAAGTATTAACCTTCTAATTCCTGTATGGATCGGAACAAAATAGCGTTCTAAACATTAGTTGAATTGAGGTATGTTTTTTTTTAATATTACAATGAGTTTAAACGATGTGTTATCAAATGAAGAGATGATACAAACTAAGTGCACATAAATGACAAATGTTTTTCTGGGCTGGCTACATATTTTCGTTGCTAGGGGCGCCTAAAAGTCGCTAGGGACGCAACAAAGTCGCTAGGGGCGGCGCGCGCTACGCGCGCGCATATCCCACCCCTGGCGACTTTTAGCTACTTTTCGAGGAGCCACTAGCTACTTCCGTTACTGGAGAGTTGGCAACACTGCACGGCAGCACTACACTGAGTCCACTCTACAGCTCCGTCAGTCAGACTCAGACAACAACAAAGCCCAAACGAGTCAATAAATGAAGAAGCCGCTTATATGGCTTTTGCTCTGTGGATGGGACGGGACATTTACATTTAAACGCTATCAGATGGACGCCGTGGATAACGGCATGGTTGTGTGCAATATCGGAGGGAAAGGTTCCATAAATCCATATGACCAACGTTAGCTTCCATGCTAGCTGCTTCAGCTTAACATGTCTCGCAGAGGACACCGGAGGCTCGCGGTGATTTCACCACAGCACGAAGCTGTCAAGCTGTCCTCGATGCGAAGCAGCATGCGTGGAAGTCGGTGGTCAGAAAATGGTCTGCCCCACCCCCATGTGAAATGCACTCCCCAGCTAGTTCATTCCACAGTTTTTGATTTTATTCCCCCCTAATAAAGTTGTTTTATTTGTTTTCTCATGCCCCCATGTAAAGCACATTTGAGTATTCATATACACTGAAGACACTTCATATAGGCACTTGTTTATCTGTTGGATTTGGATATTAAGTAGCCTTTGATTTAAAAAAAAAACATAATGAAGTGACATTAATCTGGTAGAGTGTCTCAGCCCTTTTAGGCGTCTTACTGTTAACTATGGTTCAGATTGACGCCATCGGATCAGCACTGTTGCAAAAAAGGTGCTGAAACGATGAGGCAAATGACTCTATAGAGGCGTTATTATTAACCCCACTCTACTCTAACCTGACGCTGCAAGATGAGGGCGGTATTGGGGAACCATATTCTCCAACACACCACTCATCTGGGATCTCTCAGGTAGTTGAGCCAACGCCGATCTGCTCCGTACCGAACCAATCAGCGTGAGCTAAGGGCGGGATATGTGCGAAACCGGATGTGAAGCTATATAGACACGTCAATATGATTGGTTGTGTTTGCACGCCCACACGGTGATAGACAGATGGTCCCATCCAATCATCTACCAAGTATCTTGAAAAAAAGGAACAGCCCCGTCATCGAATTTGCTTCCGCGATCCCAGATCCCAATAAGCTGTGAAACAAATTTGTGTAGCAAGCTTTTTGGATCTGGCAGCGTCAGGTTAACTCTACTCTACTTGGGTTCTCAAACTTTTTCATGTCAAGGAGTCAAGGACCCTCAAATGTATTTTGTATTTGGCAACGGAGCGTGTTCCCCCATCTAAAAATATTTAGTGCCAGGGGAACTCCCGGAAGAGAAGATTTATGTTTCCATTTTTCTTTTTATATTTTTCAAATATCTTCGAAAATAGCAGAACTTGCAGCTTGTAGATTTCCGTTGCATGGCATGCTTCCATAGAAGACATGCTGACTTCTATGGAATCCAAATGACTGAAATGAATCTGTGTGCCGCCTATGTTCTTATTTTCCTCCTGGTTACCTGACGTCCCAGCGTCCTGGCTGACACTGCCGTTCTCCTGCTGAGCGACCAGGGTCTTCAGGATGACCTGCGTGGCGCCCAGGCGCGGCAGTGTGACGTGCGTCAGGTGCGGCAGCGAGTTCTTCTTGGCAAACGACTGGCTGGTTTCCCGCCGCTTGCGCAGGAAGCCGCCCTCGGGGAACAGCACTATCCACTTCCTGTCCCGGCTGTGGTAGTACCTGTCCAGGTGGTCCCGCAGGATGGCCAGCTGCTTGTCCCGGTGGGCTTTACCCTGAGAGGAACAATGACATCACATGTTAACCCCAGTAAGACCTGAGGGTGAGCTTTACCCTGAGAGGAACAATGACACCACATGTTAACCCCAGTAAGACCTGAAGGTGGGCTTTACCCTGAGAGGAACAATGACACCACATGTTAACCCCAGTAAGACCTGAAGGTGGGCTTTACCCTGAGAGGAACAATGACACCACATGTTAACCCCAGTAAGACCTGAGGGTGGGCTTTACCCTGAGAGGAACAATGACACCACATGTTAACCCCAGTAAGACCTGAGGGTGGGCTTTACCCTGAGAGGAACAATGACACCACATGTTAACCCCAGTAAGACCTGAAGGTGGGCTTTACCCTGAGAGGAACAATGACACCACATGTTAACCCCAGTAAGACCTGAGGGTGGGCTTTACCCTGAGAGGAACAATGACACCACATGTTAACCCCAGTAAGACCTGAGGGTGGGCTTTACCCTGAGAGGAACAATGACACCACACGTTAACCCCAGTAAGACCTGAAGGTGGGCTTTACCCTGAGAGGAACAATGACACCACATGTTAACCCCAGTATGACCTGAGGGTGGGCTTTACACTGAGAGGAACAATGACACCACATGTTAACCCCAGTAAGACCTGAGGGTGGGCTTTACACTGAGAGGAACAATGACACCACATGTTAACCCCAGTAAGACCTGAGGGTGGGCTTTACCCTGAGAGGAACAATGACACCACACGTTAACCCCAGTAAGACCTGAAGGTGGGCTTTACCCTGAGAGGAACAATGACACCACATGTTAACCCCAGTAAGACCTGAGGGTGGGCTTTACACTGAGAGGAACAATGACACCACATGTTAACCCCAGTAAGACCTGAGGGTGGGCTTTACACTGAGAGGAACAATGACACCACATGTTAACCCCAGTAAGACCTGAAGGTGGGCTTTACCCTGAGAGGAACAATGACACCACACGTTAACCCCAGTAAGACCTGAGGGTGGGCTTTACCCTGAGAGGAACAATGACACCACATGTTAACCCCAGTAAGACCTGAGGGTGGGCTTTACCCTGAGAGGAACAATGACACCACACGTTAACCCCAGTAAGACCTGAGGGTGATGATACAAAACGCCTTCTAAATCACTAGTCAAACCTTTTCACACCCAAATGGTGTCCCCGAAAAGAGGGACCTCCCCTCCCCAAAACATTTTTTTATAATTGTTCAAAAACAGCAATTGTACAAGTTCGCGCTGTGAGCTTGTATAGCTGCTATTTTTGAGAACCACCCTTCTAAAACCACAAGTTTTCTGAAGAACGAATGCTGTTATAATACCTACATAGCTAAAACATAAAATGACACAGATGCTTTCCTGGTTTTAATGGGTTAATGAGGGTACAACACATTTGGTTTCATTTGTATGCTCTCAAGAGTTCCAATTTGGTTTAATTTGTACGCTCTCAGCGTTACAGACAGTCGGGCATCATACTCGGGTCCACCGTGGCACGCGTGCTGAATCGATCGGCTCAGCGGTTCTCGAGATATAATTAAATAATTTCCCCATAAAATAATTTATATAAATATTTTTTGGAAATCTTTGGAGAAAAAAAAAAGAATGGGGTCTGGATCGATGGAACCAGAAAATGGCCAACACTGCTATGTCCTATTTAATTGAGCTTAAGCCTAGTGACTTGCGAAACTGTTTGACTGCGGCTGCTGGACTGATGTTTGCACAGTACAACATCATAAACATAAATTATTATGGGGTGGCCCAATACCTGGCCGGCCTGTGTACAGCATGTCATTCAATGCCCTTTCCTGTATCGCTCTCTCAACGTCACTAGAAATGATGCCAAAAATAAATCATATGAACATAAACGTTTATGAGGTTGCACCGTACAACATCATAAACATTTATGTCATGTAGGACTGGCACACACACAACAAATGGAACTTTGAGATGATTGTTGACAGTGGTACTCTGTGTGAACCTGAAGAAACAGTGTAGTCTGTAGTTGCCTCGGGTATTAACCCCTGAGGACCTTCCTACAAATGCCTTCTAAATGAATAGCTCTGTAGAATGATGTTGGCATTATCATACTAAACATATATGTTCTTGTTTTACAGACAGCCAACAGGTTGACGACATGACAGATTGAGGCTTTTAACCTTTGCTTATGTGAAATAATCGAGGCCATTAGGGTTTCATCAGGTCATCTGAACGGCAATTTACAACTTAAACAATATAACATGTATTCTATTGCGAGCATGAGCCATTCTAATGCTCTTTAATCTAAAAATGACAGAAATCAGTTGTTGTGACTGTTAACATTAATCCATGTTGTCTCTTAACCGGGAGTGACAAATCCGAGACTGGAATACTTGCTTAACGTCATGTAGTTTGACTAAAATATCTTACAACAGACACAAAAAAGTATTGCACTTAGATCTGGGGAATCTGTCATCACCATCTGTTCTTCAGATCTATTCTTATCACAGGGTTAGAATGAGAAAATGACAATGCAATTTTCCAAAAGATTTTTACATATCGCCAGACATATCAAGAGATTGTTTTTTTTGTTTTGTTTTAAATAGTTTTCAGGGACGGGAGTCTCCGGACAATAAAAGCAAAAACAAACATTAATTTCAACAATCCAGGTTTAAAGGATGTTTGGGGGCTATGGTTGATGTGAATAATATAGTCATGTTTCAGTGACTACTTACAGTACTGTACAATGGTGTACTTACAATCTTTACTTAAGTAAAAGTATCAATACCGCAAAATAGAAATACAAGTTGACAGTTCGGAATTCAAAATGTACTTGAGTAAAAGTACAAAAGTATTGTCATCAACATGTACTTAAAGTACCAAAAGTAAAAGTACTCATTATGCAGAATGTCCGATTTCAAGTTATCACATCTACTGTATGAAAATCTTTTGAAATAGATTTGTGAGCTTTGTTGTCTATTTTCAAATGGCCGAAATGTATATAGGGCTGAAGTAGTTAATGTATGTTTTGTAATAATATAATCACAATCTACAAAGTAACTAAAGTTTTCAAATAAATGTAGTGGAGTAAAAGTACAATATTTGAATCGTAGATGTAGCGGAGTTAGTACGTAAAAGTAAAACTGCTACTGTAGCTATGGTTGATGTGAACACAGGGCCATGCTTTAGTGACTACTGTAGCTATGGTTGATCTGAACACAGGGCTATGCTTTAGTGACTACTGTAGCTATGCTTGATGTGAACACAGGACTATGCTTTAGTGACTACTGTAGCTATGGTTGATGTGAACACAGGGCTATGCTTTAGTGACTACTGTAGCTATGCTTGATGTGAACACAGGGCCATGCTTTAGTGACTACTGTAGCTATGGTTGATGTGAACACAGGGCTATGCTTTAGTGACTACTGTAGCTATGGATGATGTAAACACAGGGCCATGCTTTAGTGACTACTGTAGCTATGGTTGATGTGAACACAGATTATGAAGCTGCACGTGACAGCATGCGCGCAAAGCTCACTGAGAATGCAAATATGGAAGCATTTCATAGCGTGACGCTGCCGTTCATTGGTGGAGAGACCAAGCACAGGTAGATGATTGATTACCCATTTATGCCCTATACGTCATCGTAAAAATGGTGCTTTGACGGTAAATTGGCGCCAGTATCCAAAGTGCTTTTCATTGTGCATTACATTCACACACACATACACCCATTCATGCGCGCACAGCCACACACACACACGTGGGTGGGGGGGTGGAGTCCGTTGCCAAATCCGTATCAATTTGGGGGTCCTTCCTTGACATGAAAACATTTCAGAAGCAATAAACTCTATATACCATCTCAGCATAATGTGTGATTGTGTGTGCAGTTGGTACAGTAGTTAAATATGAATAAATGAATACATACATACGTGGTGGGTCGTGTGCATTTTAATTATATAAATGACATATGTTTATGTCATTTATATATTAGCTTGTAGATCTGTATTTTTTTTCCCCTGCCATTTGTTTCTTGGAATTTATTTTCGGTAGATCCCAATATTTCAATACATTGATATTAAAACCATGTGCTTAAAACAGGCATTCATTCGCCTGTTTAGCAAGCCGTTTCAAAAGCACGCAACATTTGGTCAACCAAGCACACTGGTGGTGTCGAGTACTTTGTCCAGCAATGTGGGTGTTCGAAGCGCCACGTCAACAACGCCTGATCCACAGCAGCAGAGAGGGAGTGATTAACTCCACCTGCTCACTCAGGTCTATTTAACACGCTGGCCTGTTTGGCCGCCCGTTGCCTTGTTCACTGTGTGCCCGGAGCAGGATGGTGGGGTGTGTGTGTGTGTGTGTGTGTGGGGGGCAGATTGAGATCAGGCCCTTCAACAATGTGCTGGCGGGAAAACCTTGCGAGCAATGGTGACAAAAGATTACGCACATAATTCTTTACCTAAGTAAAAACTACCAATAGGCTACTGCAATTTAGAAACACCCTCTGTTACAAGTCAAAGTCCAGAATTCAAAATCTACTTGAGTAAAAGTAGTAAACCTAGACCACTGCATGGGTACTTTGTGCGTCTTGGAAAGTCTGGTGGTGACACGAGGTTGATTAGATGCATCTTCTCTTGAATCTAGGGGGACGCGTTCTAGAGTGCACGCACATGCACCATTCTGTAACCGCTCCGTCCCTGCACGTGCACGTCAAAAGATTACTGGTACCACAGCGTGGTACTGCGTTCTACGAGCATGACACCACTGCCTATGTCCTAAGCCAATCAGAATGCTTGTTACGTTCCAAAATCACTTTTCTGCCCGTGTCAAAGAGAGGACTTAGGCAGAGAATGATTTTGTAATGTAACAAGCATTCTGATAGGCTGATAAATGTACCACGTCTCTGTAGTCTGTACGTACGTCTGTAATCCACGTACTGTAACTCGAGAACCGTTCGCCCCACCGACTCCACAGGGAGTGCAGTGCCCGGCCTTGAGTCGGTGACATACACCATTGTGTACAGGGCCCAAATTAGCCAATTGATCACACCTGATCACCCCATCGATCTCCATATATGGAGCTGGCCTGTTCTGACGTCACAATGAAGTTCTGACATCTGCATAGACTCCATATTTGGGCATGCCTGAGAAATAACTCCATATATGGGCATAAAAGGGACACAGACATGACAACTGGGTGGGGCCTGCATTTCCAACTTGGATTGTTCCAAGTAGGCCAGTGCCCAATGGGCACAGCTCTAGTTATAAGCAAATAAGGCAGGGTGAAGCCTATTCACAATGTTCCTACAAAGTTTGCCACAAATCGGCCTAGAGGTTTGCGATATTAGCTCCGGGCACGCACACACACAGGCCAAATAAATACATATCCAATGTGGGGGTCCTAACAGGGGGTGCACGGCCAATACAGTTTGGGGACCGCTGCACTACAGCATTCAGATATACAGATGTGGGCCTGTGTCTCGTATCTGGTAACGATCCACTGATGTACTGCAGCTGCTGCTACCTTTGTGTTTTTGTTTAGCTGCACCTTATGTCTAACCTCATGTACACAACTGCCACTTTCTATGCTATATGTATAAATATACACATCTTAGATCTTTCTATGGAAACGTTTGTGTTCTCTCCATCTTTCTCTCTCTCAAAATGTGTGTGTGTCTGTGTGTGTGTGTGTGTTTAAGCCCCACCCTCTTGTCTGTGTTAAGTGTGTGTGTGTGTGTGTGTGTGTGTGTGTGTGTGTGTGTGTGTGTGTGTGTGTGTGTGTGTCCTGTAAGCCTGCTCATCAGTGGATTAGACTGTTGTGTCCCGCTGCTATGCACACCTCATTATCCTCCGAGTTCCTCTAGTCGAGCAGTCCATTTGTTCTCTTTTTTTCAAAGACAGCTACAATCATATGTCCCCCATCTGAAAATGTTTTGTGCCAGGGACCCCCCCCCATGTAAAGCGCTATATACAAATTTATTATTAATATTATTATCATTTATTACCTGTCTGATGAAGAAGTCCCCGTGGATGAAAGACACGATACCAAAGTTGGTGTATTTGAAGACGTGGTCCATCAACCACATCATCTTCCGTACCACCTGCAGGATGGAAACAACATGAGCTTTAGTCCTCCTCATGCCAGATGTAAACAAAGGGTAAGTGTCAATGCATTTCCAATGGAAGTCACATGGTTTGACACAACATTTGTGTTGTACGGCTTTCGGCTGTGTTTCGACTGCCCCCCTCCCCCTCATACAACACAAATGTTGTGTCAAACCATGTGACTCCCATTGGAAATGCATTGCGAGCTTGCATCATTCAATAAGTCTCAAGCATCAGCTATACATCAATCTGTTGTGCACGTGTGAGTCAGGCCAAACAGTTCAACACATCAACAACAACACAAACAACATCATCAACATCAACAACTAGAATAGTGTGCTCCTCGGATCGCAGATCTCCGCCACACCAAGATAGACATGACAATGAGTGGTACCAATAATCGAACTTGATTTTAAAGCAGTGGTTCTCATTAATTCATATGTATTTTGGCCGCATTCAAAAATGTTTGGGAGATTTATAATAAAGCAGATGTACAAGCTCACAGAGCGGCACGGAGTGAGCTTGTACATCTTCAAAAAGTATTAACTACTTTTCCACTACCACTGCTTTAATGTGGTAGCCGCTAGTTCTCACTTCTCAGTGCCAACTACTCTCACCACACAGCAGACAGTTTAGCGTTGCTGCAGTAGACGGCAACAGATGTGCAAATTTAATTTCATGCAATCTGCAAGACTGATCTTATTTAGTTTCATTTCATGTTGAATCCAGTAATACCTGCCTGGATTATTATGGTCAAATTTTGATGTGTATGAAACAGGATCAGGTGTTATATTCAGCTAAAGCTTTTTTCCCCGTTTGCGGTGCAAAGCACTTTCTGTGGTAGTGAGAATTGGTTTTGCCTTTACTATGCACATTAAATAACTGACTTATACTATGGTGGTTTTATTATGATAAATGTATATTTATGCAATATTTACGTTGTATAATAGTGCGATCCGGATACACCAGGGATCCCCAGGGATTTTCCCAATGGCCCACACTGCCATGGTCAACTTTTACGACATTTTTGTGTTTTTACACTAGATGTTGCTCTTGGTTAACCTAGGATTCACCGTTCAAGTCCCAGTAAGAACAGGAACAAGGAAATCAGGCCAAAACTCGCCTCTCGTCCATTATTCACGTCATTCAATACATATACAAAAAGTTTTAGAATTATTCTGTCCTAATTGTAATCTAACTACAGAAAATCTTCTCTTATGAGAGGGGGGGGGGGGGTCCATGGAACAAAATATTTTCAAATGAGGGTCCGTGCCCGGCCTAATAATAATCTTAATAATCCTTGACATGCAAGTAGATCTCATGCCCGAAAAGGATTCCCCTGCACCTTCCCTCCGTAAGTCTGAGGGTACCTGTGAGTGAGTATAGTATAGTAATATAGTATAGAATCTACCCCCGGTGCTATCCTATTCCACCCCTACACCATGGGTCCAAATTAACCATCACAGGTTTGGCTTTGATTTTACAGTGTAGATTGGGGTCCCCTTAAAGAATATGGTATCAAATGTGGGGGTACACTAATTGGGGGTCCTAATTTGATTGATTGAACAGTAGTCAGAAATGTAAACAGCACAGGCTACAGTCTGACATTAAGGCTAAAAGGATAACACAAAAACGTCCTGGGGACTCGATGGTTTCCATGTGGTGTCCACCAGGTTGTTGGGGGCCAGCAATGTTCGGAATGCGCCAATCAGGATGGAATATGAAAAGTCAGACGGATCCATCTTGATCACATGACTTATCGAGATAATGGTTTTGTCGAATGTTCGCCTGTTTTTGCCAAATGCTCTCCTACTATGCATAGGGTTCATGTGGGTAAATAAACATGAACTTATCTTACAGACACATTCTAGAATACAAACACATCCTTAATAGCCTGGGAAACTCCTTGGTTTCAGATGGCTCCCACAAGGTCACATTACTGCCAGGAAGAACCGTGCACAGTGGTGGAAAAAGTACTTATTTAGTAAAAGTGGCAATATCACAATGTAAACTAGAAGTGCCGGTCTCCACCAGGATAATAGCGTTTGTCATGTTTGGACAAAATGTGTAGGTGTAAAATTAACATGTTTTGTGCAATAATCTGTCGTCTGGTGGTTGTATACCAGGGCAATACAAATAAATATATAACACGTAACAGTGTACCTGTTTACGTGTGGGAGCACGAGTATGTGACTTATTTATACCAGTAGGGGGCGCCAGAAACAGAGAGAGGGGTAGTGCTGTGTCTCTAATGAGAGAGAGAGGGGGGGGGGGGGGGTTGCACCACTCAGTTCACACGTGTGTGATTTTTTATGTAATAATAAAAAAGGAGCCGATCTGGACTGAATAGATGTGCGCCCGACTGCAATTATGATAAGATACAATATTGTGTCCCGTGGAAACGTATACATGCTGTCACTGCCATGTCATGTTGACATCTGCACGGGACCTTGTTGTAATGATGTTATCCCCCCCCCCCCCCCCCCGCCGGCCGCCTCCCCCTCTCTCCCTCTCCACTGGTGACGATGCTAGCAGGGACATGCTGCTGCTGTTGAGCTGCTGGCGGTTAGGGTTAGGGATGGTAGCAGGGACATGCTGCTGCTGTTGAGCTGCTGGCGGTGATGTCATTGTCCTTACCGTGCCCTTGTTCTGCAGGCACATCATGAGCGTGCACACGTCCCCCGTGGCCTGGTGGTTGACGATGACCATGGCTTCCTCCTCACAGATAGGCCTCACGTCGTCACCCCACTCCATTACTGTGAAACGGGGAAGACACAAGGCACACTTCAGTCAAAGACGGTATTATGTCATCGGTGGCGACTGTCGGGTGGAATCGGAATTAAATTATTGACACATCGCAGGGTTGCACAGGTGTAAAGATGTGGGTGATTCTTTTGAGTTAACCACTTGAACCCTAGCCTTCATATTCTGTGGAACATTAGCCGAAAATAGCCAATCGACAAGCTTGAGGCGTTGTAGAGCTTGTAGATTCAGGCCAAGAGGTTTGGTGTAGAGGGAAGAAAGTCAAGAGCAAATCAAGTTCAGAGCCAAAGGTCAAGTTTACTAAGTAGGGTTTATGTGGTTAAATGTCTGAAATAAACAAAAAAAGATAAACGTCAATTTACACAACAGTGATGTAGAAGGGTCCCTTCCTTCATACTGTATCCCTTCCTTCATATCTCTCTCTCAGCTAAGGGGCACTTGGCCTGAAAAAACATTGAAGACCCCTGGTGTAGAGGGGAAAAAGGAGGGGTCCAACTAAGTATAGATAAACCCCTGGCTGGGGTCAACAAAGAATACAGTATAGGGTTTAAGATGTTAAATAAATAATCAAACATAGCTCTTATTCTCTTCACAAGTAGCTCTTCGTTGTCAAGCACAAGCATGCAAAGCAATTCTCCACAGCTGATAGCGGGTAGGCTAATAACTGCCGATATAAATTACACAAGGTCTAACATGACAAGCAATTATTCACAATACCAGCAAACCGCTACTCTGTGTCAAGGACAAAATGAGGGCACTTCCCCATTGTCACAGAACCTATATAATACTTGGATTAATTAATGCTGTCTTCTCAACTCATATTTTTATTTCGTAATCTTTATTTAGCATTGTAGCTGTCTAACTGCAGTCACCGGAAGCTTGCATAAAAATACTTTCACACTCCTTTGTACTTGGTGTAAACTAAACTTGTGATGGGATGCGACAGTTCAGTTTGGTTTCAACATACCGGTAACTACTTCAGGAGCATTTAAAGGAGCACTTCACCCATTCACCCACTCATTATAGGATGGCATGGCATCATTTCTGTCTCCTCTGCGTCTCACGGGCTGTGGACAGAGCACTTCACCAGATGGAACAACTTGCACAACTAACATTGTTGTGTATTAGCCCGTCTGACACCTTGATCAAGTTGAGACTAAGAGCAACTGCAATTAATTACTGCACATATGCAGCCAATGCAACGACTATTGTGCAGCTAAATAGAAACGGTGCAAGACCATGACATGCACCAGCGCCGGTTGGGAAAAGTAAGTAAATAAATATACCAGGCATCCCCCAATAGTGCGGGACATTCAGACCCAAATGAACTCAAACTTCAAAAGACACCTCCCCACCCCCCTCCGGCGCCTATGACACTGTGTGACATAGGAGGACAGAAACCGACCAGTGACATCATCAGTAATAGGCAGATTTGATCATTTCATTCATTTTTTTGATGCGAGAACAATGGCTTCTATTTCAGCGAGCTAACTTTCCAGGAAGAGGAAGGCTGCAGTTTCCATTAGCTTCGAATCCCCATCATTGATGTCATTGCTAGGTGTTTCTGAACTGTCCTCAGCCAACCAATGAGACTCAAAGTGAGTATAATTATCTTATAATGAAAAGCCTGTGCGTGTCATGATAGGCCAACATTCAGAGAAGAATCTTACCGTTGTCGTAAACGTGTCACACAAAAGTAGTGAAAATAGCTGATGGACAAGCTCACATCACTTCACAACAGCTCGTAGATCGTCTATTTTCATAATTCTTTTTTTTTTTTTTAATAACAAAAAGATGTTATGGCTTTTCACATACTACAGACTACAAGGTTTCCACGAGACAGCGACGGACGATATATCCCTGGCTTCCCGAGAGAAAGGTTTTTAGACTACACACAACAGTTGTGCTTTCAAAACAGGATAGTGTACTGTATGATAACACTTTATTAATCTCCCAGGGGGAAATTCAGGGCGTTAAAAAAAAAAAGAGGGAAAAAATGCACAACAATAAAACAATAAATAAATAAACCACCCAGTAATAAACTATATACTGTCGGGCAAATGCATACTAACCATACTTGCAGGCACACCCAGTCAACCACCCACATAATCTGACACTCTCGGTCTCTCTCTCTCTCTCTCCAACAATTCAACAATATACTGTACTTGCTTGCAAACACACAATTTGTATTTGACATTATTTAGCCACTTTCAACCTGGCCTCATTGTTTTGGGCATGTCAGCATAGGCAAAAATGTAAAACTGATAAAATAAAAAATAATGAAGCCAGTGTACAACCATTTTCTTTGCCATTCATCATATGACAAAGTATGTATGGGCTCATTTGATTAAAATGTACCGGTAACTGGAATTGGTGGGGATTCTGGGGAGCTTGTGCACTTGTATATTATATATTACAGTGCATGACACCAGCGCACAACCAAGTATATAAATCAGGCATAACTCTATCTCTATTCTAACCCCTACACCCAACCTCTAATTGTCTAATGCTAACCCAATTTACCCAAACCTAAATCCTTTCCAGGAAAGGACCAGGAAAATTGTCCTGTTTCTCAAATTCTATACTATAGTTGTTTTGGCCCGTCGGGCCCGGTATTGTAAAGTATTGTAAATGTAAGACGGGTTTGTTTGTTTTGAAAACACAGAAGTCACAGAAGTCTCCTGCTCCTGTCCCACAATTTAAAGGGGCTATAGGCATAAATATTGGCATGAGAAAACAAGTATACAGTTGGAAGGGTACAGCATTTTGTCACATTGTGTCGTTGTCGGGTATAAAGTTTTTTTTTAACAAATAGACATTTTTTGCAGTCACTGGGACCAATCTGAAAAGTTTGAGAACCCATCATGAAAAAATAAAGGAAAAAGAGCGCCCTCTTTTCCTTTGAATTTGAGAGTCCACAGTCTGTCTCGCTTGAAAGCGGAGCCCTGTTGTCACTGATTTTACATGGAAAAAACACCTCCATTCATTGAAGAGCTCTCATACAGCAGCACTTCATTAAGAATTCCGCCCTGGCGTGTGATTGTTGACAGCAAACACCCGGGAGAAGATGCAACAATGGATGAAAGCAGCCTGGACCCTGCTGTGTACGTGTGTGAGGGCCCAGGAACAATGCCCCCCCTCCTCCTACTCCCCCGGGACCACATAGAAGATGCGTGATTTCTTTCTACGTCCGAGCATAGACCTGGTAATGCCCCGCCTGCCTCTGATTGGCATACAGACACTGCCCGTCTTAAGATAGCCTCTCTGCCAGTGTTGCCAGATTGTGTGAGAGAAAGCACAAAAAGCAGCCAGGCCTATGAAAACAGCAAACATCACATAACAACCAGGAACCATAATATGGTTCCTGGTTGTTATGTGATGTTTGCTCCTCTTCTGCATATTATGCAGAAGCAAGGCAGGAAGAAAGCATGCAGTCTAGTTGAGCTTAAACAAGCTTGGACAAATACCTGTACATTAATCTGGGGATCCTTGACATGGAAATGTGTGAGAATCACTGGTTTAAACAACATTAGGAAAAAAGCCTAAAAAACTGCAACCCGCAACTACCAATATTTACAAGCAACTTTACCGAAAAATAAGCCAAAGGTTGCTTATCTCTGCTAGTGGAGAGAAAACATTGACTTATAGGTGGTTTCCTCCCGACAGCAAGGTCATAATATAAGCCGACATGGCAACCATACTCTTTGCTTTGCAACTGAACAAGTTAAGACAAAAAAAAAGGTGCATAAATAACAGCCAAGCTCAAGCATGAGGAGGAGGACGTCTGCAGAGGTGCAAGGCTAGAGCTGTAACTCCACCAACTCATGCACAAAACCCCCCCCCCGTTTAGTTTTTTGTTTTGTTTTCTTACCAAGATAATTGTAGTAAGTGGAGTAGTAAAGGTACAATATTTGCCTTTGAGATATATTGCAGTAGAATGATTGAAGTATTTAAAAAAAATGGAAATATACTGAAGTAAATTTAAAGTACTTCAAACTTTTACCAGTATACATGTACCGGTACATTACTTGAGTACATGCACTGACAGTTACTTTCCACCACTGGATTCACCTCCCAGCGCAACAACATCAGCCTGTACTACGGCTGCAGGTGTGACACCCGATCCCCAGCGGCTAGAAGCAGGGAACCTCTCATCGATCCATGCTTCCCAGCCTCGAATCAAAGTGACGAATGGGAACTGAAAACATTGATCATGTTCAAGTTCGCCCCTGGGGGCCTACAGGTACCTGCTCAGTGCTCACGTTACTCATGCAACTCATATTCCCGGAACAACTAGCTCTGCTGTTTCAAATCACGTGTCACGTGAGAGTTTCGTAAACACCTTTACTTGGATATCGTTGCGGTCGGGGCAGAAACACTGCATCTCCAGTTTCTCCACTCTTTTCCCGCCCATCTCTTCAGAATGTAACCGTCATGGACATACAAGGTTTCTGCCCGACAGCGACGACATGTATAGGACGCAATGTATGCTTGAAAGTGCACCCTCACTCCCACCAACGTGGTTGCAACGTGATTTACGTTACAAGCCTATGCAAGTGTATCTGAAGTGTAAGAGTACATAGCATCAAGTGGGGCGCGAGGTCTGGTTTCACCACTCCCATAGCTGCATGGTGTAAATCTAGCCATTAGGGCTTAACCTTTATGTGTTCGCTACAGTGAGAGGGCCTGTCGGGTTCTCCTCTATTTCAGCACCCTTTTAACCCATTCTGACCGGGAACCCGTTTTGGTGTCAGCATCATGTCATGCTTTAGCTATTGAAAAATAGCAGATCTACAAGCTCATAGCGCGCCACCGAGTGGCGCGCTACGAGCTTGTAGGTCTGCTATTTTTGAAAAATCAAAGAACGACTGACATTTTTAGAATCTGATCTCAGGTCAGAATGGGTTCATCAGACCAGTGTGTGTCCAGTGGAAACCTCGTATGAATCTGATCTCAGGTCAGAATGGGTTAACCCCATGAACCATATAGCAACCCTATTCTGGGCATGTCATAATAGGTGAACATTCTGCAATGTGAGAGAGCGGACTATAGCGCCAGAGTCGCGAGCTCTGCAGTGTACCGTGTCGCCAAGTCCGCTGTCGCGCCACAATACAGTATGTACTGTAGGTGGCGCACCTCTTTCCCGTCCTACCAGTGCTCGCGAACCAGGGTGACACAAACGTGATGCAAAGTGTGGTGCGGATCGGTCACACAGAGTAGTCAAACTGTAAAAAAGCAACTGTTGTGGTTGTCTATGTACTATATGTTGTAGTATGTAAACCTCAGAATGCACGACAGCTGCACGGCGACATATTTAGTGTTCAGTACATGGACTGTCTGCCAACAACACAAGACCACTGTAGTCCTGACGTCACTGGCACTGTTCCCCTGGTTCGTGGGTATATTATTTGTGTTGTAATGTAATCCCCCACAGGGGAATCTTAGGATATCAAAAAAATAGGAGTTGAAATGCGTACTTTCAGGTTGTCTAGCTTTCAATAAACGTGATAGAAGCACAGTTTCAATTTTCATTTTGTCAACAACAAAAATCTATCTGGTTTAGTGTAAAGTTGAAGCATCGTGAATCCTACCGTCGCAACAACTTGAAGTATAAACAGGCATAATTAGTGTTAGTGATGTGATACAGGTGTGATCATTTACTCAAGTACTGTACTTAAGTACGATTGAGATATTTTTACTTTACTTGAGCGTGTCCATTTGTCAATATTGATACCACATCTCAAAACTCAACTTGTAGATTGGCTATTTTCACTATTTTACACAACACCATTGTACAACCAAGTATAGCAGCGGGCTTATCAGTCAAATAGAAGTTTAAACATTAAAAAAAGCTTCTCGATTATTCGATTAATCGAAATAGCAACCGCTAAGGAATTAATGTATGATTGCTGGTTTGCAGCCCTTATACACCCTGTCTACAGTACATGGAAACCATGTCCAAAAGTGTTAATTCTCAGGACTTCAAATTCAAAAGTGGACATCTCGAAATGCGCCGCGAAGCATTTGGAGCTCGCTGATCTAGTCCTTTTGTGTGACGCTGTAGTATGATCAAGTATCGGGAGTTACTTTACAGGAAAAAGAAGACAAAATGGAGATAAGAGGTTTTAGCCCGACAGCGACGATATCCTGACACAGACGAAACGGAGCAGAAAGGAACGAAGGACAACTTGTTGGCCTGTTCAATTTAGGTCTCCTTCCCCTGTCCCCTCGGTCACCTCCTCACAATGACAATCAATCCTCTTGTTGAGTGCACGACACACCGTGACACAGAACAACACATCTATCACTCTTGAGGACACACAAGCTACCCCACCCCATCTATTCGTGAAGTTGTGTGTGTGTGTGTGTGAGAGAGAGCGAGTGAGAGACATGATGTGAGCTCGTGGATCTGCTATTTCTTGAAATAGCGGTATCTTGAAAGAAATTGTGAAAGTATTTCTACTGATATTGCTACTTTAGTAAAATAAAAATCATGTGAAGTGAGGGGCGATCTTCATGTATCATCATATACATCACATTCCGTGCTCAGCCATTTAAATCATCACATACCATACTACAAACACATTCCATGCTCATATACACACAAACACACACCTGTACATAGGAGGGGCTAGCGCCCCTCAAAAACCCTTTTTCCTCCAGTATGCTCGGGTCCGTTGCCATGGAGTGTAGACTGAGGGACGTTTAAGTAGTATCACAGAGATGGGTCATCTGTCACTTTGAATTCATTATAGGGAGCTTGTCTTTGAGAGATGACACAGTTACAGAATGGTGGCAGGGCTGATGTGTGCATGCATGGGTGCGTGTGTGCGTGCGTGCATGAGTGTGCGTGTGTGCGTGTTGTCGACCTTGGGCACACCTTCCGCTGCCTGCACCAGATCGGTCATCGACTCATCGCCGGTATATCGGTTTGACTGATATTCACCGGCAGCTTTATTTAGACACACCTCTCCAACCGCACGTCAACTCACATTTATAATGAGACAATCGTATCGTTGCTGTCCAGCAGAAATCTCTTATATCCATATTTGAACTTTAGGGAATAGTAGTAGTAATAGGGAAAGTTTGTCTAAAAGCCAAACGGAAATGTCTTTTTCTTATATGTTCCAATGATCAATGCCAAAAACACAATTAACTATATCATCAATCATTATTTGTAGGACAATTAACATGTCATGATGGTGACAGGCAGCTCTAATAATAACACTTCTTTAATCCAAATGACAACTGAGGCAGCTTAAACACTCTGGGCACAGTGACACAGGAACCGGTTCAGGAGAACAAACAATGAGAAGCCAATGATTACATATTCACCTTATATCGCAATTATTTGATCTAACCTCAATTATCTTTGCATAATCCTTAGAACGTTATATTTGACTTTTAACCACTTGCAGCTTCAAATTGGCTTAAAAGGAGGACTTCACCAACGTTCAACCTATTTCATATAACTAAACCTCCATGATGGTGACAGCCCTCCAAAGAAGCCAGAGACCAGACAGATGACATTGAACAATATGCATTATGCACACAGGTATTTTCCACTGGCTTGATATCATGCGACGACTGACGAGGGACACTTGACTTCACACACTGGTGTCATTTCCTGAAAGCAGCTTCCTCTTTTGCACTTTCATTAACTGTCAACGGTTAATGATCAAAAGATATAAAAAGGCCAGTAAGTTAGCAGTAGCTTGCACATGTCCCTTCAGATTAAGAAACACAGGCTAAAATGGTCTGGTCATGTGCTGACCAAAAAACACCTGGGCGAAGGACAGTGATGATGAAGCACAGGCCAAATCACAAGACAGACAGGGTTCAGTGGAAGTGTATGATTACGGCCTCAAGCCCTACCCGGGACGTAGAGGATAATTAAGTAAGTAAGTTTAGCAGTAGAACTTGTAGTACGAAGACGGACCAGGCGCAGATGGTCTGCACTCACAAGTACGATTCTTGAGGCTTTGCTGCATGTCACTCCCCGGCTCTCCCTCTCCCTGTTTCCTGTCCTATCTACACTGTACTATCCATAATGAAGGGCAGAAAAAAGGGACACGATGCAATGTCACGATGACCTGGCTTCTACAACAAGTCTGCTGGGAAATAGATCTTCAGAGTTGAGCGGTTCAAATAACAGCTGGTCTAGTTTACTAGGAAAGACAAATGCACTTGTAGGAGCCATTATGTGACTTATATGCCAAGTCTCGTGCTCTTTATTATTGAAGTAAGGTATTCACTTGATTGACAGATTGGGCACTGCACTGGTATTAGGTGGTGGTGTTCACCGGAGCTAGGGCGCTGCCACGCTGACAATTAGTCATGGCGTTGACCTGTTCACATGAGTCTGAGAATTTGGACAGAGACTGGGAGTGAGTGTGGGAGCCGGCCTTTCTTGTTGACCGCAACACCCACGTTTAGTTTACAATCGTGTGCTGGGAACTGTTGTAATGTTAACGTTTGGTTTGTATAATAAATGGTCAAGCACAAGGATTGAAGTGGACCTGGATTCTTGAGTGTGTGTGTCATACAGTGTCTCTTAGCTCTCATGTTTGAACTGCCTAGATACAGCCGCAATAGCACATGTACATCTCAGTACACATTAATCACTTTTCCACCTGGCGTCCCCGTTTCGGGCATGTCATTATATTGTCAAAAAATGTTCAAACTATAGACCACGCTCACACTATGGCGTGTTGCAGATTGGCTATTTTTGCTGTTTAACATACTAACACCATACAGGGTGTAACCACGTCATAGTAGGCGAACATTCAGTGAAAATAAGCTATTTTCGTTGCAGAGAAAGAGGACATTGTGTAAAAGACAAAGAAGACATTAAAACAAAATAGAAGAAGAGTGTAGAAGAGGGAGAAAGGAGGGAACCAAGAACAGGCTGCCCCATGGTGAGTCTTGGCAACTCCCGGTCAACAGTCTTAAGTATTAAGCTACAGTAGGTGGGTAAACTAAGCTCAGCTCACAATTCAATCAATTCTGGACGTGACATTTCTTCAATATTCAATGACAATATTTTCAAAATCCCAAACCAACTCAAACAATTTGGTAGTGAATGTTGATAACTGGCCAGACACCCAGAACCTGTTGGATGTGAGAAATAATCAACTGACGAGTCACGACCCACATGCAGGATCAACAAAAGAACACATTGCACGTTGGATCGATTGGCTGAGCAGAGATCTGAGCCCCGTCCGTCCCAGCAGCTCAGCAAATCTGGAATCTGATCTCTCATCTCAGACAGACAAGGAGGGCTTTGTCTGCTTTGCACTACTGCATTTTATTTTATTATTTTTTTACTTGAAAGATTTGCAATACTAAAATAAGTAAAATACACAATATTTGTATAGGACAAAAATAACAGATTTGCTCGTCCACATGACGTAAATTCTTCATTCATTGTCAATGGGAATTTAATGTTTGTGTAAGATGAAAATCTACACTAATAGCTGAATATAGGAGGGGCTAGCGCCCTTCAAAAAATACTTGCACCGCTTGGTTCTCCAACATTGGCTCAATGTCACTAAAACGAAATAAACCGATATGACTACTACCCCTAAAGCCCATGACCCACCTATTAGCCGCCTATCACTGTGATAGTTTGGGATGGCTCAGGGTAGAATACAGGGTTAAGAAAACACCAATGGGCCTGGCATTTAAGATAGTTAGTGCCCAACTGCCCACATAGATGTTTAACTAATTCTCCAGAGAGAGTCATAGCCACAACACCTCCGATCTGGTACCCCCCAAATTTAGCACAAACATGGGAAAACATTCATTCTACTACTCTGCCACCATTATGTTGAATGTCGGCTGACTTCAACCATAAAGGGGAATCAGTGGCTTATTTCAAAACTGGCCTGAAAAAGCACCTGACCCGTCAGAGAACTACAGGTGGAGATAATAATAGGGTCCCCTTGAAATGAGGAGATATACACTGCTGCCCATGTTCCTTTTTTATATATAGCTCAGCTTTCCAGGTTTGTGTAAACACAAAAAATGAAGACAAAAGTGGAAACGGAAAAGTGAGGGCACAAATTGTGATTGGCCAGAATGAGATGATGTATGATGAAGAGCTCACTTCACACAGGTGTGATTCTTTACAGTTCACGAGATACAACAAAAAAGATCGAGACTGGCACACTCCCAATAAATAAATTATTAACCAAATGAGGCAGCATTTCAAGCCCACCAGAGCTCTTGTTCTGTATTTTGTCTTCTTTCAACCACACATCGCCTAAATAAATAATAATTATTTTACTGAGATCAATAGTGTGTGAGCCATTCTCTTTTTTATTAATTTATGTTTGTGTGTGTGACTGTGTGTGTGTGTGTGTGTGTGTGTGTGTGTGTGTGTGTGTGTGTGTGTGTGTGTGTGTGTGCGCGCACGCTAAAGGGCAGGGCCAGGCTGATTTGGTAGTTTGGTCTCCAGATCAAATTAAAAAACAGATTAAAACCATAGCAGGCTGCAGCCAATCAAACGAGTGATGTGTGTTAAGATTGTAGGTGTGCCCGAAGCCATGGTTAAGTATGCAAGTACTGTAGGTAAGTCAACAGTATCGCCAATGTATATATTGACACACCTAAACCTAACACAGCCATTATAAAGAACGGCATACCATACTAGGCCCACTCCTTTGCGCTTTCCCCCCCTACACTGAAATATCCTCGGCAAGAGCAGAACAAAAAAAAATCACACCCATGTGAAGTGAGGGGCGCTTTACCAACATCAGGGTCATATTGGGGTGCTTTGTGACAGCACTTGTCATTGCAGTCGGGCAGAAACCTGGCTCTTATCTCCATATTAAAAGGTGGTTGCAAACTGGACGCGTTTTTTCGGAAAACCGATGGAAAAATCTGCTAAAATCCGAAAACGTGTCCAGTGTGCAGGGACCTTAACCGTTTGTTTTTTGTAAATCAATGCCCTACTTGATCATACAAAAGTGTCAAAGGTGGCACGAAGACAGACTGAAAGATCTTTGATAAACTCTAACTGCTCAAGATTCCCTTAGCTTAACTAGTACTAGACTTTTAAACTACCTGAACACCAGCAGCCATCCATAATCTGGGGAGAACTTCAGATACAAAACAGCATCAGATCTGTGGACTTTAGCTACAAAACAGCATATATGGGAGAACTTTAGCTACAAAACAACAAATCTGGGAAGAACTTTAGCTACAAAACAACAGCAGATTTGGGGAGAACGTTAGCTAGAAAACAGCGTATCTAGGGAGAACTTTAGCTACAAAACAGCAAATGGGGAGAACTTTAGCTACAAAACAACAGCAGATCTACAAACTCACAACAACACGTTGCAACTTGCAACGCTGGCTATTTTGGCAAAGAGATTGCCAAGATGTCCAAGTACAAAGAGCCGACTAAAGTCTACAACGTTCACCCTGGCATAATGTATTTTGGACATGACACAAGCATCACGTGTAAGGTCGGCCATTAATTTTACTTTAGCAAAACTGTCTTACAGAGAGGAGAGGTTGAGATGGTTTGGACGTGTGAAAAGGAGAGATGAGGGGGTACATTGGGAGAATTATACCGAAGATGGAACTGCCAGGTAAGAGGAGAAGAGGAAGGCCAAAGAGGAGGTTCACGGATGCGGTGAGAGACGACATGCAGTTGGCATGGAGTCAACGAGGAAGACGCAGAAACATGGAGTCAACGAGGAAGACGCAGAAACATGGAGTCAACGAGGAAGACGCAGAAACATGGAGTCAACGAGGAAGACGCAGAAACATGGAGTCAACGAGGAAGACGCAGAAACATGGAGTCAACGAGGAAGACGCAGAAACATGGAGTCAACGAGGAAGACGCAGAAAACAGAACCAAATGGGAACTGATCCTCCGCGGTGGCGACCCCCGATGGGATACACATTTTTCCGAAAGAAAAAGAAGAAAACTTCAGCATGAATCTAGTATGAAATTTAAAACAAAAACACAAACAGAACGAGAGAATAGATGGTGTTTAGAGCTTTGTGCTGAAGTATAGCCTTGAACGGGGGAATTATCCATCCAAAGGTAAACAAGTCACACGGGCCAACCTGTCACGCTGCAGGCAGCATAATTACCTTCAGCAGAATACATAACAGCACTCTTAAACAGGGCTTAAAGCTAAAAAGAATCCCAAGACTGAAAAAGATTTTTTGCAAATCTGCACTGACCCCTATGAAATTTTCAGGACTGAAATCAGTCCCCAGGACTGAGAACTTTAAGCCCTGACTTTTAAAGCACGCTGGAACCCTCACAGTCATGCTTCCTCATTAGTGATTAAAGTACAGTTCTTTCTACTGATCATAATACACAACCCATTCTGACCGATTCTACATTTTTAGGTCTGATGCCAATCCCAATTTTAAGAAGTTCTACCTATCACAATGACTGATGTTTTGATTCCCATCAGCATCAAGGACACCTGCCGGTGTTTGTGTGAGACCGATTTGCTCGTCCAAATATGACGTAAATTCTCTATTCATTGTCAATGAGGAATTTAATGTTTGTGTAAAATATCGTCCCTTAAAAAATCCCACCCATGTGATGTGAGCGGTGCCTTTTTAGCATGATGATGATCTCACATGACGGGGCTAAATATTAATAATGCACCCAAACACACAAAGTCATATGGTGGACCCCCCCCCCGGACACCCTGTTGAAGACCCTGTTCTAACCCATAACAACTGTCCCGTGGCAAGTGACACTTCTTCTCTGAAGGAGCCAATATGCACGGTAATAAGGCATATCTATCTATCCATGTCACTTTCTGCCTGCAATTTGTTTAACCAAATGAACACGTCCCGCCACCCACAGGGCACCATTGTGCTGCCTCACGAGCAGACAGTGATAGCTATCCAAAGGCTCTGACTGTGGGAGCGAGAGGGCCAGTTCAAACCATGCGTCACTATGACAGCTGCCCATTCATCTAAATCACCTTGCCAGCGTTCAAACTAAAATGCTGGAATTCATTACGCGTGTTGTAAGACTGTATATTATAACACCTGCTATTAATATTTATAATTCCGATTAGAATTCTGCATAACGACTTATAACAAAGACACATAATAGTGTAGGCCGTTGTTTCGCTGCTCTTTGTGAAAAAGATTGCTAATTTGATCCAATCTGGAAGAGAGTACCCACTTATCATTTTATCAGTGTTCCAGTTTCAGGTTTGTCTGCTAATTTATTTTGTGTCATTACTTCCAATTTCATTTGTTGTATCCTGTATGACCTGCTCTCTCCCGATTGGATTAAAATTGGTATCCCATTCTTTTTTTTACTTCTTTCTTTCTTTGTTGTTGCATTTTTCTGTTTACTTAAGAGCTGGAGAGAGAGGGGGGACCCCTGTTACTGAACAAACATTCACTGCTAACTATCAGAATATATAGAGACACTTATCTTATTCTGACAAAAGAAATGAAATAAATCATTTACAGCACCATTTCACAGAGGAACGGTGAAACCGCAACCTTGGACACACGGATTGGAGTTGTTGTTCCAATAAAAAAAAGAAAAAACAGGGTTAAATGATCAGCATAGTGGACTTATGGCTGCACACACAGGCTGTCCTGTGAGAGGAAGGTCACAGGTTTGATCACCAACCCCACAGAATCCATCCATGTCAAAGTGTCCTTGATGTAACCACCACACCGGCCCCTATCACATGGCTTCTCTGATAGTGTGTCAAGCTTTCATGGAAGAGTAGTGGGAAAGTATATGGTATATAGTTGCTGTTAGGTAGAAAACCTTTTCTTATCTCCATATTTCAGCTTTTATTTTGTTATATTTGTATCAGTTTTATTTGTAAATGAACGCCCTACTTCGAGTGTCGCACAAAGGCTGCAACATATTAATGAACTACACGTTTTTATTTTTTGCTATTTTTTAAGACTTTTTAAAGTGAAAGTGATTAAATGTGTTTGTGTTTATGAATATCGATCCAGTTTAAAGTTGACTTTTGACTGGACTGAATATAATAATTTACATTATATTGTATATAATAATGTAGAAAGTTGCTGGTTTGCCTGACTGTCGAAGTGCCCATGAGCAGAACACTTATCCCCTTAACCACTATATACTTGGTTGACCCGAGTACCCCAGAAGTATGTAGTAGGCCCGCTCCTTTCCTCCTTCCACACCAAGTCTGTGTAGAGACTCTGTATAAAACCACTCATAATCTTACTGCTCACCAAGGGCTATGATATATACTAATAAGTGAAGATAAGGTGTTCTATAGGCAGAAAGCCTTGCATTATTAAGCAGTGAGCCTTGTTGCTCGTCATGTTCTGCACTTAGTAATTTGTAAGCATTTTGCTTGTGGCTCCGTCTGTTGCAACCAAACACCCCTGACACGGCAGAATCACTTCACAACATTAATGCCTAGAGTAAAATCACGTAAACCATGTAATAATATGTATGCATTGCAATACTGTATATATGATTTAATTTGAAGGTCAAAATTATATTGATTTATTTTTAAATATAGGAATAGTAAAGGGGACCATTAAGAGGGAATCTTTAAGGAACAGGAATTGTTAAAATCCTAAAGAAACCCAACACAGCTAATAACTTACTGTGTCTCAGAGTTATGGACTGTCCAAAAATGTGTCTAGCAGTAACCAAAGAGGAGAGTGACCAGGTAGAACGCAACTCACCCGTGTAACCTGCGAGCCAGCCCCAGGACGACACCATGGCCAGCATCCATTTGAACATTATTCCTTCCACGTGCCAGAAAGCAGCACTGTCCCATATTCTCAGCGGTTGCAGAAGCAGCAGGTAGAAACAGTAGGACGGGATGGCTACACAGTTGTTAATGAACATGAACATGAAACGAAGAAACGACTTGAGTAGAATCCAGCCCAGTTTGCGGGCAGCGTCCAGGAGCGGTGCCATCCTGAATGCCTGCCGTCTGTTTAGAGACAGAGAGAGAGAGACTGTCACACAACAACATAATGGTGACAAAAGTTGAAGTCATATGGATAACTTTGCCCAGTTGCCTGCGTACGAATCATTTTCCTCTATGCCAGCAGTTATCAGCCACTGGAGTAGTGTGGTGGCGTTTACCTGCAGAAACACACTGCACTCCGACTGTATCTAGGCGTTCTCACTGTTTGTTTTGGTAGACGGAGCTGTTTTTTTGGGCAACCAAATCAAACAGTGAAAACAGCAAAATGCAGCGAGGGCAATGTGTGGACGGACACCTGCTGGTATAGAGGGAAATTAGGGGTTCAAAATGTATATAGTGTTTTGTTATGTAAACACAGGGCAAAGTTACATATTATGAAAAATGAATCAATAGTTGATTATCCTATATTATTATTGGACATACTGTAGCGGAACCGTAAAGTAGCCTGAAAGTATATATATATATATATATATATATATATATATATATATATATATATATATATAAAATCATCAATTCATATTTTGAGCATTTCATTATAGATTAGCAGCTTAGTTTATAACATGTAAAACCATCTCAAATATAGTGAAACTAGCTGATCTACAAGCTCACGTGTCATTCTGTGTTGTGTTCCTGTCTGAGCTTGTAGAGCTGCTATTTTGGATTATTCAATTAATCAAAAAGAAGGAATCGGATTGATTGATCCTGTTCTATGTCCAGGACTTCCAAACAAGATGAATAACAAGCGGGCGACAGAACAGAATAATAAGATGGAGATTTGTACTGCTGTAAACAACCTGGCCTGGAGAAACCAATCCCTCTGATGATGTAATTAAGTCATAATTACTTGATTTAATCACCCTTTTAGAAAGAAAAACAAAAACACTGTTTCTGTCGCTTGCTAAACGGCTTGAGAAGCATCAGAAACAGAATCACTAGCCTACCATACTTTGCTGTCATAAGTGTTAAATGACAGCTGTTCCAACTGGTCTAATGTGGTGGACTGGACACATGACATGTAGCGATATGATATATAATGCTGGAATGATTCTGAAGATTGGTTGGTGCTCATGATCACCAACTAGCTCTGGCACAGATTACAGAACACTTCAGTTGAGGCAAGACAAGGGATTATATGACCACATTTTCTTGACCTGTACCAGGAAGAAACAACAGATTATGCGATCAAATGTCTTTCCTTATGTTCGCCTATCCAGACTACTTTCTCACGTGGATTTACAATGTAGATGTTACCTCTGTGAATGTTGCCTTGTGGGGTGGACTACCTTTCTATGTGTACCTACTCTGCGTTCTCTTCTCTTTTCTATTTCCTTTTATAGACCAAATCACCATGACATCACCACAACCAAAAATGTACTTCCTGGTAGATAACGCTGCGTTGCATTGGAGCAGTATTATTCATTAACCTAAGTCCTTATATCTGATGGAACAGGCCCCACTGATGCTGTTACTGACAATTGAATTAGAAATAGATTATCTTGTTCTAAATGTGCACAGGTCGAGAAACTAGACGACATAGCTAATGCCAGCACAAAAAACGAATTGCCCCCACGTCTTTTGTGATAACGTGGACAAGACAATAAAGTTGATTGTGATGCTTAAACTAGTTTTTGTGCCAGGACAACAGATCGTATGACCAAATGCCCAGGAAGGAATGTGCCAAGGAGGGGACAATACATACAGTATGATACGAATCATACGACCAAAAGGTTCTTCTATACCAGGTGACGACATTACACCATACTGTAGCACAAGCACACAGACCCCCATTTGAAAACATATGCCAGGAAGGGACAGGGACCCCCATTAGAGAATGACATGGCTTCTATGGCAGTGATTCTCAACCTTGTTTTAAGGACACTTTGATATGCATTACTACACCATAGACGCTTATTACACCTTTTCTTTGTCTCTAGGATCCCAATCTACAAATCAGTCATCAGCCAGTGTTCATTTAACTCAGAGAATGTGCAGAACTGCAGATAGAACCAAATGTTCCATTTAGTCACAACATTTTTGTTGTTGTTGTCATTTCTTTTTGTGTTAGACTCAACAAGGGGTCGATTTGGACCCCATGGTGGTCCCTGAACCCAACGTTTAAAACCAGTATTATAAACCCTGACCTACCTATGCACGCGCGAGATATTATATATGTCAGTCCATCATCATAACCAACAGTGTAACCAGGATAAAAGACTTGTAGTTGTAGCCTAGCGTGCTAGCTAGCATCAGGGGGCACATACTCTATGGGCACATCAGCCCCCCCCCCCCCCCCCCAACATGCCATTTATGAGGACTGAGGACTGGAGGAGGTGCACGTACGGTGGAGACCCTGGAATAGGCACATTTCGTCACGTACTTTTACTGCGATCGCCTTTCATTGTAACGCAACGTTGAGTTTAGACTACAGTTATTACAGTACGAGCAGTGGATTATTACTCCAGAATATAGCCTGAGCCTACAATCCTTCCTCAGTGTTTACTGTTAAGGATTTATCTGAGGTGTTTACAAATGGAACCAAATGGACCCTTCCGGGGTCCATTTGTAAACACTCCCCAGATAAAGAGATGGATATTTGTCTTTTTCTTCTTTTTAGATACTCACCCAATGAAATGTCACCGAACCGTCCTTGGACAGAGACAGGGGAGATGTCCGATTAACCGATAATAACCGATTTTAATGCCGAAGTCAGTGGTCCAGTTAGCAGCAGCAGCAGCGTCCACCACAGTGAAAACACATCTCGATCAGGTTCGAAGGAGAACAAGCCGTTATTCGACGATGGTCGGCGATAGGAGATCATTTATAGATCCGTAATGGTGATCATAACACAACAGTAATGATAATCCCATCCTCTCATCATCATCATCCACGGGCGCATCATGAATGTCGTTCACAACGGATCCACACAGCGCACACCCGGTGGCTCGTCTCCTTCTCCTTCAGCGTCGTAGGATCCATTATTATAAAAGTCCGACACCTAGAATCTATTCTCTAGGAGGCGATTCATCGACGGGAGCATCACTATCATCACCACCATCATCCTCGTCTCTGTCTTCATCCTCATCATCAAGTTGAAGCTAAAAAGGCTAGCTTCATCTTCCCATTTAGGAGACAATGCTGCGGATATAGATAGCCTCCGGAAATCCAGTGTAGGTGTTATTAAGAGACCCCCCCGCGTACACGCACACACAGATATAAATTAAGATTGATAAAAAAATGTACGCCGCTGGATCAAACGCAGACGGGTGTAGTGTGTGTGCTCCAGCAGGCCCGTTCAGTACCGACCCGTTATGTCCCTGTGCTGTGCGTGCGTGGACGTGTGAGTGTGTGTGTATGACGAGTGTTCATGCAGCCGTCATTACGAAGGGAGGACTACAATTAAACGCAAAACCGACAAGGATTCGTCACTGACGTCACTACTACGCGTCATCTGATCTGGGGGAGGAAGTGCTTCAGTTATTTATATTTTGGGGGAGATCAGATCAGATAACATTTCATGAAATGGATAATCATAAAATTACTAAAAAAAGACATATGTTGCACAACACTCCTCGTTTCTCGGCACAATAATAGAAAATACATTTCAGAACCAAGTTAGATTAAAATGTATTAATATAAAAACTATTAAATAAAATTAAGGAATTGTCTGGGGGTCGCATGCTACGTACCAGTTTGTGACATCACTGTCCATCCATCCCTGCTCCGTTCCACTGAGCACTGAGAGCGCACGCCGCATGCTCCCTAGATGTCATAAACAGTCATATTATTGTTATTATCCTTTATAATAGTATATATTCATTATTGTCATACACCGTCAAATCTAAAAATATGAATACATTTTATTTCATCTAATTTATGACCTCGTCCAATGATTTAATGTGCATTTCACGCAACAGAACATAATCCTTCTCAGTTGGTCGATAGGCCTACCAACTGCTCCACATTTTTGTTCACTATTACATTAATCTATAGGCCTATAATGTGAAAGTGTGAGACATTTCACGGCCTACTGTACAGTATCATTATTCAAAAGGAGTCAAACGTGATCATCATTATTTGTACAATTAGACTCAAGGTATTCAAATAAAACCAGATATTATTTAGCCAACAAATAAATAAAAATTTAAATGTATACTTTTAATTGGCCTCAATGATTCGGATCTCCATCACAGTTGAGTAGTTTTAGTTCATACTTAGCTCGGTCCCGACCCCTGCCGGCCTATATTTGTATTACACCTGACAAAAGGAACTGTCCACTGCTAGGCGCAAGGTCCTATTCGGCAGTAGTATAGTGTGCCGTTCAGTGAGTGTTTTAATGTGTGAATGATTACGCCACAGAACCCCCAGAACTCACAGAGAGTTATAGAGTTACAGACCTGTAGGTCTGCATTAGGCTATGGAGTAAAAGTATGAATTTATTTCACTGTTTCAAAATATACCACTTTTTCTAAAATAGCTGATATACAAGCAATTGGCTAAAAAGGTTAGTTCACTTGCCATTAATATACTGCCCTGCAAAGCTAAAGTGCAGTAACTACATAAGGTAACAGGTCATCTCGCCCCTTTGCCAACCCGCCCCCGCGAAAAGTGAAGACGGCTCGCCCCGGAATTTAGAAAAGTATAATAAGAATAATTATACTGTATACGTGATAACATATTTTATTTCAGTTTATATACCTTTTTTTTCATCGGATATCGATGATTTATTTTTCTTTGAGAAAGTAAAAAGGGATCCAGAATAATTCTAAATCGATAAAACTGTATTTCTTTAATAGATAGAAACTTGTACCATACTTCATAATACTACTTATTTACATGCATAAAGTAGGTAGGTAGCAAATAGCTAAACCTAATAATTAAACATTTCAAACGTTCCTTCACAGAGAAGCTGAGATTTGACAGTTTGTAGCGGTCGACAGTACTTGCGCACTCTGCAATTGTAATTGTACGGTGCTGCCTATTGGGCCATGGCTCTTTAGTCGACTGGTAACGTACTGTGCCTGTGGAATGGGGAACCCAGGTTCGCCTCCTGGCCGAGGCTACATTGGTGGCAGTGGTGTGATATGGGTAACCTCTACAAGTATGTTGCCGGGCGGCACAGACCTTAACCTTGTAGTCAACAGCTCCGTCGGTCTCCCTGGGGTGGATGTCCCCTCAGTCAGTCGAGCCTAGCTCCTGGCTGGCACGCGTGGACGCGCTTCCAGGTGGGGTGGACGACTGTAGGCTATACGGTGCTGCGTTACTACTTGCCTATCGGGCCATGGCTCTTTAGTCGACTGGTAACGTACTGTGCCTGCGGAATGGAGAACCCGGGTTAGCCTCCCGGCAGAGGCTACAATTGTTTATCCCCCAAAATCACGAAGGTAATTTCACCTTTGGGATACACAAATAAGTCGGCGTGTCCAAAAATGTAGTGAAATGCACTTCGGCTTTGTAGGGCAGTATAGTGGTTGCAACGGTATTAATTGACTGCCTGGGTCCCGTGGTGGCAGTTCTGGTCTGGTTTAGGTAAATATTAAGTAGTTTCGGTCATTTGGTGGGGGTCTGGGGACCACCCATTAAATTAACCAAATTAATCCACAAGACTAGCATAATTTGTATTGTTGACCTATTTCTACGAATCTATCAATTCGTGGGCTTGTTTTGTTTGCAGGCATACAACAGATTAACAAATTACACAGGGACCTTATTTACCATGTTAATTAAACTCTCTATGAATGATTCTTATATGATATGCATTGCATAATGCATATTATGCACTATGATGCACAATATGTCACCTTCGGCTCAGGAGACAGAAGTAAATCAATAGACTGTGTGGAGTCTGTTGATAGGGGCTAGTTTTGTTTCCAAGCATATAGGCTACAACAGATACACAGTACACAGTACACAGTCATTTAACTTTGACTGTGTGTAACCTAAAATGGACCCGAAGCACGGGCGATGATTGACAGGCAAAAGGCAAAACTGCTGGCTAATATAGGGCATTTTTCATTGCATCTGAAAAAGCTTTAGAACACAGAAAGAAAAGCACCTACCATGGCTCACAGGAGTGGATTTATCTGTTTAAATCTTTTAATACACTTTGGAAGGACCATGACAAAGACTTGAAATGTTGTTAAAGTGTTTGAAAGAAATCACACCCGTGTGAAGTGAGGGGCGTGCTTATCATGGTACATGTTCATCATATATAATCTCATTCCGGCCAATTAGAATTTGCATCCTCACCTTCGTCTTCAATGTTTGTGTTTACACAAACGCTCGAAACTGGACATAGGACAGCTAGCGCCCCTCAAAAATAATGTAATTGTTTAGGCAAGTAAGTACATTTTGAAGTAAATTTTGAATACCAGACTTTTACTTGTAACAGACTATTATTTTTTACCTTGCAGAAGTTGCAGTATTTCTACTTTTACTTAAGTAAAGAATGTGAGTACTTTTTCCACCACTGACGCTATGATCCAGAGGTAGGTGTCCTCCATCTTCCCTCTGTCCATCACTGCAGGGTTCCCTGGGTTCTCTGGCAGATGCTCTTCAAATGGTTGCCGCAACTGGATGTGTACCAGCTCATCTTGTAGCTGTGACTGTCTCCTGGGGACAGACGACCACACATCTCCTTGTTTCTTTCTTCATCGGGGACATGGTACCAAAACCTGTGAAGACAAGGTGGAATGATGAACGTCTTCTATAGTATGGCTTTCCCCAACCGGGACATGAGGGTATTACATACTGTAACTGGCCAAACACTAAGATTTTATGGATAATATCATCAATATTAAAAGTTACTTATGCTTAAGCTGTTGTTTTTTTCTTGAATACCTTGAAAAATGTGTTTTCATTGTGAACTTAAACCATACTAAGTTAGTTCCATTGATGCTAGCCAGAACACAATTTGATTGATTGATCATTAAAATAAGTCTGTATCAAATGCTATCTAAGTCTACAGAAATGCTATCTAAGGGGGTAGGGTAAGTGATATTTTCAAGTGGTCCCTGATTCAGAAAGGTATAAAAACTAGGACTGTGTTTCCATCAGTGATCTTAACATCCTGCTTACTGTGGGCTCCTGTCAACTGGGGTGGAGTCGGTCCACTGCCAGGTCCCATCAGAAACGCTGCTCCTCAGGCCCAGCCAGTAGGAATCTCCCTGGCTCAGACTCTGGGCCTGATTCCACAGGAACACCTGAGAGCAAACAAAAAAAAGACTATGCTCAAAAACCAACCAATGATTATGATGATGTGAGAGTGCAGACTAGTCAACACCATCAGGAGTGTTGTTAGCCCCGATATCGCACACAGTACGTCTACGGAGGTAGTGTGCCTCTTTCCCTAAACAGCTGTGCCGTGGCTTGGTCCCCGCAGTGTCCATTTGCTTGCAAACAGCTTTGGGTGCTTGGCACAGTGCCCAGTCAGTCTAATCTTTCTCTCTCTGACCTTTTCATTTCTTGTCAATAACCCCTATTTTGGGCATGTCATCACTAATAGATACACATTTTCAAAAATAGTGAAAAGAGACATACCGGTAATCTACAAGTGTTCTGAAATTGTTGATTGGCTATTTTAGCTGTGCATGACATCATTGTATGGCAAAGGGCTCGTTGTATGTATTATATTAAAGTCAGTGCTGCTTCATAGTATCAGGGGAAAAACCAGCATTGTGCTGCAGTTTCATGGTATTTTACGAGATTTTAAGAGATTGAGATAATACAGACAATAAGCCACTCCAACCTTAAATGAGATAGAGAGAGTAACAGAGAGAAACAACAATATACATTAGCTAAACAGAGAGGGGAGAGAGACAGAGTGCAGAGAGAATTCACCTGCTCTTCCTGTGTTCTGATCATGACCAGAGTGCCCCCTAGTGTCATACAGTGGTATTGACTGCTGATCCAATCAGCTCTGTCCTTGCTGAACAGATAGCACCTCTCACCTACAAACAGCCATCCTTCAGGACAAGGCTCACACTTACGCTCTGGGAAGAAGAAAAACACAACAATAAGTAATGGTAGTAGACAGTAGATTGTTCTGGCAGAATCATTTATTTTGTGTTCACCAAACATGTTGAAACAAACTTGAGCAGGTTGAATTAATGTGAAGCACTACCTCAGTCATGCATGAAATAAAATAAATAAATAGAAATGCATAAAATGTCCTTATTTACACAGCAAGACAGAATACATGTGTGTGAATGAGAGGAACCCAAGTGGAACTGTGAGATTACGAGGTTACACATGTTAAGGTTCTCTCTGGGAGTAAGGCTGGATAGGATCAGGAACGAGTAAATCAGAGGGACAGCGCATGTCAGATGTTTTGGAGATAAAGCCAGAGAGGCCAGACTGATATGGTTTGGACACGTACATATAGGAGGGATAGTGAGTATATCGGTAGAAGGATGTTGAGGTCAGAACTGCCGGGCCTAGAGGAAGACCAAATACCGGTAGAAGATTTACGGATGTAGTGAAAGATGACATGAAGTTAGTTGGTGTGAGAGAAGTGGCAGAGGACAGGGTGAGATGGAGGGATGGAGGCAGATGATTCGACCCCTGAAAGGAAACGCCAAAAGGCTTTGAAATAAGGAAATTGCTTTGTAAGCCTAAAATTCTGCCTAAAACATAATTGTTTGCATAAGAACGTTATTTTGATTTGAAACTACCCTGACCAAAGATAAATAAATAAAAGACTAAACATGTTAACAAGTGAGAAATACTGTGCAACCACAAGATGGTGCTTCCTGAAATAGGCAATATAGAGAGTTAAAATGGTTAAACTCCAAATGTATGAATGAATGGAACATTTTGTAATTGCTTTGAGTAAGCACCCTTTCTATTCGCCCTAAAAATGCAATCCATTATTATTAAACTGATGTTTGTATGGGGAAGCCCCTCAAGGACCGCTGGGGTCACTGGACCACTGATATATCCTTTGGTGATATAGACGTATACTGTACACGCATGCATGGGGGATAGATTTATATATTTACATGTATTATAATATTCAGTGCAGATCAGTGTATGTAGGGTTTTGCCTACCCTTGCTGGTAGTGTTGGTGACTGGACAATAGTGGTTGAGGGCAGGGTACTTGGTGAAGAGCAGCTGGTAGGCCTGCTGCACCGAGTCCAGTCTGTGGGTCAGCTCTGTCAGCCTGGACTGCTGTACGCTAGACTGAGACTGGAACATCAAGGTGACACTCACTACTGCAGTGCAGACAGACAGACAGACAGACAGACAGACAGACAGACAGACAGACAGACAGACAGACAGACAGACAGACAGACAGACAGACAGACAGACAGACAGACAGACAGACAGACAGACAGACGTCAAAAACGAACCATTCAGATATCTTAATCTTACTCTACAACCAAAACAACTAGTTTTGAGTGAACGTGTGTGCTGTCTGCCGTTTAATGTTCAGTGTACTATCGACATGACATCATGTGAGAGTATCTCTTCCTTCCTTGTATCTTGGTTTTGTTGAGGAAACCTTTGATGGGTTCTATCCAGGCAAGAAGTTCTGATAATATTAGAACTTCTGCAAGTAATCCTTCACATTGCTTTGCAACTGGAATGGATGTGATCAAATAAACATTGATTTAAACATTGAATGACAGTGATCAATAAACATCTGCAGCATGGCACATTGTGTTTGTGTTTCAATGTGCTGAGCCAACATCATCATCAGAGGGGGTTGGCATTGTACCTGAATGGCCCATTATCTTCTCCTACAAGGTACAATACCTCCAACTTATCTGGTTGAAAATTGAAATGTCATTTTTTGTGCTCTGAACACTGGGCAGTCAACAACAGTGCACTGAGAAGTAGACAGCAGGGCCCGGGCCTATATGCCCTTCAGCAAAATGACATACTGTACAATCGGGTTGGTGGAAATCTGGTAGTACAGTACTCAATATAGAGGGTCTATTATAGAGCGTCGCAGTCCCGCCCCCTTTAAGAACGACGAGGGCACCAGGAAATAATTCCCCATTCACTTTCCCCATAGAAAAAAGTATTTTCAAAAAGTTCAAAAAGTATATATTGAAAGACCTTTAAAGCCTCGGACAACAGCCGAGTTGACAAATCATGACAATAAACATTTTTTGGGCGGAACAGATAATTAGAAAGAAAAAAAAAGGGCAGTGTACAACATTGTTTTTGTTGTTTTTCCAAAAATACGTGTTTATTTTTTATATAGCAGTGTCACCATAGGATACATGAAGTCCAGTACTCACTATAGAGAGTCTGTAGCAGTGTCACCAGAGTCAACAGAAAGCAGAGCAGGGAGAAGTAATAAGCCAGCTGCCTGTGACACCAACCTGAAACAGACAGGAAGAGTACAAGCTATCACCATAAAGCAATGCAATAAACAGTGGTGTTCTCATCAGTTTATGTCACTCATTACAGATTACTGTACGTAGCATTTGACTGGAAAGAGGACCTGCAAACTGCAATACTCTTGGCCCTTCGCGGGAAACATGTAGATATGGCTGCTATGAAAAATAAACTAAACAATGAAACACCTGTTTAACATAAATTATTGCATATTTAATCCATTCTTGCCGACTCAGGGAGATGTCTTCCATAATTCTAGCTATTTAATTCACTTAACTTTATGATAGAGTAAACAGACTTGCTTGTCAATTATGGTGACCATTACAGTTTCTAAAATGCTGAATTAGCGTATATCAGAAAATAGAGACCAGGTTTGTTGGAAGCTGTCTGTTGTTTTGGCTCCATTGTGGCATCCATCAGGTTCTAGAAAGGTTTAGATTTAATTTCATTAGAAACAAAACATTTCATCCTCATGCATGCCAGTCCGACCAAATGATACAAAGCAATACTTTCAGGAGATGGAGTCTCTACTCACAGTTAGCTTATGGTCTCTGTAGGGCAGAATTATGTTCAGTATGAAGCAATTATTCCATGTAAAGCTCTTCCATCAACGTGGTTCCTGGCGAGGCAAGAGAAACACCTGTTACACTTCAGCTTTGATGTCTGCCAGGAGAGGTACAGTAGGACAATGTCTATTTCATCTGAATATTATGAGTGATACTGTACCGTGTACTGTACTGTAGTTGTGCTGTAGCTTCATGCAAAGCAGCTTTGTCTGATAATAAGCAAGTGCAGAGACAAGTTTTACATCAGTTGAAGGCCTCCATTCCACCACATTCTGTTGTTCATCACATGACATCTCATGCTGTATAATAATGACTTACAGTAGTAGATGTAGTAGTATATTTGCTGCCCATGTTAAATAAAAGTTGGTGGGGAAAAGTGGTGTAAAGTAGCCTACAGAAACAAGAAGTGGTCATGCAAAAACTCTGATCAAATCCCTGTATAAGTGCATAAGCTTAGTTATACTTCTTACTTACAGTGCCTGTGGTTGTATGTAGAAGGTACTAAGGTAGAATCGATAAATATTAAATAAATCTACGAGACGAAAATTTGGGCTATGTAGAACTTAGAAGGCATGGTTGTCTTCTCTTTGGCTTCCATAATGATTGATGCTCATAACGAGTTGGTGGTGGTTGTCGGTTGATGGTGAAACATCTTCACCATTACATGATATCTGCATGGATAGTTAGCCTGGGATACAATTTAAGATTATGATGTTGTTGTGTTGTTGTTCCGCCATCCTCCTTTAACGTAAATGAGACACAAATTTGGTGGTCCAATGCGGAAGTAGACGTGAATGTATACCTGCTGTCTTGTCTCCTGCTTTCCCATTGGGCTGCGTTCAAGGTCAACGCGGTTGGGCGTCGCTGATCTACAAGTCACATTTCAGTGACAGTATTGTTGCGTGGGTCAGAAATCTCCTATCCGTATTCTAAAAGCATCAAAAGTAGCAGATCAAAACAAAACTAGCCATAAAATACAAAAATCAATTGCTTTCTAGTGCAATTACAAATACATCTATTAAGAGAACTTCAACTGGTACAGAGGGGAAAGAATGTAGGCCTACAGTATACACCATGCCAGTGGAATTAAATTGGTACCACAATTTGTTAATTCATCAATAAGTATACAGTATGTGTATTTTATGACTATACTCTTGCATGCACTCCCGATGTGTCTTATTGTTAGAGCTGCAAGCTGTTTAGAAAAGTTAACTTTCACATGCAAATTTAACCTCTGGCAGATTCTGCTAATCTGTTTAAGTGTGGTAACGAGGTTGAACACTAGATGGCGCCGTTTCCATTACAATACTGTTGTTGAGCGAGCAAACACTTCACCATCCATACAATTTAATTAAGGCAATTCAAAGTGCTTTACAAAAAGTCATAACAAGATAAAATACATTTAAATCATACTAGGAAGAAATAAAAGTGGGGGTTTAAGGCCTAGCATATTGGCATGTCATACAGCTGACCTCAAACTTTGAGGTCAGCTGTATGACATGCCAATATGCCAATGCAATACAAATTATCAGTTTTTGTATTGCATTGACTTATATGCTTTCGTTTGCAATCTATACCCATACTACATACGGTGAAATATTTTTTCATTTGTACCCTCTCAGAGTTAACACTGATAATTGTACAGTGTAGAATAGATAATGATTGAATTATCTGAGAAGAAATGTGGAAATCACTACAGCAGCAAGTAAGGACACAAGACAGGCAATGTGCTCTTGATTATTTAAATTGAATTTATTGTATTGTCGCATTGCATCTACTAGCTTACATTCCAAAGTATAAAGCCACACTTGAAATGTTTAAGACCAGATGGTGATGAAATAATCACACCCACTCTTTCAATGTTCAACCCAGACCTCTAATGGGTCAAAATTCAAAAATCTGTGGTTCTCAAAGGGGGTCCTCCAGGGACCCTCCGGCTTCCATAGGGGGTCAGTAACCCTGAGTGTATACATGTGTACACTTATATTATGGGGGTCCTTGAAATTAAAACATTTGAGGACCACTGGTCAAAATAGTAGCAGCATTTTGTGTTGTTAGACTTGTTACGACTCAGCAAAGGGGTGTCTGAACCAACACAATGCAGGCAGTGTCAGGTATAATCAGCCTTTAAATAGTCAGTCAGACAAAAGTGTAGTAAATGGACTTTCAGGTACATTTGTAACGATCTGTACTTGAAACCCATATGTATTTATTTGTATAAATGCCACTATTGACCCAGGTTCAACACACGCACACAACCACACACACACACACACACACTTCTACCTCACAATGCTATGAGAAATGTTTCAATGTGGAACAGATATACAACTTCAAAGCCACATGTTAGAATTGCATCATTTCCATGTGACTTAGTAAAGCTTTAGAGAAGTTCACCTGAATTCTGTCTATATAGCACTGAAATACAAACACACTGGTCCCCAATATATACAGAAATATTGTTTGAAAATGAGACAGCTTTTAGACATAGATATTTACAAGGCATTGTGTCAGTGCTAACTAAATAATTTAAGTAATTACAACAGTAAGGGTAGCTTAGATAAGAGAAGCAAGGAGTTAAGTGTTCTTGGTTCTGGTATTACAGTCCTCTGGGGTTGTTGGAGAGAGGAATGTGCAGTAACAGCAGCTTTTCAAGTGCTTTCACACTTTTCTGTGCTTTAGCCGCATGCTGATGTAAGCCCGGCGCTAAGCCCCATGGGCCCCAAAGGGAAAACAAAAACAAAAATCGAATGGGCAAACTATCGCTGTCGGGCAGATACCTCTTATGTTATCTCCATATTCAAAACATTTGTAAATAAATGCCATGTACTTAATCATACTGCAGTGCCACACAAAAGCATCAAAAGTAGCAGATCCACAAGCTCGAAAAGCGGCGCCAAGTGACGCTTTTCGATTTCGAGCTTTACGATCTTCTACTTTAGCTGTTTTGGACATATGAGGTTTCCACCCGACAGAGACGATATCAAACTGGGGGGGTCCTTGAAATGAAAAAGGTTGAGAATCACCTAAATAAATAATCTATACTGGAACCCCCCTATCGACACTATAATATCCTCAGTGTTAATTTAACTCTGAGAGTGCACAAATGGAAATAGACAACCCGTCCAAAATGGACGATTCCTACTTAGTTAAGTTAGTTCAGACCACAGGCAAAATCAATTTGTAAGTGGTCAGATCGGTTGTGAGCTTGCAGATCTACTTCAGTGTCAGAGTGTGACTGAGACGCATCTTTTGAAATCAGAATTCAATCGCGTTTCAATCCATCTAGGAATGTGGCTCAAATCCTATTCACAAAGACCAGTTTCCATGTGTTGATTTGATAACCAATTCACACAATCTGAATCTCGGATTAGCGGGGCCAGTCTGAACATAGCCAAAAACGTATGTTACATGAATCGAATGCCAAGACGCGCCATGTAAAGTCTGGGTACAGAGGAACTGTAAGAACAATTGCTTGCGAGGAGCATGTGAGCAAGGCACTTAACCGCGAATTGCTCTCGCTGGTGCCGATTCTTGAAGATTTCAACCACCAAGCAAGGTGGTCTCGTGCAAGGGTTCTCAAAGTGGAGTCCAGGGACCGCAACGGTTCCTTGAGGGGGATCCAAATGGACCCATGCATGTCTAACTCTGAGAGCGTACATATGGAAACAAATAGACCTGTCCATTTGTTTCCATTTGTACGCACTCAGAGTTATGGGGGTTGCTTGAAATCACTGGGGGTTTAGAGAAGCTGTCCTGTGAACAAAAGGTCACAGGTTCTCATAACTGAGATATCAAAGTGTCCTTGAGCAAGATAATGAACAAACGTCCCATGTCCGCTCCAAGAAAATACAGGATAGAAAAGTCTTGTTAAATATAATACTGAGTGAAGATTGCAGCAGCAGGATTGGGACAGTGTTTTACATAATCCATAACAGAGGCACAAGTGGTATTGCAGCAGCCGCAATAATTATAATAACCATGTGGCATTATTGCTATCTGAGATTCTTGTGTGGGTTCTGCTCTTGAGCACGCCAACACAGTAACTAGCCGAGGAACTTTCACCCTGATATGATATCTGTCAAAATACAATCTGTCTCGTGCAATCGAACAAAGGCATCATATTCGTACCCCTACTTCCTCACTCGCTACAGTGTGTAGGGGGGGATGCATATGTTGGATCATATCCTCTGTGTCCCTCGCAACTTTTTACATGATCTCTTCACCCATTTTCAACCTAATCTTCATAGAATTGGTGGTCACTAATGCTAATTAAAAGATGGCACCATTTCTGTCTACAAATGTCTTTGTATCTCTTTGGTGGGATGTGGACACTGGACAGTTCAGATACCAATGACATCATCAATGGGGATTCCAAGCTATTAGCCACGTTGAAATAGAAGCCATTGTTCTTGCATTAATAAAAAACAAAACAAAACATCTACCGATGATGTCATTGTTAGGCAGGATTCTGAACTGTCCATAGCCAGTGAGTAGACGGATTAGTGAGGAGACAAGATAGGTTGAAAATGTGTCAAGTGCTCCTTTATCCACTTAAGCCCTATTTAAAAAAATGTTCAGAAATTGTCAAATTTTCAAACAGCTTTTAAAAATCTCCTATACAGTAATAACGTGCCCGAAAAAAAAGGACACCCCAGGGTTAAAGTGGCTAATAAAGGCAAAAACCCCTTGTGAATGTTTAAAAAAATATAAATATATGGAATTTAAACTCTCAGTGACTCAGCAGCCTCAGGCGGGACAGAAAGCCTCCCAGGATGGAGGAGGAGGGGGCGGGCTTAGAGCGAGCGGTGGGTGGAGACAGCACGGTGGTGGGGGGTGGGGCCACGGCAGCGGCGGCCTTCCCCCCTTGGCCTTTCTTGGTGCCGTGCGTTTCCTGGTATGGGATGGTGGCGCTGTTGTGCAGGTCGGCGTTGATGAAGCACTGGCTCCCTCTGATGTGGTCGACGCCGCGCACCAGGCCGTGGCGGGGGTCCATGGTGGGCCCGCGGTACGGCAGGGGGAAGCAGGGGGTCTCGTCCTCTGCGATGGTGCTGGGGATCCGCTCGGAGCTCAGGTATCTGTGGAGGGGGTCCTGACCTGAGGAGGGAGGAGGAAGAGGAGGGGAGAGTCAGAAAACGGCCTTACTTCACACATTGACTGCCAACGACACTCCCTGGAACTCAGGGGAGATATTAGACTTTATGATATTAGACACTATGCCGCTCTGCTACACTTCCAGTACAAAAAGAAACGGTTAAATCTATAGGTTCCACCTGGACTATCTCACACCAATTAAATGAATGAATACCCACAAAATACCAGATAATACTTTATCACACTTTCATTGCAGCTCAAATAGCATAGTTACCATGCTATCTTAGACAAACTACTTAAGAAAATAACAGAACAAAACCCCACACACCCTTACAGCTCAAGGTGAAGCCAGTATCAGTAGTGTTAACAAAGGATAAAAAGCCAACGCTGTTAATTGGTCAGCAGAGGTTCAGAGTTAATGAACAACAGGGTAACAATTCTAAGCATGCAGGCTGACGCGGCTCCAGTTTGTCCAGCATGGTTAATGAGCCTGTGAAGTATTCCGGGGCCTTGACTCATAAGTGAGCTGAGCAGCAGAACTTTGAATGGGACCCTGAAATTAACCAGTGCAAGGAGGCAGAACTCGAGTGATGCTGGACCTGGATAAACAATCTGCCAGCAGCGTTTTGGATTAGTTGGAGGCGGTCCATGGTTGTTCTATGAGAAGAGGGTGTATTGTGTATCACACACAGTTCCGTGGAAGCATGCACAGTACAGTACAGTTTATACAGCATGCTCACCTGTTCTTCCCTGAGCCAGCCAGGGTCTGGAGGACGTATCGGACAACACTGAGCCAGGGTTCACTGGCATGGACAACGGACGAGGTTTACCTGCAAAGCAAACAGTTAAAATAAACACCATTATAACCCATCTGTGCCATTTTAGATTTGAGCTATATACAGTAGAAATAGCAACATAAATGTTTCATAACTCTTAGGATTTAGAAGGCATAGGCTATCGTTGCTGTCGGGCAGCAACCATCCATATTCTAACTTCTTGTGTGTGTGTGTGTGTGTGTGTGTGTGTGTGTGTGTGTGTGTTTTTGTTGTTGTAAATTAACGCCATACTTGATCACACTACAGGCGTCACGAAAGCATCAAAGGTAGCAGATCTACAAGCTTGTGCATCTGCTACTTTTGACGTTTTGGAAATTGAATCTTGAAAAGTTCCAAAACAGATTTTTCCACGCAACAGACGATTTGTAGTATCGGCTTCAGGCCTCTGTGTGAGTGTGTGTGTGTGTGTGTACCTCGCGTGGAGGCCCTCTGTCGGAGGCGTACAGGAGCCTGCAGCAGGAGGCAGGGTTCCGGGGGAGGAGCTGCCACTGACATCTTGTGCTCTAGGTCGGCCACGGTGAACCTCCTCCTCCCGTCCACGTCCAGGTAGGAGTTGGGAGACTTGCACCTCAGCTTCACACTGGCATGTGTGCTCCCATCCCTGGAGAGGACACCACAACACGACATGGAGGAGAGAGAACCAAGTTTAACATTTTACCAGTGGTGGGAAAAGTATTTTTATGACTCGAGTAAAAATCCCATGTAGAATTACTTCAAAATATTTAAATAAAAGAATATAAATAATATTACCATATTGTGCCGAATATAAGACGACTCCTATTTTTCAAGAAGTCTAGTCCCCAGATTATAATATGACCCCCTTTTTGTAGGGGGTCATATTCAGCAATTGAAAATGTTGCCTGTATGGATCTCTAGTAAGTTATAACTACGATAAATACGAGGTTCTTACCGTGGGATGTAGGGTACATTTGGAGGAGGAGGAAGGTACAGCTCAAGGATGTTGGGTCTGTCTTTCTTGGCGTGAGCGTCCAGAGTGTCTTCAGTGGGCGGGGCTTTGTGTAGACCTGGGGCCGCCTGGTAGGACGAGACAGTATCACACAAGAGTCGTTATTGGCCAGTTCATGGATTTCACCTGTCAATTAAACCTTTCATTTTGATTATACGATATGATATATCAATGTCATGATGAATAACTGAAAATACAAAATGTATGAGGCAAACAGATCAACTTGGTGCATTGATGTTCACCTATAGAGCACCGAAGTCTGACGTCACTTTCAGTAGAGGGCGCCAGTACACAGGTTCATGTATTCTTTTATTTGCATTTATTTCCCATAGGGGGATTTTAGGTCGCTTCATATAAAGAACTGTGTTTGAAAAATAAACCGATCATCGCGGCCTTTCTGTCAGGGGGGTGGCTGTGCGTCGTTAATGATGTCCATTCATATTTGATACAGCCAGTTTCTGGAGAAAATGGAATTAATTTGGCCGCAAAAGCCTTGAAACTATTATGAAAGCAATGTCGCTGCCAATATACGTCACATCCAGCTGAAAACGTTCCTGAGATTCCTCGTTGACATAAGCTCAGCTGGCGGTGACTCGACTCGTACTAACCACAAAACATAAAAATTAAAATAAATTAACATGTCAGTTTCTGTTGTGCGGGTAGCTGCAGCCACCCCGCCTACCCGGAAATGTAGTCTCTGGGTTGGTTGACTCGTTTCTAGCGCTTATTGTGTTACTCTTTGGGTATATTTGTACATTTCCACCTTCAGTCGCTTATATAGTCGCTTCATATCCATCTGAGTGAAAAGGCTGGGATGATCGGTTTATTTTTCAAACACAGTTCTTATATGAAGAGATCTAAAATCTCTTCATATAAATCTCTGGGGATTTCAATGCAAATAAAAAGTACACAAACATGTGGACTGGCGCCCTCTACTGACAGTGACATCAGGACTTCGGTGCTTTATATGCAGATATTTTTATGAATAGTGAAATTAAACATTCCTGGTTCGAACCCAGGTTCCCCCGGTGTTACTATACAAGTGCCCTTGAGCAAGAAACTGAACCCCTAACCGCTCTCGGTGAGATGGTTGGTGCTTTGCATGATTATCCTCCACCATCGGTGAGAATGTGAGTGTGAATGGGTGTAATGTACATTGTAAAGTGCTTTGAATAAGGCACTATATAAATGCACCATTTAACATTTCTGGCAGAAGCAGAATTGTTGTTGACGTCAATGTTTTCATGAAAGAGGAAGTACAACAATGCTTCTAAAAAAAAACAACCTTGGCTTTCTCAAGGGCATTTGAGTGTAGAAGAGCATTCCTCAGTAACTTCCTCCCGGCCTCCAGACATGAACCATAATGCTTCAATTAATGCTTAGCATCAAGCTAAGACGTTCCACTTCATTGCTGTCAGGTGGAGACCTTGTATGTCCAAAACTATTACTTTTCAGGAAATTAAAAAAAGGACCTGTGTTCCAATGAATCCACAGCATTTGTTTTTGTTTGTGAGATTTAAGTGAAAAGTATAAAGAGCTTGGGACTAAATAAACTGCAACTAAAAAACTAAACTAAAACTAAACAAACTTTCACTTTGGTTAGGTTTTTTCTTTATAGCGGAAATAGCAGATCTACATATAGCTCACAAAGCACCACGATGCAGCACGTTGGGAGCTGGTTGATTGGCTATTTTTGCACAACAGACAAAGCAAATTAAATCACGAAACAAAAAAAACATAAATAGTTGAAATATGGAGAATCTTTCTGCCCGACACCAATGATTGGGTGAGATGAAAGCAGACAGAATCTCACCACATGAGAGCCTGTGTGTGTGTGTGTGTGTGTGTGTGTGTGTGTGTGTGTGTGTGTGTGTGTGTGTGTGTGTGTGCGCACACATGCTCCGAAATGACCCAAGAACTCCACCGACCGACCTTCCACCTTTAGGGGCACCTTTTACTGAGATTAGAGGGGGTGACATTTTACGGGGCATTCATTTCAGCCTATCTCGCCCTAAACACACATCCTGCATTTCTTCCTAAAACAAACAACACACCCAACTCTAACTGGCTCAATTCACCATTGTCCCATTGTCTTTAACGCATCGTCTCTGTCGGGTGGAAACCTCATATGTCCAAAACATTTACTTTTCAGGATTAAAATTCAAAAGCATCAAAACAAAAGTAGCGGATCTACAATCTCAAAATGTGTCCTGTGGATCTGCTGGTTTTAATACTTTTCTGTGAGGTAGTACGATCAAGTAGGGTGTTAATGTAGAACATGGAGATAAGAGGTTTCTGCCCCGACAGCAACGATATTAGTCACCTTCTCTGGATGGAGCAGTGGTGGAAGATGTACTTTTACTTAAGTAACTAAAAGTCCTGAATTACTTAAAAGAACAAAAGTAGTATTGGCATCAAAAATGCCAATGTACATACAAGTATCAAAAGAAAGTTTTTTTTTTTTTAATTGTCAAAATCTTTCGAAAATAGCTCGTAGATCGGCTACTTATGAATAGGGTTGATGTATGTTTGTACTTTTGCAGTACCAAAAGTAACGAAAGTTTTCAAATAATTGCCTAATTTGCCTCAGAGATGTAGTGGAGTAGAAGTATTAGAACAATGGCTATACTCATGTAAAGTAAAAGTACCTCAAAGTCGTACTCCAGTAAGTTACTTTTTAACAAATGTCACAATAGACGTCTGACATCGTTGAAGAGGGTGAGGTTCATGTTTAAACGCTGTCTTCATGTTCTTCCAAGAAGAAGAAGAAGGGGTCCATTGTTCAGCACCCCCCCCCCCCCCACACACACACACACACACACACACACACACACACACACACACAACACCCGCAAACCCATTCTGGGTAGGCTGAGGAAGACCTGTTGTTTCTAATTAAGACTTGTGCCCCAAACAGACAGGGCCTCAGCAGAACAAACAGCAGACATGAATTGAAAGCCTCCAGGTTTTAGCCTCTTATTCATCAGACATGAATTGAAAGCCTCCAAGACTTTAGCCTATATTTAACCAAGGAAGTGTTGTGTGTGACTGTGTGTGCATGGCATGATGGCTGTCCTAAGCTAGGAACACCCTGTTTCATCATGATGGGTCCGTCTGTGCACAATGATTTGTGCCATGGCAAGAGAACATTATCTCCTTCTATAACTGTTGGTTCCGTTGGGAACAACCACAACTGTGCTCTGGAAATGCACACGGCCCACCCATCTCTGAGAGAGAGAGAGAGAGACACACAGACACACACACACACACACACACACACACACACACACACACACACACACACACACACACACACACACAAAATAGGTATTGTACCTGCACGAGCGGGGGTCTCCAGCGCAGGTTCTTCAGGGGCGCGGGGGCAAAGCTGCAGGATGTCCCAGAGGGGCGTTTCTTCACCACCAGCACAACCTCCCCTGGTCCCGCCTTCAGCTTCCCCACCAGGTGCTTCAGCTGCCAGCCCACCTGGACCAATCACAGCACAGCACAGAACACCTGCACGTCAACACCATCAAAAGCATGCGAAATTTCTTGGCACAGAGTGGCGGAACTATAGGGGGGGAAACGGGACACCGGCTCCCTATTGGTTCATCAAGCTATGTGCCCGCCTCCCCTCTCGACTCAGTTATGCACTCATAGGGACAGACTTGTAAATCGCAAAATCATGAAAAAAGTTATGGAAGACATTGTGCGTGCGTGCGTATCACATACCACAGTCTGTTTGTTGACTTGTATCACCTCATCTCCTGCATGGATCCTCTGGGTTCTGTCTGCTGGAGACTAAACAACACACGCGTACGACGTTATGGATTGCAACTTAAATCAATTTGTGGGATGGTTGGACAAAATTGCTAGGCTTAAAAGAAAATACATTTTCATGTGAGTTGCCAATTTCGTCCAATCATAAGAGAAACAATTCATCAGCTTCAATTCTATAGTGTTCTCTCTCCGTATTGGATCAACCTGGTATCCCGATCTTAAAATGGATTTAGATTTAGTACTCTAGACAGATGAGTAGACCGATTAGTGAAGAAACACTCTACAGCAGGTGTGGGCAACTGGCGGCCCCCACCTTCACTTAATGCGGCCCACATGTTAATATCAGAATACTGATATAGTATTGATTCAAACGCGCTTGATCAGCTACGACAGTAATATTTTTGCTACGACAGTAATATGCAATGTGGCCCTCTGGAGTGAGTGTGGAAATATATTGGCCCTCGCCATCGTCAAAGTTGCCCACCCCTGCTCTACAGCAACAATGAAAATACAAAAACCCATCACGTACAAGTCGTATAGCACCCCTTTCAATGATGGCAAAAGTATTATGTGGTGATTTATTTGAAACCATATTAAGCGAGTGCCCTCACTCACATTCTCTGTGGTTCCTGTGATGACATGTAGTCCATCATATGTTGATTTGATGTACATCCCCTAGAAGAGAGAAAAATATCATCCTTTCATCATTTCGTCTCTTTATCTTCATAAAACGCAACTTTGGGTATGTTGAAAAGCGCTATAAAAATGTCAACTCCTTCAACAAAAATAGGCAATCTTGGCTATTGTGGCTGAATGTTCGCCAACTATGAGGTTAATGTGGGTTAACACATTAAGACTGGGAAGGCAGCATGTGTCATTAAATTTTAGATTTTGGATTTGAGCTTAAAATGCTTTTGATATGCTATTTGTGTGTGCTCACCAGTCCCTCTCCAGGCTTGACGTTGGTGATGCGGACTTCCTCCAGGCAGGTCACATGACTCTTCAAAGGGTCAGAGGTCACACGCACCGTCTGCTCACAGACACCGTTCAGAGCCCTTGACTGTGCATGCACACACACACACACACACACACACACACACACACACACACACACACACACACACACACACACACACACACACAGCGAGAGAATACATTCATGATCAATGATCATTGACGAAAATATCTTCCAATATGAAAATATACGTAGTGAAATGAACTACATTACAAAGAATTACACTACAGCCTTTCTCTTCATGGAAAGTTAGCATGCTGAAATAGAAGCCGTCGTTCGTGCATTAAATGAAAGATTTTGAAATGACCAAACCTGCCCTATCGATGATGTCACTAATGAGCATCAGTGAGGACCAATTACATGAAGATACTGTAGGTTGGAAATAGGGGAAGGCCCTTTAATGTAATTTGGAGAAACAGAGAGTAGTAACAGTGTTCTGATCCCTTTTCCCCCTCTACTAAGCTCATGGATCTGCTGTTTTTGAAAATGTTGTCAAACCTTCACCTAATAAAAACGGACAGAAATAGAGACACCAGGTTGAAAGTGTTTTAAAGGAAGTTGTGGGTGGGTTTCGTTGAACCCTCACAGGAAGTGTTACCTAACACAGGAAGTGGATAGAAGGGCTTCTGTGAAGCCACATGACACACACACACACACACACACACACACCAAGGACAAGGACGGCCAGCACATACAGTATGACAGGAAAGAGGAAGCGAGTGTTTGTGTATTTAGGCTAAACGTGCGTGTGTTTTTGTGCACGTTTGCAACCCAATGTGACTGCATGGGGAGTGTTTTCTTTGTCGGCCGATATTTGAAAAGATCTTTTTCGTGGGTGTCAGTGTGTGTGTGTGTGTGTGTGTGTGTGTGTGTGTGTGTGTGTGTGTACGACTATGTATGCACACACGCATGCGTGTGTATGTACGTGTGCATACTGTACGTGTGCAATTAGGATCTCTGGCCAGAGACGATAAAGAAGCAAAACAGACACTTACGACTTCCATGATCTTCTCCTCCATCTCGTAAACAGTGCAGTCCTGCAACGAAAAAACACACGCAACCTTGGGTTGAAATCTCATACAAAACTGTGGGTTTTAAATCTCATAGATATCACAAAACTGTGGGTTTTAAATCTCATAGATATCACAAAACTGTGGGTTTTAAATCTCATAGATATCACAAAACTGTGGGTTTGAATGTGAACTGATCAACGCGGCGCATGTGCTAAAGTGTAAATAAATGAGGCTCAACTGTGGAGAAAGATGGGAGATCTTTTCACAGCCTATCTGGAAGTACATCTCGGAACCACAGAGAATGGTAAACAGAGACACAATAACAAACAGTGGCTTGAAGTGAAACAGCCATCCGAGACAGCAGAACCCGAGCGAGCGGCGGAATGCGGGGCGGCTCTCCCACAGATAGACTCCTCCAGCGGTTAACGACGTCAGGCGGCATTTATTCACCCCAAACACATTCTGAACACATGTGTTCCCTTACAGCTTGCACTTCATTCCATAATTGATTGCAAATGGTTCATTTTGAATTCCCTTAACCACTTTAAGCGCTGTATGCTTTTGCAGTGCCGTACGATGAATAGTGAAAACAGAGGGTCTGCAAGCTTGACATGCTAATGTACTAAACATCAAGTGCATATATGCTGTATTTAATACAACATTTGCTTTCTGTATACTTCGTTGCTGTCGGGCAGAAACCTCTTATCTCCATTTTCGAACTTTACGTGTTTTTTTCCCCGTAAATATACTGTATGCCCTACTTGATCATACAGCGTCACACCAAAGCATCAAAAGTAGCAGATCCACAAGCTCGAAACACGGCACGTGTAGTTGTAGATCTGCTACTTTTGGTGTTTTTGAATTTGAATCATGAAAATGAACAGTTTTAAACAAATGACAGATACAATATGCTGTATGTACTGTACATACCGGTAATATATATCTTTCTTTGATTACTTTTGACTTGAGTATTTATCATTTGAACCATTTCTCTTGCCAGGACCAGGTACAGTGAATTGTCCTCACAATGTCTATTTCTACTATACTTGTGGGGACATGTGGTCCTCACAAACATACAGTACAGTAATGCAAGTACACTCACCATATGAGTCACAGCCCCTGATGGAGACCGACTGTACATGTTAAGATCCAGTGACATGTGTTGAAGGCCCTCACTCAGTGAGGTGTGTCAGTGTTTGGATTTCCACAGCTTGTGTTGGTGTGTATTGCAACAAGCGTGGTGACTTGCCAATGATACTGTATGTGCACACTGTACTGTGTTGTGGAATGCTGGACGCGCACACACATGGCTCATGATGCCCAAGATTTTAATCCGACTTAGGATGCAGGGATTCCAGGCCAGAAGACCTTTGCGGATTGTGCGAGTAGGCCTGACTGAGAGTCCTAGCCTGGTGGAACCACTACCCCTGCTGGACAACATTTGCATTCTGCCAGAAGGTGAGTCTGGTATCTCTCGGGCAGAGACGATGTTAACTCCGGACCAATTCTGTCCGGAGCGATATGCAGCCGTATGGGACCGCTAGAGGCTGAATCAACGCGAGACTTATGACCTATTGAAGCGGTGCCACAGCGTGAATGTAAACTCAACCTAACAAGACTACAACTCGAAATGATTATGGAGATATCAGATTGTTGTCCCGCTGCTTCCGGCTTCATCGTTTCTGCTTGAGAGAGCCCAGATGCAGGCAGGAGGAGGGAACTTGTGAACTCAATACTGCTGCAATCTGGCAGTCAGGTTATGAGAGTCCCCCCTGGCCTCCCCCTAGGCAGGAAACACTTCTCTGTCATCATTCTGTGTTTTTAACCTTCTCTCCTCCGATGTTTCCCAAACACTGGGTCGCAGAGCCATGTTTATGGGTCACGAGTAAATATCTCTCTTTTGTGTTTATTTTTTTCATTTAGGATTTAGTCATTATTACATATTATGTAAACCAAATTTTCAGGAATTGGAATTAGAAAAAATATTCTAACATAAAAATGAATAAATCAATGATAATAAAATGAAAGGAATGAAGGTGTGAAAGCAGTGAGACGTGGCTGACCTTCTGCACGGTGGAGGTCAGTTCCAGACACAGCTGAATGATGCTGTTCTTGGTCCCAGAGAAGTCGCTGATCCCCGCCAGAGGAGTCCTGACAGACCACACACACACACACACAGTCACACACACACACACACACACACACACACACACACACACACACACACACACACACACACACACACACACAAAATATGCCATCAGTCACTTCCTCTTAAACTCCACAAAACACAACCACTGAGAAATCTAGCTGTGGCCTTCATATCTATTAATATAAATCTGTAACAACTAATAACTGTACCTGTAGTAGAGGAAAGATTTACTATATTTGCCTCAGAGATGTAGGTAGATGTATAACGATAAAGGGTGTCAAGCTATGGAATAGATGTAATGATGAACTGAAATAATGTGGAATAAGCACACAAACTTAAGAAGGTATTCAAAAACAAAGTAAAATAAATAGCTACACAGAGTAAAGCTGCAGATCAAGTGTTACTGTCATTTGTTTTGTTTTTTTGTGGAAATTACATTACTACGACTATAATGTATAGCACTTTTATTTTATTCTTTTACTTGAACTGTTTTTGTTTGGAAACCTGTAAAAGGGGTATACATATATTTAATTTGTATTATTTTAAGTTAAATGACAAAAGGGTAGACCTAATAAGCTTAGGCTTTTTTTCCCAGACCAAGAAAAAATAACTGTGATGAACTAAGAATGTTTTTGTTGGAAAAAACAAACAAACTAATAAACTAAATTAAACTAAACTAGTGGAGTTATAGAAGTAGAAGTACTTGGCTAATTTCCTCCACTAATGTATGGTGGTTTGCAGTAAACCCTGCACAACATGACATCATGTTGTGTTGAAAGAAGCTCAACAGCTGCAGTTATCTGACAATGCAATGTTGTTATATTGTCGGGCAGAAACCTCTTATCTCCATATGTTGTTGTTGTTGTAAATTAATGAACTTGATCACACTAAAGCGTCACATAAAAGCATCAAAAGTATCAGATCCACACGCTCGAAACGCTGCTCAAAGCAACGCATTTTGAGCTTGTGGATCTGCTACTTTTGAATTTGAATCCTGGACAGTTTTGGACACTTGAGGTTTCCACCCGACACAGGGACGATCTGTTGTGATTTCACACTGCCAGGCTCTTCAGGAATGCCTTTCAGGCCCATACAAGCCACGGAGTTACACAAGACTGCCAACACTGCCAGGATTAAGTGGCCACCAATCTACTGTAAATAAATGTACAATATGTTATCACGTTGATGTGAGAGACACTCTTCAACATGTCTTTGCGTTATGTCGAAGCGTTTCGTCTTGCAGCTGTGTCGTTTTGCATTGCATCGAGACTGGTTCTAAACATGGAGTCCGGGGACACCCAGGGGTCCTTGAGGGTCTTCCACGGGGGTCCCGTCTCACACTGTGAGAGTGTGGACTAGCCAACACCAACCTGGGACTACTCCTGGATCGCTGCCTTCCTCACTCTCCTGTCATCAGGGACTACTCTTGAAGCGCTGCCTTCCTCACTCTCCTGTCATCAGGGTCTTGAGCTCTGCAGTGTTGCTAACTTTGCTAGCAACACTTACTTTTAAAAAGAGTTTAAACATCCTTTTTTGTAGCCATTTGCACACATGAAGCCCACAAAACGTCCTGAAAACAGATGGAATGTCTGGACTGTAAAACCGCTGCTTTAAAGGAGCCCGACAGGAAGACACTCGTTAACAACGCTGTTAATGTCCTCATCACCTGAATTCCTCACTGACAGTTAAGTGAAGAATGCCTTACTGTCCCTCCGTGCGTTTGTGCGTGTGTGTGCGTGTGTGTGTGTTTGTTCTTTTGTACGCACACTTGTGAGTTCACCAATAATGTTATACTATAACTGCTGCCATTTCTGCTTTTTTTTTCACAGTTTATTTTAAAATGTAAGAAAATTTTCCAACATGCAAACAATTATCACGATTAAATAATTACGATTAGACAATTATGTGACAGGGCCAATCAATCAATCTTCAACCAATGGCATGTCATTACCTGTCCAGCCAGGTCAGCAGACTCTTGGCGGCAGAGATCAGCTCCACCACGGCCGTCAGGAAGGCGTTGGAGGGCTTGTGGGCGGTGACGCCGTCGTAGGCGGGGTTCTTCCTGCGCTCGGACGCCGCGTTGTGCAGGTTGTGCGAGGCCGAGCGCATCCGGCCCACCAGCGTCTTCAGGTTGTCCGACTCCACGCCATAGTTCTACAGGGATCAGAGGAGTCAAAGGTCACGCCACTCCACAGTTCTACAGGATTAAAAAGGGCCACGTCTTCATCACAAATCGCTTGGACTATACTGCAGTGGGCTCTATGCACACACGCCACTTCCTTGTAAGCGTTACCGATGATACTAATGAAGGCTGTGTTCCAGTCTGGTCAAACAGAGTCAGGGTGCTGCTATTGTGCGTGTTGGCTCACTGGAAACACTCCGATACACCAGTGGCTCTCAAAGTGTCCCTGAGTGCATGGGTTCCAAATGGCCCCATACGGGTGTGTAACTGAGTGTACAAATGGAACAAAACATTTACAGAGGTGACCCACTAAGACAAGAATGAACCACTGACTGGTCTAGTGCTTTTGAACCTGGGGTCTGGTCCTGATGAACCACTGACTGGTCTAGTGCTTCTGAACCTGGAGTCTGGTCCTGATGCCTGCAAGCTCACAACGCGGCGCGTTGCAGATCTGATATTCTTTTGCTGTAATTGAACATCATTTGAAAAATGTTTTCGCTGACAGTGACATTCCCAAAAATAGACACGCACCAGGTTGAAAGCGCTTATGAACATAAATACACACACAGAGGCAGACAGGGGGAGGAGAGACAGCTTGCTGGCAGGCAGACCAAAGACCAGACGAATGTTTTTATAAATCCTGCGAAGGGACAGCTGAGATCGGCACCCTCAGCCAAGCGGGTTCACCCGTCCATATGATGCCAGAAGACCACATTCCTGACCACGTCGGGTCGAGACCGCGTAACACTCTGTCATAACCCGCAGTGACTGATGGGCGATTAAAGCCACCAGAGTCATTCTCATGACCCCTGGACCCCCCCCCCCCACACACACACACACACACACACACAGAACTCCCACATTCCTTGGGCCCAGTCACCATAGCGATCATCTGACCAGAAAATATTCCGGCCTGCGTCAGCTTCAGTCAAAGCAAAGCCTCTCAACTCAAATCGCAGTGAAGTTGTTAGCAGAAGCATTAGGCCGTTGTTATAACTTTAACACTAAGCCGTTCAATAACACTCCATGTTAATGTTGGGAGTCACTTCACTGCATGGGACGAAACAGGAGAATAATATTTTCTCACATCTCTAGGAGTTAGAGGCCTCCATTTGGTTCTTAACTATTAATCATTTAGCTGGGGACCGCTTGGAACCCCCCCCGAGGACCCCTGGGTGTCCCCGGACCCCACTTTGATAACCAGAGTATAGGAGCAGGGACAGAGAGAGCACAGGGACATGTGAGACAGATGCACTCTCTACTGTTAAAACAGGAAGTGAGCACAGGGACATGTGAGAAAGATGCACTCTCTACTGTTAAACAGGAAGTGAGCACATGGACATGTGAGACTCATGAGGGACATGTGAGACAGATGCACTCTCTACTGTTAAAACAGGAAGTGAAGGTGGAGTCTGGTCGGAAGGAAATGAACATAGGAAGTAAGCCATGTCTGTGAGGAGCCGGTAATGACATCATGATGAGTGCGTGTGTTCCAGGGAGGGAGAGAGAGAGAGAGAGAGAGAGAGAGAGAGAGAGAGAGAGAGAGAGAGAGAGAGAGAGAGAGAGAGAGAGAGAGAGAGAGAGACAGAAGGACAGACAGACAGACAGACAGACAGACAGACAGACAGACAGACAGACAGACAGACAGACAGACAGACAGACAGACGGACAGAAGGACAGACAGACAGACAGACAGACAGACAGACAGACAGACAGACAGACAGACAGACAGACAGACAGACAGACAGACAGACAGACAGACAGACAGACAGACAGACAGACAGACAGACAGACAGACAGACAGACAGACAGACAGACAGACAGACAGACAGACAGACAGACAGACAGACAGACAGACAGACAGACAGACATTTTAGATATAGGGACCTATTTTCGTCAGTGCTAAACCCCTTATCCCTAAACATCTTTGCCTTTTTTTTTTACTATTTTGTTTAGGGATAAGGGGTTTAGCACTGACGAAAATAGGGTGAGCGACATGCGTGCGTCCCCAAACCTATACATTTAGCCACATAAGCCCCATTTCAAGAATAGCAACAAAATATATATAAAAATAAAAACTCACAATGAGCATTGGGAGATTGGAGATTGGCTATTTCTGCTATTTAACAATTATATAGAAAATCTAGGAATAATTAGGACAAACTGCTAGGACAGTAAACAGAGAAACAGTAGGGGGGGGGGGGGTCTTCTTCTTTTCCTTTCATGCAGTCAAGTGCCTCAGGTCATGCAGATTCGAACCAGGGACAGCTGTGAGAAGGACGACATCATCTCTGTCTGGTGGAAACCTCATGGTATGTCCAAAACCGTTTCTTTTCTGAATCGAAATTCTAAAATATTTATTAAGGCAGCAGATCTACGACTACAAGCTCTCGAGTTTGTAGATCCGTTACTTTTAATAATTGTGTGAAGCTACAGTATGATCAAATATAAGGCATAACATTTACGAAAGGGAAAAAAAGTTTGAATATGGAGAGAGATAAGAGGTTTCTGCCCGACGACAACACAATCCTTATGTATGTGTGTGGTACGCAATCTTCCTCTGTGACTCACTGGAGCACTCCGAGAGCTTGTATGTGTGATGGAAATGTAGTTACATTTTCTATACCTGTCAAATAGCAAACAGTTACATTTACTTTTAGCACAAGGTTAAAAAACGTTTTCTTTTGTGCAAGGGTCACTGGGATCAGTTGTGCTCTCGTGGCGAACAGGAAGCACATGTGTCCCCGCCCACCTGTCAAATAGACCCCCCCCACACACACACACACACACACACACACCCACACACACACACACACACACACACATACAGTACAAGGACACACACATACAGTACATGCACGCACAAAGACACAAACGTATTGTAGGCCTACACACGGTTCTGTTCACTTCACTCTAACACGCACACACAGATGAAAAGCCATGACAGCATTGTTCCAGTGGGTTCAGATCAGATGATGTTGATTCTCTCTCTCTCTCTCTCTCTCTCTCTCTCTCTCTCTCTCAAGCCCCCAGGGTCACGCGTGCTTGTGTGCGAGCGAGCGAGCGTGCGTGCGTGTGTGTGTGTGTGCAATGCGTTTGTTTTCCTCCTGCTAAGGAGGCAGAACAGAGGACAATGCAACAAGCAGAGATGGGCAGTATTTGAAATACATGTATTTGAAATACATGTATTTGAAATACGTTTTTGTATTTTGTAATTTGTATTTCGCTGGGATGGAAGATGTATTTAGATACATATTTTGACCCAGTATTTGTATTTTGTATCAAAATACATTTTCAATGTATTTTGCCCATCTCTGGCAACAAGCCACCAAAAAAAACTAAAGTGTGATGCTTCAGGCCTGTCCCTCTGCAGCATTAACAACTTCAAGTGCTATTCTGGGGGGCGAACATTCAGTGACAATAGTAGACGATCTAAAAGCTCACGAACATCTGAGGTTTTTGTGGAAACATTCGAAAGATTTCTGGAATTCTTTTTTCTAGGTTTTTTCTTTGTAGGAAAGGTAAAAAGGCGATGTTTAACAACCCATAAAAACAGGTGCTTGGGGGGAAAACCTTTAAGACAGTAAATAGAGAGAGAGAAGGCAGGAGAGAGAGGGGGGGGGTGTTATGCAGTAAAAAGCCGCAGGTAGGATTTTAAACGGGGTCAGGGGGCAAGGGAGGGAACATTTGTATTCTATCAAAGATGCATTTAACCATTTAGACCTGAGGCAGATTATACAAATGCCTTCTAAATCAGTAGTTCTCAAACTTCTTTGTGCCAATGACCTCCAAATCGATAGAATATATACGTCCTCAGAATTAAAATAAGTGTTAAATGGCACTATATTCTGATAGTACTCATTGCCACTGTAGAGTGTTTGTTCAGTAAATTATCCAATCACAATAGAGAAGTCAGACAGGATACAGATTAAACAGGTGAAATTGAAAGTGATGACACGAAGAAATGAGCAGACACAATTGATGACCATATGCAGACCGCGTCGTGGTAACTATGTGCAATTTCCCATTGACAGCCCATTCATCCAAACAGAAAAGTACTATCCGATTGTATTAAACAGCGTCCAACAAGCTGTACGAAAAGCTTGAATTATCGTCTTTCAATCTGCAAAGTGTTTGTTTCATAAAAATCCACCATAGAAATCTTAGTCAACAAATTCATCCTTGCAGATGATGTCAGAGTTTGGAAGCACTCGTTATCAGTAAAGCAACGTCCTGCTGCCTCCTGCATTATGTGCATTATATGCTAATTCAGTTTGCCGTTCAGTGATATCCAACGAGCACTTCCAAACTCAAATTGCCTCAATTGCAGATAATAAAGTATCCAAATTCCAATCAATCAAAAGTAAAAAACTGACCCCAATCAACACCATTTTACATTATCATCGGTGTGTGTGTGTGTGTGTGTGTGTGTGTGTGTGTGTGTGTGTGTGTGTGTGTGTGTGTGTGTGTGTGTGTGTGCGCGCGCGCACATGCGAGCGTGCGCATGAGTGTGCACATACGTGTGTTGTCAACAGAACAGATATAGAATGATAAAGAAGAATGTGAGACTTGTCGTATCCTGTAAGTCTCTCAGGGCGTGCCGTTACGGTAGATTTATTGCATTGGGAGGATTTAATTATCTATAATATATGGATAATATTTAAGTAGGAACCATGCACACAAGTATGTGATGACTAATGTACATAATTATACAGTACTTTACCATCTTTCTTACTACTGTTGCCATTCTTTAGTATTTATTTGTTTGTGTAATTACTGCTGCTACACTGAGAATTGTACTCTTGTGTGCTCGTGGCCAGTCAAGTAAAACATCTTGATCTTAAAATGTACAGATCTACAAGCTCTGTGAGCTCGTCAATCAGCTGTTTCCGCTGTTTTTGTACGACAACATGTCGTCTCTGTCGGGTGGAAACCTCATATGGCCAAAACTGTTACTTTTCAGGATTCAAGTAAAAAAGAAAACAGCAAAAGTAGCAGATCTACAAGCTCAAAGCGCAGCGATACGGCCCGCATTTCAAGCTTGTAGGGCGTTACTTTACAAACGGATCACAAAAGTTTGAATATGGCGATAAGAGGTTTCTGCCTGAAATCAATCATATGAAATTGGGCTCAAGTACAGTAGGCCGCATGGCTGTTTGAGCTGCAGATGTTCAGAGAGCCGGGCTGCACGTCAGGACGCCCAGATGTGGACAACATCTGCCCTGCCTCGGGCAACACCGGCAAGCTCTCATCATCATCAACACACTAACCAACGCAGCGGAAGAACGAACAAGAGAGAGACAGACAGACAGACAGACAGACAGACAGACAGACAGACAGACAGACAGACAGACAGACAGACAGACAGACAGACAGACAGACAGACAGACAGACAGACAAGGTGTTTGATGTCCATATGATAGTGAACCTTCTTCCACCTCAGATTAAAGACTTCCATGTGCTGACTGCAGGTGTGCTTCTCATTACAGACGACAACTACAGCAGCTTTCTACATATGTTTACCATGTACATTTAAGCTAGTAGGACTAGGACATACAGTCAGTAAAAACTGTGTTAATTACCGGACTAGTAGTCATACACTACAGTCACTACATGTACAGTATCTCAGTACATTTTGGCTAACAACTGCATACAAAGACAAGTCAACAATGTTTCTCTCCCTCTATTCCCAGCTTCCACGTTTCTCTGCTTTATCACTCTCTCTTTCTCACACGGCTGGTGCAGCCATCTGGACACCTAGGCTGCTAATTCTGACAGCGTGACATGTCGCGGGTTCGACTCCCGATCCCGACAACCTTTGCTGCGTGTCATTCCCCATCTCTCTCTCCCCCCAATGCCTGTCAGACTACTGTATCTTATCAAAAAAGGCACAATTTCCCATATTGCCACTTTTTCTTTCTCAATTAGTGAATATTTCAGAATCACTTTACTACTACATACATAAAGAACAGCATTTCACATTGTATGTTTTTTCTCTCTGCAACTCGTCTTGGCCACAAGGTTAGAGATTTCCCCACAAGGTAAAAGGTCACAGTGTCAACCAGATCAGGCCAAAAGTGTAAAACAATATGAACTCCCTGTTTTTCTCTGTGGGGGTCACGGCTGAGGTCGGTCAGTTCAGACATGTTTGTCACATGACATGTTTGTCACAACTCTCAGAGGAGGCGTCACTCGGAGCCATGATGGCTTCATAGTGGTGGAAAAAGTCTTCTTAAATAAGTTTCAATACTGCAATATAGAAATACTAATAGTATTACAATACTATATTGTAATACTACAATATAATAAAAGTCCGGAATTCAACATTTACTTAGTACAAAGTACAAAAGTATTGGCTTCAAAATGTACCAAAAGTAAAAGTACAAATTGTGCAGAATGTCCCATTTAAAAATGTATAATAATAAATCTACGAAAATAGCAGAGCATTGTGAGCTTGTAGATCGGCTATTTTCAAATGGCCGAAATGTATATAGGGCTGAAGTGGTTACTGTATGTTTTGTAATAATAATAATCAAATATATACAAAGTAACTAGTAACTAAAGTTTTCAAATAAATGTGTTGGAGTAAAAGTACAATATTTGCCTCTGGGATGTAGAGGAGTATAAGTAAAAGTACTGGAAATTGGAAATACACAGCACTGATTGTAAACTCATATAGGACAGTTGCTGACGCTGTACACTTGTACAGTAACTGTCAACAATGACAGTTTTTCAATAATGCTTTTGACAGCGTGGCTCTGCGGGAAGTTATCCATCTATGAGAGGGTCTGTCAGTGTGTCTGTGTGTGCAGAGCAGAGCTGGACCCATTCAGCGTCAACAACGTTTGTATGCACACTCACACTGCCAGTACTCCAGTAGGCCAAAGAAGTAGGTCTCCGCTATTCTTTTTTCACGTGCAACTACGTTTCAGAGTTTTTGAATAATTTCACTACGTTTTGTAAAAAATGTTTGGGTCAATGGGCTGAAACCTTGCCCACATTTGGAGTCATAGGTCATGGTCATGGATATTTTCAAAAATGTTAAAACAAATGCACGGAATGCAGCGCATCAGGCTGTAAACCACACTAGAATTCAATACAATTTGTTTAAAACGTTCTTTGTGATTCAGTGCTAACACCACCCGTTTTCCAATCGAAGTAATCTTGTTTTGTAGTGACGACACATTAACATTATCCGACTGCACATACAGTGAGTAAGATGTCCACTACATGACTGCCTGCCGTGTGTACACTGTGCACATCAAGTGAACTTGATAAAAAGAAAATCCTCACTATATCCAGTGGACACCTTGTTGTGCAGTTACTGTATGTCCAAAACATTTTCAGGAAATGGAAAAACAAATAGCCAAAGTAGCACATTGGCTCCAAATGGAGCCAATGTAGTTATTGTCTCCACCAGGCCGAAGGCATGGGGAGAGAGTATGTTTTTCACTCCGTGTGTGTGTGTGTGTGTGTGTGTGTGTGTGTGTGTGTGTGTGTGTGTGTGTGTGTGTGTGTGTGTGTGTGTGTGTGTGTGTGTGTGTCCGTCCGTCCGTGAAAGCATCCAATCATGAATGCAGTGTGCAATTTACGTGAAATCTTTCATGCACTTTCCTAGTTCCTACTAGGCTCAGGAATATATCCCAATTTTTGCAAAACACATTTTTGGAACAAAATGCCTCAAATCATCCAATTGCCATCAAAGGCATAAGAACAAATGCCACCCTTTTCACAATGGCCTATTATAGCGCCACCAGGAGGCCACAACCTTACCTGGCCTGGTGGAGACTTGTGCCCAGAGGGGCACTTTTTCTAGTTATTCATCATATCATCATGTTGCTATTTTGCTAATAGCTTCATTGGTTAAATATTTATAACACGGACATCTTTAACAGCTTTCAAGCTGGCAACCATAGTTTGGTCATGTCATTACAGTAGGTAAAAACCATGCACGCATGCAATTGCAAACAAACACACACACACACACACACACACACACACACACACACACACACACACACACACACACACACACACACACACACACACACACACACACACACACACACACACACACACACACACACACACACACACACACACACACACACACACAAAGATGACAGCGTCAATATACTGTAACATACTAGCTTGGTTTGTCTGATTGTGACAGAGTGGAGGCGCTCTGTTCAGAAGATAACAGAAGTTAGCAGCATGCATGATATTTTCCTGAGCACATTCTCTGGCATGGAAGCCATAAAGCCACAATAGAAACCAGTCATATCAATACAGAGATAAGACGTCAGTCCAGGCTGACTGGATCAAAGATATTATCCGACAAAAACGGTGATAAAACTTCACTTCTTTACAGCCAGAGCACTTAAATGTCGTACTTTTCCCCCCCACTGCAGTTAGTTGACAACTTTAGTTACATGTTACTTTGCAGATTTATAATATTAATACACATGCATTAACCACATTAAGCCTATACTTCATCTATTTGAAGACTGCAGATCTACAAGCTGACACAACACGTCCGCATCGTGGCGCCAAGTTGTGAGCTGATAGATCTGAAATCTTCCAAAATGTTTGAGAAACTCTGAAAAATGTTTACGCTGGTCTGTAAATCTGTATTTCTTCCACCACTGTACACACACAGATACAGAAATGCATACAAAGAGACAGACAGACAGACAGACAGACAGACAGACGACCTAACATTCCAGTGTAATCCCTTGTTCCTCCCCGCCCCACCCCCCATGAACAGCACACACTGTGACAATGTAAACACACCTGACTGAAACTTCAACACCTGATGTCACGAACAATGGCCTACAACCATGATTTCATCCATATACACAGTCACGTTGCTAGGAGACCAGCCCAAACTCATCAGCAACATCCACACGGCTATATTGGTTGCTTAACCTCTCTTAAGCCCTAGTTTATATGCACACAAATAGGAAAAATAGCCAATCTAGATGTGCTAGTATTGAAAACATAACAATGAAGTTGGTATCGAGTGTCTAGTCCACACCCACTTGACAGCACACGGACACAGTGGGTATGTGTTTATTTAATCAATATTGAAGTTATGAAACGAACGACAAGTCCAACTAAGAGGCTTAAAGCAGGGTGTATAAACCAGTAGGCCGCCTGTCACAATTATTACATAATGGTATGATCACAATGATTTGAGGTAATTGCAATAATTTTGTCATAATAGTGTTGAAAAAATGTTTATATACATAAAAAGCTGTAATAGCAGATCTGCCTGTAGATATGTGGATGTAAGCCTGTGGATCTGCGATTTGTTTAAAGGACCACTTCACCACTTTAACCTATCTTCATATAATAGGTCTTCACTAATAATCATGATAAAATGGCACAATTCTTTTCTCATAGGAGGGCTGTGGGCAGTTCAGAAACCCGTCCACCAGTGACATCATCATTAGGCAGATATTTATTTAAACAAGATTTTTTTGTTTGTTTTGTAAACGCCATTGACAATGGCAAAAGAGAAGGGAAAATTTTGTCATAGTCTCTTTATTGTTAATGGCGTTTAATGTTTGTGTTGTTTCACATCACCATTACATCACCTAATCAACATGTGTTAGACTTTAATATATTAGCGCCCCTCACTTCACACGGGTGTGATTTTTATTATCATGAGAACGATAGCTTCCATTTTCGCATTCCATTGCAACTTTTCAGGAATAGAAAGCCTGAAGTTTCTATTAGCTTGGATTCCCCATGTCGATGATGTTTTGTCCACTGGTGGACGGGTTTCTGAACTGCCCACAGCCTTCCTATGAGACACAGCCATTTTATCATGATTATTAGTGAGGACCTATTATATGAAGATAGGTTGAAAAGTGGTGAAGTGGTCCTTTAAGTATAAAAATAATGAATACCGGTATGTCATTAATACAGTATATATTTCCATCATTTGTCATCTCCCCCGTGCATATTTTGATTACCAGGCAAACATAAATGTATCCTTTATGTTCAAGGCCAAAAACTGTTAAAATCAATCGTTCATCGCAATCATTTGTGTGATGATCGTCGACTAACTTAAATGTTGTCATAAATGGAAAATGGTGCATTTATATAGTGCTTTTATCCAAAGCATTTTACATACACCGATGGCGGTGGAAACCATGCAAGGCACCAACCTGCAATTTGGGGTTCAGCGTCTTTCTTGGTCAAGGACACTTCGACACCAACTCTGGGGGAGCCCGGGATCGAACCGGGATGGTTACCGTCTGGCTGCTCTACCGACTCTACCCCTGAGCCACTCCCGCCCAATGGTAATGGGCCACTACTAACCAGAGCACACAGCAGGTGTTCGATGTTGTAAAGGTGACGGTGCTACTGTACTACTAACCAGAGCACACAGCAGGTGTTAAATGTTGTAAAGGTGACAGTGCTACTACTAACCAGAGCACACAGCAGGTGTTAGATGTAATGGTGACGGTGCTACTACTAACCAGAGCACACAGCAGGTCCACGGACTCCAGCACCAGCTCCTGGTGGCCCACGCGGCTCACTCCCAGCACCAGGAGCTCCTGGTGGGTGACCCTCAGCAACCGCTCCCCGTCCACCCCCTCCCTCTGGAAGGACGCGATGTACTGCTGGAGGCTGTCGTCTAGACCTGGGAGAGGGGGATGGGAGGGGAGGGGAGGGTACTTTAGTTTACGTTGCTTGTTCACAGTGTTAATTTGTATAAAAAAATAATTCAACCCTTTTCATATCACGGTCCACTATTTATCTGGCATCTGAGCCACGGACCACCATCTGATGACATTTAGCACATGGACAGAAGGGTGGATGGACTGAGAGAAAGAGAGACACAACGAAGGAGGGTTGTGATAGGTGGATGCATGAGAAAGCATTACGATGTGTCAAGCCTAATTTATACTCCGTTCAATGGTTTCCAAACAACCTTATTTTCCCCTTTGAGTCCCCCCTTCTCATATCCAAAAAAGGTCGAGACCCCCCAGGTGTGCGGAGCTCTCACACACACACACACACACACACACACACACACACACACACACACACACACACACACACACACACACACACACACACACACACACACACACACACACACACACACACACACACACACACACACACACACACGGTAACAACTTAAGCCCTACATATCCTTCCCATATGAGTAGCAAAAAATATGCTGATCTGCAAGCTCATAATGCACCAAGAACAAAAGTTGCATTATTAGCGTGCTTCACAATGATGTAACATGTGGGAGAGTTAGCCATGTTAAAGTTTTAGGATAATAAAGTCTGTAAGACAAGTTGGACTGATGTCACATTGAGAACATGCCTGTAGGCAGAGAGTGAATGAAAGCCGGTTATGAAGACTTAGTGAAAGTTCAATAAAGAAGGTCTCGTCTCTCAGGCTTGCTTTCTGCCCATCCATCCACCTTCAACCGCTTACCCGGACTCAGGTCGTGGAGGTAATTCCAACAGAGAGCTCCAGACTTTCCCCTTCCCGAGTAACATTAGCAACTTCCTCAGTGGGGACGTGCAGTTGTGCTATGGGAGTATAATGAATGAAGCTTGAGAGAAAGGGAGAGGATTGAGTTGAGTTTCTTCACAAAGAGCTCCATTCTTTGCGCCAGAGGAGAGGATGTGTGTTATGATCTCATAGCAGTCTGACAGCAGACTCGCACACACGCACACCCACACACTCTATTGACTCTTTGATGAAGCATCAATGCTGTTAACACTGTCCCGACACAACGCCACACAATCACACAACTTGGTGTCAACTTTCCATTTGCTTCAATTCACAGATGGAGTCAAGCTGTTCAAAGCACGTTCAATTCACGACATGGAAAACCGTTTTTTCACAAACCCTGGTGATTAAACGAAAAGATTCTAAACAATAACTCTTCATAAAATGAAACGGTAACAAGAAGACTCGCCCCGTTTCTGTTTTGCTCCCAGAATTTTCCCCAGTGAGGGGTGGGAGAGGCTGTACAGCAGACGGCTGGACTTTGAATTTCTCTAACTATAAACTTTCATGACAGCAGACAGCCTAAGTACAAATATAATTTATGAAAAGCTACTACATTGAAGTCTGTTCACAGAAGTTGTTGTAGGCTATGTGGGGATTATCCGACGAGGTACCATTTGAGTGTGCAAAACCTTACATATACTAAATAATACTAAATTGTTTATAGGGTCAATATAAGTAAAATAATATAGCCTTTCTACAGGAGTATCTTTTTATATTTTTCCAAAAAGAATACAAACAGCCAATAGCATATTACAAAGTTATCCCCCTCACTGGTGACAATTCCGGGAGGAAAAACGGGCAAGCACCGGGGCGAGTCTTCCGGTATTCGATGAAACAGACACTGATTTAACCTCTAACTGGTCCGGATGAGCAGGTTGGCACCCTGCATGGTTGCGTCTGCCATAGGTGTGTGAATGTGATGTACTTTGTAAAGCGCTTGGAACATAAGGAACCAACTAAAGCCGCCCAATATTAGGAAAGCATGTGATATTCGATAATTTTGTTCAATACCTCGATAGTGATAGGACAAAGAAAAAACTGTGACTGTCCTTTTGCTTCAGGTTAAGTTTAGCAAAATAAAGACATATTAATTAAATATGTAAAACAAATATCTGGCCTAACAAAAGGCAATATAATGCCTCTGAACATTATTACACATAGCCTAAATGCAATAATTATACAAGGATGGAAAAGAAAAATGTCCTTTTGGATTTGGGGATTAGTAGTATAGTTTCATGAGCGGCTACTGGAAAGAAAAAGTTCAGTTGAGAGGGGCGGGGAGGAGCAGCTGTGCTCAACTTGAACTCGCCACTAAACGGTGCTTTGCCGATGGGATGGGAGTGCAGCAGATTGGTGACACAATCCTTCACTTTGTGATACAAGCATCAAATTTGACAGGAATAATGGCTGGGACCCGTTAGCCACCTGGAAATCAAGGTTCAGAGGGAACAGAGGAGATGACTCAATGGGAAGTAAATTGGGCTCTGTGATGATGTTGAGCAACCTGTGGAGCAGTCATGTTTCTGTACTCTTCTATGGTTTCTGCAGGAGTAGGAAGAAATGCCAAACACGCAGGCAATCAAAAAGTGTGATCATAACGGTCTACCTGAATGCTCACAAAAGATTCAAAGAACCCTTACTGTGGCTGTGAGAGACTGTGACTCAAATGACAGGTGAGAATTATCAGTTGGACAGTCACAATAAGACAGTACTAAGAACACGTACGGCCCTATTTTCGTCAGTGCTAAACACCTTATCCCTAAACTTCTTTGCCTTTTTTTACCATTTTGAAAAACATGTTCAAATTGTTCAACTAGCCGATCTACACCAACACATTGAGCTTGTTTTTCAAAATAGTAAAAAAGGCAAAGAAGTTTAGGGATAAGGGGTTTAGCACTTTTTGGGGTTATGCTGGGAGTGTTTTGAGGCCACAAACTATCTTCAGGGCTACCAAAGTACTAGGGCCGGCCCTTGCAAGTTGCAACTCATGGGCAAATTGGGCCATTTGTCAGGTATTACAAAATGAACGTTACTAGCACTTGAATTCATGTCTTTAAATCACGCAAGGTGCGGTTGTACGGGTTTATACCCAAAAATCTAAGCTTTACAGAAAACCATGTTTGTTCTATGCTAATTTCAGAAGAATATAATTATGCATAATATATACGTCACCTCCAGCCCTGCACAGTGGCGCTTTACCGCTTCATGCCGACTAAAGCCCGATTTAGAATCTGCCGAATGACAGCGTTGTCTGCCATAGCAGACCTATACAAGCTCACAACGCGTTGTGAACACGACGCGTCGTGAACACGACGCGTTGTGAGCTTGACGCTCTGCTAGCTATTTGAGGGGTGTGACACGACATAATGACAGAGTATAAATCAGGCTTAAGAAGACGACGACACCCAGACGTGTCGCTACAGGCACTTCATCCTTGGCAAACAGGTGTCTGTGTCCACAGAGAGAAAGCGCTCTTTGACTGCCAGCACTGCACTGTTGATGTTGTCGACCAAAACTATGGCGAAAAACCAAATAAAAATGAAGCTATGACGATATATTGACAATTCGTACAAACAAATAAAAGCTAAACTAAAGCCTCCTGTTAGGGAGGGTAGTGGGGAAGAGATGCAGTAGAACTAAAAGACAAGTCAATTTTATGTTCGGTTGCGCTCTTAAAATAGCCGATCTACAAGCTCACAACGCGTTACATTGCGACGTGTTGTGAGCTTGTAGATCGGCTATTTTCAGCTTTCTACCAAGTGTAAAATAACCATTATGACATGATAAAGGCCCGCCAAAATACATTATAGACAATTGTAGTCGACTAAAATGTTATAAATGATATTTAGTCGACTAGACTAACTAGACTAACACTAATGTCCAGCTTTTGGTGTATGTGCACAAACTTTGTCCTACACAAACATTAAAAGACTATTGACAATGAATGGACAATTTCGAGTGTTCGTGTAAACACAAACAATGCGTAACACAAACATGGATGACGAAGGTGAGGAGACAAATTCCGGTTGGCCAGAATGAGATGATGTGTATGATGATGTACGATGACCAGAGCGCCCCTCACTTCACACGGGTGTGATTCTTTTTTTCAGATGACCAAAGACTATGACTAAACCAAATCAAATTTGTTGTCAAAATCAACACTTCCGCGCTGTCACTCTGCACGGTTACTGAGCGGTGCGACTCTGCGCCTTGTGCTGAAAGGTTGAGACTTTAAACTATGCACATCTCAAAACCGCTAGAAAGAAATGAACGTAGCATTAAGAAAACAACATGGTTTGTGGCGAGAAAGATGTGAAGGAAGGAACTGCGGGCCTAACAGTTAACCAAAGTAACCAAAGTAATCCATATAATCTGACGTCTGGGAGCAGCCAGAGGGTCAAGAAGAAACGATGACCCTTGGTTTAGTGAATGAACATAGAAGTGTGTCACAGAGCCACTGTTGACACAAGCCGTCACTAGGTAGGTTACTGTACGTACTACGTAGGTCAGGGGTTCTCAACCTTTCTGGCTGTGGACCCACGGAAATGCTTTGGCCATGTCTCACTTTTATGTCTTAAAGGCTGCTAAATGGAGCAAGACAAGCACAGAATCGAAGAATGAGTCCAACGTTTTATATGAATAATAAAGTTTAGATGGGTTGAAAGGTATCTATAGGGAGAAATATTCTATGTTCATAATGTGACAATAATGGTTAATATAATTGTTGTGGTTGATCAACTCAATTGATCAGCCTAACTAAGGGATCCGGCATGACAAGATAGGTAGGTATTTCATAGGTATTTGGCCGCGAAGTCCCATCAAAAATAGCTGATCTACAAACTCAAATCTGAGCTAAGCTTGTACATTGCCTATTGTCTAAATTAATAATAAAACAGGGTTAAACTGATTTCCCATGGGAGGGTCCCAGCCTGGACCCCACCTTGAACTGGCATATTGAACTACTAACAGCGTTTTAGAGTTTACAGTGTATTAATTATAATGTGTTAATTCCAGTAGTTCAGCTGAAGGGATGGAGCCGTGACACCAAAACACTGTTGGAGTTTGCTGGTACGATTCCCACTGTGGTCATGGTCTGTGTAATAAAAACAAATACACGAGAGAGAAAGAGACACTTGAGAAATGCATCCACCAAATGGTCTTACGTTTTGCACTGGCAACTGGCACCCCCAATGCTGTGCGTGTGCGTGTGTGTGTGTGTGTGTGTGTGTGTGTGTGTGTGTGTGTGTGTGTGTGTGTGTGCGCGCATGCGGTCATTAAAAGCACAGCAGGGCAGCCGTCTCCTGGTTGGTTTGGAATGCCACGCCAAGCAACAGATGGTTGACACTGGCTGAACGAGCAATGGTCAGAGAGAGAGAGGAGGGACAGACAGACAGACAGACCTTGTAATAAGATAATAATGTGTGCTACCTGACCTGTCAACTACTGTATTTTGTTAGACAAAATATAATGGCTAGGAATAGGATACACTGCAAAAAATGCTAAGAGCCCACTTAAACAAATACAACTAAAGACTGTTTATCCAATATGACACCAAGAAGCCAGGAGCTTGTCTGTCCAGAGTTTGTCACTGTTCTAACCAGCTGTTGTCATGTTATGTTGTCGTGTTTGTGGTGTGTGTGTGTGTGTGTGTGTGTGTGTGTGTGTGTGTGTGTGTGTGTGTGTGTGTCTCAGACAGGCAGGATCCTGTTCCTGTCACCTGAGGAGGCTGATGTCTGTAAACAGAACGCATGATGTACAGCCAGCCTCTGTGCACGCACACACACACACACACACACACACACACACACACACACACACACACACACACACACACACACACACACGTCAACATGGAAACAATACGGTAATGCAAAAGTAATTGCGATTATCTCAAATTATTGCGATTAGACGACTATGTAATAATTGTGAATTTGTGACAGGCCTAAATGTAATATATAATAATATCATTTTGAGGGTCCTTGACATGAAAATGTTTGAGAAGTTAGACTATAGTTAGACTAGGATAAACAAAGTACTAAAAACTCCATTAATCCCCTGGGAGGTTGGACAGTTAATCCAGTCTTTGTTAATCCACTTAAACGCTCTGCAATAAACCACAACCGGAGACAACTTTCTCTGTTGAGAAACAGAACAAGCCGTTGATTTAATTTATAGTCAAAACATTGGTATCGTTCTGTTGCAATTTCATTTCATCATCCCATGATATTGTCGCCTTCCATCAGGCTTTGGCCCGACGCCCGACCCACAAGGGTGACTTAAAACTCACCACAACATTTCTTACATTCAAATATGAGATTTAATGTTTCAATCTGGCGACCCTATTTGACATTTTTCTAAAATATTTCATATAATTAATATTTCCCTCCAAATTTTCAGAAATAGCTGATCTCTAAGCTCACAACACGTTGTCATGCAATGTGTTCTGAGCTTGTAGATCTGCTACTTTGGCTAACTGTGACTCCATTAGTTAGTATTGTTTTGTCACACAAAACTCACACATGCACACGCACACAGACACGCACATAGGGACAGAGTACAGACACATGAAATATTCACAGGCCGAGCTCTGGTTGCTAGGGGTTACCTTTCCAAACAAAGCGGGATGAGTGTGATGAGAGTTTGACAGTAGAAGAGAAACACCTGCTGCTTTGAGCAAAAACCAAAAAAACATTACAACACTATAATAAAACAATAAAACAGAGCTACACACAATTACTCATTTGTTGTGATGCAATATGCCTCAACGAAGGATACGATTTGTTCTACAGCCAGGTCTAAGAACAGCTGGTCGCTTTTATTGTCCTTCAAGCTGCCAAGAGCAGACTCTTCATTTGTAGCCAAAATTTCTTTTTTGTATTCATTAATTTTATTTATTTACAACATTTATGCCTACAGTATGTTCTTACATAATGTCCATGTCCACCGCATGGTGCATGAGACAAAGACCACAATACTAATGTAATTATTAATTAATACAAGAAAAGTAAGACAGGTTATCATGTTCTGTGATGGCAAAGAAGTCATTTAAAGGAGTAGTTCACCCAAAAAACTACATATCTTCTATCTATTACACATCCCATGAAGCCTTGAATTCATGGATGATGGAATATTTAGAATGAGCAAAAACGCTGAAAAGTAGGCTAACGTCAGTTAATCCACATGTGAGTGTGTGTGTGCACTCTGTGGGCATCGTTACAAATGTCATGCTACTCTCTCTCATACAGAGTTACAAACAGACTGCAGGTTAATCATTCACGATAACGATAAAAACACTCATTTAGACTTGATGGTGTCTCCCTGGTTAATGAGAGCTTTTCCACCTTTCACCCAAAACATTTATCTCCTGGACTTGGGTGTGTGACAGTTTAACTATGTACCCTTAGCTCAGCACAGTGGTTCTCATTCTCAACCTTTTCAGGCCACGACCCCTCAAAATAACCCTCCCCTGGGGGACTGTTAGTGAACCAGCAAAACACAAACCTTTATCAAGGCATCTAGAAAATAAATAGCGTTGAAATTCACATGAATTCAACCAATATCATGGCCAATATGTGACTACACTTCAGCAACAACAACTAAAAAACGCGTGGATGGACAATCATTATACTTCAACACTCAGAGAGGGAATCCAAACATTGGCTCAGTCAGTGCAGTGAATCAGCCACTGCTTTCATTGATACCGTGTGTGTGTGTGTGTGTGTGTGTGTGTGTGTGTGTGTGTGTGTGTGTGTGTGTGTGCTCTCAAATTCAACTGTGATTTATTGGCCTGGTCGTACATCAGATGAGTGTTGTTCACACAGTCAGGCACGTGCGGTGTTGTCTGCCACGGGTCGGGTGGCCCCACACCACAGACAGAATGACGGTGGAATTTGAACCCTGCATTCTAACACGCCCAGAGATCAATAAAAACAATGTTTATACTCTCCCTCTCTGTCTGTCTCTTTTGCGCTGTGGGTATGTCACTCCCCTCAATATATGCCTGTTGTGCATGCGCACACACACACACACACACACACACACACACACACACACACACACACACACACACACACACACACCCCCAGAACGGTACAAAGGAAGCATGTACTCTGTTAAAAACCAAGCCTATTCAAGAGAAAAAAAGGATTTCCTTGAGCATTCTGGGGATTTGTGGGAACAGTCTCCGACAACAACACGAGGCTGGAACCATTCAACAAAGTGCTGCATTCTTTAGGTCGCATTAAACGAACACACAACAAGCTTAGGACGCAAAACACAAGGTCCATACAGCATGAAGTACAAAGCCAACACGACATCCTAACAGCCTGAAGAAAGACCATTGTTATAAAATACAGTAGGATCTAAAGATTGTTCAGGATGTGAGTGAACATTGTTGCGTTTTTCCTCGACTGTTAACTTGGAAATCAGTTTAACCTATAGTGGACCAGTGACCATTTATCCAGCCCCTCAAACGGGGACCCTAAAATCAATGGGGACGCGGGTGGGTACGCGCGTGGGTACATTTTGTAGTGAATGTTGAAAACCGGGACATTAGTGTTTTAAGATATTTGTCGGGACTCGGGACACACAGATTGTAATCGGGACAATCCCGGCCATGCATCCCGGCCAAACCAGTAACCAGTAATCACAATTTGTATGGAAGTCAAGCCAGGGAATCGGGATTCACATCCAATATAACATCAGTGCAAGCGAAACATTCTCCAAGACTACTATAAGAACCAAAACAAGAGTATGAACTACAAAATAATTACACACATACACACCAACAGAAGTCATTGGTGACTGAGTTATATTTCACTACAGTGTGAGTGGCATCACTGGCATGTGGTTCCCATGGGAGTGGCAGTGTTTGACAGTCCTTAAGGAGACTAAACAGTGAATCATGCTGATAATAAAATAGTTTTCCCACCAGCAACTCATATCAGCATAGGGCTATGAATACCTTGAAGAGCCATCACGCATGCACGTACAAACGCACGCTGTGAGCTTGTAGATCACCTACTGTACGTACACTAAATAAGGCATAACTCCAACCCTGAAAGTCTAATCCCCGGCCTTACCCCAACCTCAATGTTTTCCCATGCAATCATAAGACTGACCCTACAAATCATTTTGAAAGTCTTCCTTGGCCCGGGAGGACCAAGGAAAAGCCAAAAGCCAAAAAGAAATGTAATCTTTCATTCATAATGTTCCAATAATGTTCAACGACAATTCAGTTGTTAATCGCAATTATTTAGTAAGTGCATTTTCATAATGGTGACAGCCCTAACAAAGACGTCACGTGCAGGAACAGTTTAGTGTCAGTCCGTCTGAACCACGGCTGAACCATGAACGTAAAAGTGACAAGGGAAAGAAAGGTTCAGCAGGAACAGGAAGAACATCCCAGAACGAGATGGCATCTGTCCGTTTCCGCTGATTCAGTGAAAAAACGTGGTGTGCTACCGGGGGAAGTCAGCTTCTCTCCTGATAAGATATGTACGTAGGAGGTGACAGACGTCTTGAGACAAACACTGAACGGTAACAAAACAAGTCGCACACACTACGCCCCTCTCTCCACCGCCATACGGTCATATGGAGCAGTGGCATGCACAAACAGTACATTTTGGTCCAACTGTCCTCACACAATGTTCCACACACAGTGCGGAGCGCATGGATGTTTTCAACTACAGCTGTTCCCATACCGATACCAGTAAGCTATCGATAAAAAGCTGCCGATAGTGCCTAAAATGCTGGTATCGGTGAGCATGGCAGTCTATGCCATTCCGATTTATCTTATGATGATTGTCATTTTTAATCAATTATTTTGAATGCCTCAGTTGATGTTGAACGATTGTTTTACACTCTCACTCTGTACTATTTATATTATGTTACTAACTTATAGCTGCACTTATTGATGTAACACCGCCACACTATTTTAACTGTGGGAGGTGCAGCCATTTGGTTCCATTTGTACACAGCTCCTCAACAGCCTTTTGGGGACCCTGCCAAAAGCTATTATTTGTATGACAATTGAATTAATCGTCAACTATAAGTTTCATGATGGTGAGATTTGTGACTACAGGGAGAGGTGCAAGCACCAACGTTGCCAGACTTTGCGAAAGAAACAAGCAACCAGGTCTGTGAAAACGAGCCGAAAAGAAGCAACTACGCTACATGTGCACTTGAATCCTATATGCATTGGATATTTGATTTGATATTGATCTGACACGTTGTGAGCTTGTAGATCTTCTATTTTCAAAAGAAATCTAGAAAAAAAGTTCAACATTTTGAACACAATCTGTGTGCAAATTAATTTGGGTGGTCCTTGATTTGAAAATGTTTTAGAACCACTGGGTTTTAATTAAACAACATTTCGGAAGGAAGCCCAAATAAGCACCCTATACTATTAAAAACAAGCCCCAGAACAAAACGCAAACCGGCAACTAACCGATATTCACAAGCAGATTTACAGAAGAACAAGCTCCAAGGTCACTTATAATAATGCAGTCATGGCAACACTAGTAAAAGAACATCTTGTCAGAGGCGATGGGAAACCTTGTGTCTCCAGATCCTCTCTCTCCTGCTTATCGGCAGGAAACCCATCAGAATGTTATCTAATCTAAATGCCGGTTGACGTCCAAAAGGACATTACAGGATTAACACTTGCTGAAAACGATGTGGTGTCAATATTGGTTTTGTCGCTCATATATTATATCCAGAGGTTAAGACTCCACGGTTTGTCGGTTCAAATCCCCAGCAGGGCCAGCGGGGATAAGTCTGGGAAAGCTAAAGCACTGCTCTTCCCTGCTTCTCCTCAACATCTGAGATCAACGTGGTTCTCAAACATCGTCATTGTCAAGGTCCCCCAAATTGATATGCATTTGGCTGTGGATCCCCATCTGAAAACATTTTGTGTTAGGTGTCCCTATAAGAGACGATTTTTGAGTGGTGCAACAACTCCAAGGAACAGCAATGTCCGTGTTGTTCACCTATGTGTCCGCCTATGTATGTGACGTTAATGAGCTCGAGTATGACTATTAGTACCAGTAGGGGCGCTGTTGTGCCAGAAACAGAGAGAGAGACAGTGCTGTACTGTTGCCTGCTAATGAGAGACAGAGAGAGAGGAGGGAGGGGGGGAGAGAGGAGAGTTTCACCACTCAGTTCACACATGTGTAATTTTTTAAAACACACACACACTCGTGTGAAGTGCTTTTATGATCATACATCACATTCCATGCTCAGCCAATCAAGTCATTATGATGACTTGTACTGGTCAGCTCCCAGTGACCAACCGTAGAAGACTGTGGTTGTACTGTTCAGTGCCTCTGTACTCTGTCAACCTTGATTGAATGTGAAATTTTGATTTACAATTCAATTAACTAAATTCCCCTGTATGACAGACAGCACCTGCTGCCACAAAACCAGAGAAATATGTGAATCATGCCTGAACACGAGAGTGAGAGAGAGCATTCCATGTAAACCTCCACACATGTACAGCACAGTATTTATACCTCTCTGCCTATAAACCAGCTCATCATCTGTGCTTCTCAAACACAGGCTCGGGGGGGGGGATATCTTTTGTCAGATATAAGAAAGGGTGGGGGGGGGATTCCAAGGAAGGGCTTGTAAAAACCACTGGCATAGTCATTGACAGAGTGGTAAATACAGTTCAAATCCATAATATATCTACATCCACACATCAACAGTTCCATGCACCCACCACCACCATCAATGCCTCAATGTTGTCACTTCATGGCTGAGTGACCGCTGCATGGGAGGGAGCACGTGTTTCAGAATGCCACCAACACTGCTGGAGAGTAACTAAGTGCATCACAAAATAGGGATGCCAGGTTGGAATTGGTGGTGAACCACTGGAACCCCAGGCAGCATCCATATTCTGGCGGGGAACGTTAGCCAAAAATTGCCGATCTATTTTGTATACTTTTGGTAGCGCTGCACAATTAATCGAAAAAAGAGTGCGATCTACAGTAGATTCATACACCTATGCAATATTATTTCTAAATATGAGCAAGAATCGTGCAGCATTGGTTGGTGTCCAATTCATTTTAGTTAGTAGTTACCCTTATATATTTGCTACAAGAGACACTTTAAGAGAGGTTTAAGTCAAGCACTTTGATGTACTGTTTAAAGCCACAGTAGTTGACTCCTCCAGGTGCCACATTTTGAATGTAAATGTTCAGCAAATACAGACTAAATACAAAAAATATTTTCATGGAAAAAATGAGAATCGTGTGAGAATCATCGTGATCTCAATTCTTATTTTTAAGTACCAATTAAGGTATAGAACTGCAAAATCATATATGTGCATTCACTCACTGCATCACGATATCGGATATATATGGTACGATATCTCTGAAAATCATGGAGACATTGTATCGCCTCGAGGACATTTATATGGCCATATCACCCAGTCCATGTTTGCCTTGTTATGTACGCATGTTGGCTAACTGACGTGACTTTGACACAGACGTGCAGACGAGGTGTCGTCGGCACCGTGGGAAACTATGCCAAGATAAACAGAGTTATTTTAACACCACCTCTAACATCTCCCCAGGAAACACGCACGCACACACGCGCACGCACGCACACACACACACACAATTTTATGAATATGAAAAAATTGCCAATTTTTTTAACCCCAACTATAAGTCAGAAATAGGAGACACAGCGTGTCTCGCCGCAACACGGTGTGAGCTTGTAGATCGGCTATTTTCTGGGTCATGACTCCGTCCGGCGGTCAACTATGAATCAGGCTGCAAAAGTCTAATCCTATAAGCCTAATAAAATCATTTTAATAAAAACATAATACACAGACACATACAAACATACATACACACACACACACACACACACACACGTGTACACGCAGACACACTTCATATTAGCTGCAGGCACCAAACTTCTTTTTGGCCGTCACGCACGCATGCACGGCGCACACGCAGCCACACACACGCGCACACACACACTCACACACGCACAGCAACAGCCATTTGTGTGTCATGTGTCATTGTGCTGGTGCCCAAAGGCACAAAACACACAGTTTGTCTGATAGGGGCAAAGATCTAAATGGCTTTAACCCATAAAGACCTGAGGCCGATTCTACAAAATGCCTTCTAATTCTATTTCTAAGCCATTCGTTCTCAAACTTTTTTTGTTCCAAGAACCCCCAAAATTATATACTGTTACTGTATATACAGTATATGGATATCTGTATCTCACCACATTTCTTTCACAGACCGCTTGCGCCCATCGGTTGTGGTACTGTTTTAGTGTGGTTAAGATTAGGAATAAGGTTAGGTTTAGGAATAGTTTCACTGAGGTTAAGGTTAGGATTAAGGTTAGGTTTAGGAATAGTTTCACTGAGGTTAAGGTTACTGTAGGATTAAGGTTAGGTTTAGGAATAGTTTCACTGAGTTTAAGGTTTGGATTAAAGTTAGGTTTAGGAATAGTTTCACTGAGATTAAGGCTATAAGGTTAGGTAATAGGTATAGTTTAGGGCACAGCTACTGAGGTACCGTTTAGGAACACCGGTCACCGCCGCCGGGTTTGACCCAGGGGGATCATGTTTTGGGGGCGATCGCTCTTGTATTCCCGCCCCCTAGTACTGTTTGAAACTTCCGACAGTGGAATGGAGAGCTGAAGCCTTTTTTACGTTAATTTAAAAACACCAACAGTGCATTAGAGGTTAGGTTATGAGTGGGTGGGTCAAACCTGCTCACAATAACAACTCCATTCAGCCAGAGAGGAACGCTTAAACCCTGGGGGGGGGGGGGGGGGGGGTGTTCAACCACACTAGACACTAATGAGGACCACTAGCCCCCACCGGCTTCTTGTATTCATTTGACTGTGGTTAAGGTTTAGGCACAGTTTTGCTGGGGTTATTTATTTTTTCAATTTCAAGTTTGGTAAGACAAGGCAAGGCTGCAATTGTATTTGTATAGTGCATTTCAACAAGATAGATAGATAGATAGATAGATAGATAGATAGATAGATAGATAGATAGATAGATAGATAGATAGATAGATAAATGTCAACACAATAACCACTGGGTCTTTATCCACTGGCCCATACAATACCATACAATGGCAATGTCAACTGATTCATAGCATCTAGGCTACATAAACTGTAAACAGCACGTTATTCTACACTGCCTATTAACCACTGTAGTACAAAAGGTAATATTTTGTCTTATCTTTATCTCTACCTACTACCTAGTACCTATAGTACCTATACTACTACATAATAACAAGAAACTAAAATCAACATCAACTCAGGCCACTAGTCCTACAGTAAACAATGTTCCAAAGTGTTTGACAGCAGCAGCAACAGGTTGGCAAACAAACTATAGATAGTGGGTCCACATGTGGTCTGGGTCAGGACTCAGGACTCAGGACTCAGCAGCACAGCACTAAGTGTTCTGTGACTATCGGGGAATAACTTTCATTGTGTCTGGAAACTAAATAAATAAATAAAGCAAGCGGCTGCGTTGACAAAGTAAAATAAGCAAATTGTGCAAAAGTCATAGCGGTCTAGTGGAGACGTTATTTATTTAGCTTTTTTATTCTAGTACCAACCTTTCATCCAGTCCACAACTTCTTGCGGGGTCCACTTGGTAACAGGGTCCATGTTTCTACTTAATTCTACCCGAGCACACACACACGCACGGGAACACCCGAAACGAACCAGGCAGTTTTTTTTAACCAATTAACATAATAATTTGTAACTGACTACTACTACAACAACACGGAGATATCCACTGACACACACAAGCACACACGCACGCTCTCTGCGTCCTCCTCAGTCCTCACTGCGCCGTGTGTGTTACACACTGAAACAAGTTCCCCTTCCCCTGTGAAAAGCTGCAGCAGCAACACGAGCGCATGGGGGCGGGTCCATGAGTCGGTGGTGTCCAATTACAGGCAGTGGTAATCAACGTGGGGTTCGGAGTTTAAAAAGTAAAATGTTCCTTTTTTTCTTTATTTTTCTGCTCATAATCTCGACAAACTTTAAAGAATCTCGCACTGAACATTTCTCTTGAGATTTAGGGCCTGTACTGTAAGGCAGTCAGGCAGAGGTTCCCAAAGTGTGGTCTGGGGACCCCCAGGGGTCCTTCAGGGAGTTCCAGGGAGTCCCCCAGCTATGTGGATAGTTAGGAACCAAATGCACCCATGGATTCGTAACTCTGAGAGTGTACAAATGGAACCAAATGGACCCATTCATTTGGTTCCATTTGTACACTCTCTTATGGGGGTCCCGCCTGGCATATCTTTTCAAATGGGGGTCCACAGGCTAATAAATGTCAATTTGGGGGTCCTTGGCACGGAAAAGTTTGGGAACCACTTCTGTAAGGGATATTTTAGGTAAAGAAAAGAAAGTTACAAATTTGGAGTCTAGTCTATGTTACTAATCATATTTCTTTGTAACAGGGGCCTCCCTGTCGCTGAACCTCTTTAAACTGTCACTTCACTGCACCCAGGCCCACACGTTTAGAACGACCACTGATTATATAGATATGAGAGGAGACACTAAACTACTGAAGTGTCCTCCAGATCAGATCAGATGCGCTCACTGACTCTTCTCTTCCCATGGGAACCGTTTCTCCAGAAACCTAAAAAAGAAAACATGCTTCAAGTAGGCAACACCCAAACAGCACATATTACAGAACGGGTTGTGGATGCAGAAAGATGAAAGCTGTAATTAGAGGCTACTGGAAGATGCTTTTTCTGTGCGATAATCTACTGTGTGAACGCTTTGGTGATAAGGGCTAGCTAGGATGGATGGAAGATTTGGAGCAGAGGTGGGTTAACTTAAATCTACGGAACTGTCTTGTCTAAAATCAAATCAAACTAAAACAATGTTTTAGTAGGCTATCTCTGATACAAGCACACAAAATGGGCATTGAATAAAAAATGGGTACCATTTTGATTGAATAGTAAATAAGTAATGATTTGGAAAAAGAAATAAGAAAATGTAAAGAAAAACATGTTATTAAAAACTATTCTTACTAGTATACCGGTAATGTATTCAAAAACTTAATAAACCACTTGAAACCTAGCGACCCTATATTTTGGGATGAACTACTTAGCCATCTGATCAAGCTCTACAAGCTCTGATCTACAATTGCCAAAATACAAGCTCATGCACAACATGTTGCAGTGCAGCGCATTGTGACTTTGTAGATCGGTTATTTTGGAGTATTGGAGTATATCCATTCCATTACCAACTCTACATCATTCAGCTGGGGACCACCTGGAACTGGTTGAAATCCACTGTCTTAGAGGGTATGCACTTGACATCATCATCATACCCGGAAGTAATGCGTGAACACCTACTGAGTGGCCTTGAAATCCCATGCATCCTATACCTAACAGAAAATTCATATCTGATTGCATTAAACAACGTTAAACTTACTTTGCCACTCACTGTGCCACTCGATTTGCCACTCACTTTATGCATGCGCATATATAAAGCGCTGGGGGACTCCGGTCAACTAAGTATATAGGAGGTTTAAGTGGTTAAATAAATGTATCCGAGTAAATGTAAGTCATTACTCCCCCACCTCTGCTTTGAAGTGAGTGAACACATGCTTTGACTTCCAGAGACATGCAGTTTGTTGGGCTGTGAGGGAACCCTCACATCCTGCGTGGGGGTGAAGACGTGGGGTTTCACCCCTGCTCTTCCACATACTTGTGGGCCTTCAAAGTCTAAAGAAACCCTCTCAGAAGAGGCGCTTTCCCATCAGAAGCATGTATTTTCCATGTTATTTGTGATTGTAATTGCCTGTTCCAATACTTTCAGCTATTTTAGCAACAGGCCGACAACATGCTATGGAAATTGCAGCAGTTGTTGTTCCCTTTATGGTGGGAAAAACCGGCTTCTTTTCTTCACAGGCGATGAACAGAGTAGCAGCAAACACACACTTTGGTCCATTTGCACATGCTATGCTATGCCTGTAGTGTTAGTATTCAGCTTATTACACTACCTCCTTGTGGTAAATACTGTCTATGACAGCAGAGGAGTGCCCAAAAAAATCGTACAAAAATAAAAGATTAAAATGTGTGTGTTTGTGTGTGTGTGTGTGTGTGTGTGTGTGTGTGTGTGTGTGTGTGTGTAGGCGTGTGCGTGCGCGCAGGTGTGTGTCACTAGTGTCCACTGTCCTGTCATTCAGTCAGTCAGTCAGGTTACCTTTCAATCAGGCTTGTCCATTGATCCTGCTCCTACTGCAGTCAGTGGCTTTCCCTCATGACCCCCAGGGGTCCATGGGATTCCAGGGGGGTACCCAGCAAAAGTAGTTAATATACCAGTAGCATGATGTTGTGGGTGTGGACTTTGTTGACATTAAAGGGATAGTTCACCATTTTTTAACTTATTGCTGAAATAATTGCCATGGTTGCAACTGTATTAATTGATTGCCGGAGTCCCGTGATGGGAGTTCTGCTCTGGTTTTGGTGAAAACTAGCGTCATTTGTAATGTTGACCTATTTCTAAAATATTAGCAGCCTGGTATTCTAGTAACCTAAGTAAGTTATGCTTAAACGATTAAACCTAACCTTATTCCTGTAAAACTATGCCTAAACGTAACTCCATACCTAAACTTACCCCAGTAAAACTATGCCTAAACTTAAGTTATTTCTAACCTTAACTCTCAGTAAAATAAAGAATACAAGAACCGCGGCACCGAGTGGTCGGCGTGAGATGGGCAGAAGAAAATCGAGGGGCGAGATGGTTTAGCTGATACCACCTGATACCACCAAGAGGTGCATGCATAGTCAAAGAAACCTTGTATGTATACCTTGATGCATGGAGTAGAAGTAAAATTATTGAAAATGGCAAATACTCCAGACAGTAAAGTAAAAGTACCTATATACACTCACATAAATACAGTACTTGTGTAAATGTTCTTAGTTACTTTCCACCAATGGAAATGTTAAACACTGCTGTAACACTGCTGTTGTGCCCCCAATGTGTGCGGATTGGAGTAACTTGCAACTATAAGTCCAGATGTCCACCCACCATCCACTTATTAGGACATTTTAATATAGGATACAGCCCGGATTCATCTGAATTTGAGGACTTTTCACATTAAACAAAATCTTTGATAATGGAAAAGCTTCTGTGGGATTATAGGTAGGCTAGTTAGTACTGTATTTAAATACAACTTTCAGTTTTAATCTTTTTGTTGAGGGGGGGTTCTGTTTTGTTTATTGATGAATTGAGTATGGATCACAATGGAAACAAGCCCCCTATAATTTAAAGATAACATATTCAACACACTAAAATTGGGAATGCATCTGTCATTTTATGTTTTCGCTATAGCAATATGTTTTTCATAAAACTCAGGATTCAGAACAGTGGTTCTAATCTAAGGGGAAATACTCCAGTAAAGTAAAAAAAAACACATTGCATTTAAGTACAGTACAGTACATTTTACTAACCCTATTCCGAGGGGAACATTAGCCAAAAATAGCTGATCTACAAGCTCACAAAGCCTTGCAGCTAGGTGTTTTGAGCTTGTAGATCAGCTATTTTTGGAGCAGAGGATTGGTGTAGAGGTAAAAGTAAAATACATTTTACAATCGATTTAGTTTTCAATATTGTTGACCTCTTCTACCATCTACCATACAACCATTCATTCAAGAGAGTGAGGGAGACAGAAACTATAGGTTACAAAATATATTGTAGGGTACAATAGTGTTTTATTTTATTTATTTATTTTTGTTGTCATTTGTCTTTATTGTCCATTATTGACCACATGTATCCTTCCTTTCCCATTTTGTACTTGCAGTTGTGGTTAGACAATTTGCACACATCAAATCATCATCGCAATTAATACCTGAAATAACACACACACACACACACACACACACACACACACACACACACACACACACACACACACACACACACACACACACACACACACACACATACATACCGTTACATACCGGTACATACATACATATACATGTCCTGTACACAAATTAAATGTAGATTAAAACAATATATATATTTCTTTTTTGCTGATGAAAACCGATTAAATAATCTGTATTATTTTGAGACCATTCCGATACCGATATGGCATTTTTATGGTCGATATGGCCAATTCCAATTATGCTACCGATTAATCGTGCATCCCTAATATTTATAATACAGAAATGTCGGCCATCTGAAAAGTTACTTCATGCACTCAATATGTTGTCCAGGCTACTTAAAAAAAATGATTTCATCAATGGGGCGTGGAATAGAGGTGATAAGCCTGTGGCACTGTTGAGGTGTTATGGAAGCCCAGATTTGCTTTGATAGAAGCTTTAAACTCATTTGTATTGTTGAATCTACTGTCTCACAACTTCTTCTTGACAATACAACCAGATTCTCTATAGGGTTCAGGTCAGGCCAATCGGCTGGTCATTTAAGCACAGTAATACCATGGTCAGTACAGTACACCAATTACTAGTAGTTTTGGCAGGTGCCAAACCGAGCTGGCCGTAAAGGAAAATCAGCATCTCCATAAAGCTTGTCAACACGCTGAAGCACAAAGTGCTCTAAAATATGATAGATGGCTGTGTTGACTCCAGTGTGAAGTTTTCACTGTCAGTGGACCAACACCATGCGGATAACATGGCCCCAAATCATCACTGTGTTTAATCGTTTTCAGAGTCAACACAACCAGTGGTTTTCCGGGGACCACCAGTGGTCCTTGAAGGAGATCCAGGTGGTCCCCAGCTAAATGATGGAGTTGGTAACCAAATGTGGTCCCCACAGAAAATGTTTTATTGTCAAGAGGAAGGCGTGAGACACTATATATTAGTATAATACAATTAGTATAATACAATACAAATTAGTTTAAAGCTGCTACCAAAGCAAATCTGAGCTTCCATAACACCTCAACAGTGCTACAAGTTAATCATCTCCATGCCCCGCATTGATGAAATAATTTGTTTAAAAGTATAGCCCAGACCATCACGTATTGAGTGCATAAATTAACATACTTTTCAGATGGTCGACATTTATGTATTATAAATGTTTTTTGTTGTTGTTATGGCCAGCCATAATTAGTATTTGTGTAGTTCAGTTTGTATTTGGTATTATCTGTTGTTTCGTTGTTCTGAGGTGGAGAGTTGATGAGAGCTGTATGCCAGAATCATGATTGAAAACAAAAAAAACGGTTTAAAATATTTCACTTTATGCACAATGCATTCTAGAATATATGAAAGTTTCACTTTATGAATTATATTATGGAAGAAAATACACACACGCACGCACGCATGCACGCACGCACGCACGCACACACACACACACACACACACACACACACACACACACACACACACACACACACACACACACACACACACACACACACACACACACACACACACTTTCTTTCATAAAACTGTCATTTACAGTGGTTCTCAATAGCATAATGGCCTACAAGCTCACACTAGTGCATCAGTTCATGCATGCTGTGCTGAGAGCTTGGCATACTGCCTTGAAAGATTGGATAGTGGACGTACATAATTATTCTTACAATAATATAACACTATTTCATTTTAAATAGTGAGTTCACATGCAAAAAGCCTGGATACACAGGATCATATCCTGACCTAGGTCTAAAATGTAATATCATACATGTTAGTGATTTGCCAATAGAACCATGTAAATCATTTAGCAAATAAATTGTCTGAAGTAGCTTATTCTATAGTAATTGTTTTCTAAAATGGTGGCTGTGGGTAAAATGAACCATTGTCCGGATGTAAATTGATCTTAATGGGAATCACAGTCACTATTCATATTTTTTTTATTAAGTCTTTGCTACTCAAATTATACTGAATGACCTTTAATATGTACATGTACATGTACATACTCATTTAAGAGAAGTTTGCAATATATATATATATAGTATTAACAATATTGCAAATAAGATTCTGAATAACAAACTTTATTTAATTGTCTTTATATTGTTTAAATAATAAATAAACAAATAAATAAGACTACCGGTATTTGCAAAAGGGAAAACTGTTATTATATTATTATCGATATAAGTTTACATTATCTGTTCAAGTTTAAGCTTTTAACATTAAAATATCATGTGGTTCAACTTACCCCTCGACTTGGATCAACTTAACCCTTGGGGCAAATTGAGCCACATGACCACTTCTTTTTTAAATAAGTTATATTTTCATGGCCCTTTGTCATAGATGCTTACTCATCATTTCAATTGATAGAAGACATCCTGAAATATGGGTAGATCATTAGATTTGACTGCCATCTCATTTTGCTTTGCTTCCAGGACAACTTAAGCAAAAAGTGGTTCATCTTACCAGGTTTTTCCAACGTTGTGATATAGTCAAAGTAGTCCTTTAGTGATGCCCACGTTTCGCTGTATGGGCCAATAGCGCAATCGCACCCGCCAATTCTGTAATGACACATTACGAAAAATTTACAATAATATAACACTATTATATTGATAAATAGTAGCATGTAAGACTCGATCGCTATACATAATAGGCCTAATCTAGAACAGAACAGAACAGAAGCATCTCTATTAAAGTTTATGTGAGATGAATTCAACTTTGTTCAGTATAAGAAAACAAACTGTTTTGGACGTATGAGGTTTCCACCTAGCCTAATGTATTTGATCGATTGTGACACTATAAAATAAATTTACGAGAGTCTGATCTTTTAGGCTAGTAGGGATATAGTTTACTTTCCACCCAACAGAGATCATATAGTGAATATAACAGGTTGAGGTCAAACATCGAAAACAATTGGATTGACATTCATTATCTTCTCAGTGAAAACATTAAAGTTACCTTCCAACTGATCCTCAATAACAACAAAACGATCCTGAAGGACAAACAGAATAGCACCACCAGGTGGCGCAGCAGAGTAACAGCAGCCTTCATCCTAAACTGTCACACTTGCTCCTGAGATCGATGATGAGTGATGACTGAGTAAATGTTACAAATGTAGCAGACAGGTCGGGATGGTTCAGCCTTTATAGCTCAGCACAAGGTCATGAATGTTTAATGTTGTACACAACTTCTATCAGTGTTTGTGGGGAAAACCCATGTGCGTCCGTCCTCCAACTGGCTACAGTAATGTTCTGGAAAAGAAACCACGTAATCCATGGCTCCTCAACAGGGGGTCCGGGACCCCATAGGGCATAATAGGGGGTCATGTTTGAAAGTACACAGTTGAAAACAGTAAAAAATGTAATGTATTATTAATTTCAAAGAATGTTTGCTATCGCCATCTTTGTTGAAGAAGAGTCTGGGCAATTAAGATTTAGTCTCACTAGAAACACTAAAAGTTTCTCAAATATATATTTATATTTAGTCTGGTTTAATCTAGTCACCTCTGAGGTAAGGTTACTAGTTTAGGTATAGTTTTACTGAGGTTAAGGTTAGGGTTAGGGTTAGGTTTAGGCTGTCAATCACAGCGCGTCGACTGCACAACCCGTGTAGGCTTTGGTATGTCGCGTCAGATCCTATGTCTAGGTGACCTTTGACTTTGACACAATCTAAATGTCTCTGTGACATTGTATCTTAGGGGGAAAGATTTACATACTTGACATACAGTAAATGTACCGGTAAGCTACTAAAGTAAATGTAATTCAGGGGTGTCAGGGGTGTAATTCAGGGGTGTCCTGTAAATAAAAGTTATTTACAGGGGTGCCCTGAGCCAAAAATATTGCGACTGGTTTAGAGAATTAAGAAGCCCTAGTGCGCTGCATTCATGATTTGTGCCATTCCTTTGCTAAACGGGCCCCTGACACAATGTTTTGAAGCCAACCTTATAGCTAACCAGAATGGAATATTAAATATAAAATATCTGACTGATGCATCTTGATCACATGAGTCTAGACTAATGGCCCTATCTATCTTGGGCACGCCCATCCCTAAACTTATTTGCCATAATTTACTATCTTGAAAAACATTTTAAAATAGTTCAAGTAGCCGATCTACATTGACACATTGTGAGCTTGTAGATTAGCTATTTTAAAATGATTTTCAAAATAGTGAAAAATGGAAAATAAGTTTAGGGATAAGGGGCAAGATATAGCCCTAAATGTGTGCGCGTGTTGGCCTTGTGTGGCCCCTGGCTGTCACCATGACCATGATGTTTAGACTCAGTTACAGGATCAATCTATTCATAAGGTCAGAGTACAGTTTGATCATGTGGTCAGTGATAATCGACTATACACTGTGTGAACTTGAGACAGTGGGTCGCCAATATGCAGTGGTGGAAAGTAACATTTACTGTACTTGAATATAATTTTGAGGTATTTGTACTTTACTTGAGCATTTCCAATTTCCAATACTTCTACTCCACTACATCTCAGAGGCAAATATTGTACTTTTACTCCACAATTATTTGAAAACTTTAGTTACTATTTACTTTGTAGATTTTGATTATTACAAAACATATATTATTAAGTTAACCACTTCATCCCTATATACATTTTGGCCATTCGGCCACTTTTGTACTTTTACTAAGTTTTATTTTTGTAACTGAGAATTTCTATATTGCAGTATTGACACTTTTACTTAAGTAGAACTGAGTACTTTTCCCACCACTGCCGAGACACGCACACCATGCACGTGTGTAGGGCACCGCACATTCCTGAGGGGATCAAAATGATACAAGCCAGTCATCAATAACAATAGTAGGCTAATAATCATAAATGAGTTGATAAATGAGTTATTTGAAATATAAGATCATGAAGAAGTAGTAGTGTATCACATCTTCAACAAGGGGTCCGGGACAGGGCGGCTGCCAAGTTTTTGTGTGAAAGGAACTTTTTCTTTTGCCCCCTATATGTGGGGAACATGCTGTGTTCTGGGCTCGTTCGGCAAAGAGCTTTGTAGTATAGAGGCAAGAGAGATCAGATCAAGTACAGAGTCAAAGGTCAAGTTTACAAAGTGTGAGAGGTTAAGTGTTTAAATGTCTGAAAATAGAATAAAATAGAATACAATGTGTGAACAAAAAACAGACAAACGTTAATTTGATGATAGTGTTGTCAAACAAGTCTATGAATCCATCTATGAAGATGTTCAATCTGCAACATACTTTTATACAATATGTAGTGGGACACAGAAGACACCTGGTGGTGTTTAACTCCCAAGAGGCACCATTAGACCGCCAGCTACAGTAGGTACTGTATAAGACCTTGCTCAAAATATTGAATGAATTATCAGCGTCATGTATTGTAGACATCATGTAGTAGGAGTGTGCATTCCCTGGGCTCTCCTCTCCTGACTTATGATTATTGTGTGTGTGTGTGTGTGTGTTATCTTATTATTATAAGATTATTTAGGAGTGACATTTATCTGCTTGACCTGCAGTACACACATATTGAATCCCTCTCATCTGCATACAGTAAGCACTTACTACTGATACAACTATAGACTCCATGGCCACTTGTCGTGCCACCTGACATCTGTGCACAATGATACGAGATGCATGTTGTGTTCCCACCTTCCACCCATTCTATTTTTTAAAGCATGTTTTTCAGGCACTTATCTGAGAGAGATGAAGCAGGGACCTCCACAACATTGAATAAAATTGTGTTCCAAATTAATCTTTTTCATTTCATAGTCATAGAAAATATGTTTGACAGCACTGTCATCAGTGTTGTAAACATTTATGATTTGTGTTTATTTTAAACATGATCTTTTCTATTAATATGTTGGATTAATGTTAATGTGTATTTTCAGACATTTAGCCACTTAATCCGTCCATACTTGACCTTGGCTTTGGCTCTGTATCTTTTCCTTCTACCCCAATGCTCTAATGAAATGTAAAATATTACATTTCCAGGCTGGAGTCAGATCTCAGAATGTACATCAATGCTGCTGCTGCTGTTGTACAGGTCAATGGCATCGCATTAGAGAATATTCTGTAACAAAAGAGCGACAGGGAAAATGTAAACCACATTTGCATTTCAACCACTTCTGACAACCAAGGTGTGAATGAAAAGAAAAGAAGAAAAAACAGAACTAATACAAACGGTTCTAAAAACAAGTATTGCTTTTATGGCAGATTGTATTTTCATTCACCTTTTGTCCAGAGTGTAATTAGGGAAACAAAAAACAGTAAAATAATCTCTGTTGAGTGCTGAGTTTAGGACAGACATGATGGCATTAGAGGGATTATTATGGAGCAGTCACAAACAGACAAGGCGTTCCTCTCAAGGTTTTCCACTGCAACTCAGGCCGTGTTGTCAGTTTGAGAACACATTATTCCCTGTCGGTTGACGTTGTTGACGAGACACTTGCCGTACGAGAATAAAACAGCCTTTTAGGCCCGTATAGAACGGCCATTTTAGGCCAGTGATCCTCGACCCTTTTCATTTCACGGACCCCCGGATTGATATGTGTTAGACCGTGAACACCCTTTTGATACCAAAATGTATCTCTGGGACTCCCAAACCACACTGTATTGTAAACCCCTCAGGCTTCATTTAACTCTGTGTCGTACAAATGAAACAGACCCGCAACAGTCCATTCGGTTGTACCGGCCGGGGATCGAATTCTGACCTCCCTGTCTCATACAGGGTGGACACTCTCTAGTCTAACTAACCACAAGGCCACTGAGCTGGTAGGCTGAACTCAAACTGCGCCCAAAATTGTGATCCGCAGGGGGGGAAAAAAGCTAAATCAAACATTTTCTCTAAATTCATTTTGTGCAAAATTTACTTTAGAGCAAATATCTTTACATATCTTGTACGACCGATGGATTGACAATGACAATCAATTGCAGACGCAGTGTCATTGAAATCACCACAGTATTGCAATTTAACCACTTCAACCCTATACGGCACGCTGAGATGACCCAGGGGTAGGAACCCTTTTTTCCCTATGAACTAAATAGCGTCACCAAAAATAGTTTACATATCAACGTTTGCCCGAGACTGTGTAGGGATGCCATGCAGGGTTCAAGTGGGTAATTCACCCACACAAATATTCCAATATTCAATTATTTTAAGTAAATAGCAGAGGCCAAGACTAAATTATATTTTAAAAACAATCCAAAACAACTACTGTCCAGTTTAAAAGTGGTCATTTAAATCTTCTTAAAGGGATTGTAACATAATTTTTTTTTAAATGTTTTCTGAGCTCAATTGCACCCAAAAACCTGAACATGTAACATTCAGTAGATCTGGGGTTTTCTGGGTGCTCTGATTTGCCTTTGGAGCGTGAGGTCCACAAATCCCATATATGACATAGGAATTTGCCAGCAGATGTCACTGTTGAGGCCTGTTTGCCTGTTTTCATTGCAGCTCAAAAGGCTTCAAAACACACAGAGAGAACGCCAGAACCACAAAACATTCACTGAATGTTCAAAGTTCAGGTTGTGTGGGTGTAATTGAGGTAATAAAACCTAAAAGAAAAAAGAAAAATTAATGAGAATTAATGTCATGAAACCTTTCAAATTGGCCTCCTACTTACTTCAATAAATTAAATATTGGAATATTACATCAGGAATGTGAGAAAAACTAACCTTTGGGTGAACTACCCCTTTAAATATTATGATCAAATTGGCTGGTTGTACTTGTGCAGACTTTCATGTCACAGGTTTGAGTCTGGAATTTCACCTGTCACGCCATCCCCTCTTCAAGAACTGTAGGGAAATAAGTTTTGCTTTGTAGAGTAACCATTTTTAGGAGCAGTTTAAGTTGCGTGTCTCCCTTATGTAAGTGGATCTCAAGCCTTTCGTGTCTAGGCCCCGAAATCAACATGCATTTGGCCACTGCCCAGCATCGGACAATATAGTCCAAGGGACTCCCCACAAGACTGTGGGAAGAAATGTCTCACATCCAAAGATTTTCTCATGTTTTTTCAAGATTCTTTGAAAACAGCAGATCTACAAGCTCACAATGCATTGGTTTCTACCAGCCAAGCCAAGGGTTAAAGTGGTTAAACTAATGCTGCTGGACGACTCCCTGAAACCCCCTCAAGAACCCCTGGGGGTCCCGGGACCCCACATTGAGAACCACTACTCAAAGTGAGTTAACCAACTTGTGCAAAAACAATCCCAATTATATGAACAATACAAAATATGTACATTATAGTCAGTAACAACGTTTTAGCCTGTTCCAGTTCCAATCAACTATTATACCGTCGCTGTCGGGTGGAAAACTTGTATGCCCAACACTGCTACTTTTCAGGAAATCGAAAGAAAAATAACCTTGTGTTCCAATGGATCCAACCAATGTAGTTATTATTTAGTAACAAATGTTCAATATCGTCTCTGCCTGGTGGAAACCTCGCAACTGTTGCTTTTCAGAATTCAAAATCGGCAAAACTAGCAGATCTACAAGCTCAAAACGCGTAACTTGGCGGAAGGTTTCAAGTGTCCGGATCTGCTACTTTTGATGCGTTGACACTGTAGTGTGATCAAGCAGGGCGTTCATTTACGGAAAAAAACACAAAAAGCAAGAATATAAGAGGTTTCTGCCCGACAGCAACGATAATGTTTCAAAAACAGCAACGACATTGCAGATCTCCAAGCTCATTCATTTACTAAAATAACATAAAAAGTTGAAATATGCAAGGTTTCAGCCCGACAGGGACGATCAAGGATTCATAGATTTCTCGTCTCAATACAGCAGCAAAACAACAATAATAAAATAATTCATGAATCTTGAACGTTTTGTAAAAAATATAGAAACAGTTCTGGCAACAGTTCTAGTAGTTTTATGAAATACCCTACGTCTTAACGAGTTAAGAAAAATATGCTATCGAAGAAAATAATGTTATTAGATAACATAAAACATAAAAAACAACTAGGTTTTTGGTCCCGTTTATACAATATTTGGCCCTTTCAAATTGCTCTAGGGCAGCGCAAGAGTTTATTAAAAAAAACGTGACGGAATGTTGAATTCTGGGGGGACAAAAATCCCTGGGAAATGTTCATTTATTTCTTCTCTCCCGGCTCACAACAACACAGTTGTGTCTCTTATAGGTCTTGTAAGAAAACAAAAGGCAAGTGAGCACAGAAAACAATAAATTCATAAAGCGTTGCTCTCTGGAATGTCTCTGGAAAACAATCTGAAAGATGCACAGCAGCAGCACCTCAAGTGTTCCTTGCGTGTCTGCAAACACACGCATGCACGCACGCACAACGCAAGCACTCACAAACACGGACAGGCGCACGCGTCGCGTGTACAGGTGCCTGTTACGTACAGAGCGTTCACGTGCTTTCCCGAACAATTCAGTTCAAGGTGTCAGAAAGCCTTTCAACGCCACATTTCTGATGGCCTTTGTTTGTGAATAGCCAGCCGCCTCCGTGGCAACAGGCACCAGTGTCTCCATAGGTCTCCGCAGCAACAAAAAGGGACCCGTTGTTGGTCACGTACAGCGCTGCCGTTCAGCGAGGGAAAGATCACAGGTCTGATCCCACCGCTACTGTGAGCGATGCACCGAAACCACACCTTTCCGTTCACATTAGGTCAGTCTTAACTTAAAACAGCTGCATCTTAAAAATGCTGTTTTTGGCATCTTGTCCACGTTATATCGCCAGTATATCTGATCTTCTAAGGCCACTAGCGGTCCGGTCTCCACCCGCGCTCTTTACTTTACTTTATTTACTCCGAATAAAAGGGCTAAAAACCAGCTCAAATTGCTGCTCGTCTGAATCATCCCTGTTGTGTTGTTGTGTTCTACGTTTTTTTCCCCTTCTCTCTCTCTCTCTCTCTCTCCTTTATTTTTCCGCCTGTGTGCTCTTCCACAGACCACTAGGGGTCCTCGTCCATGTCCTCCAGGTTGGGGGCCATGATGAAGTGGGTGGGGTAGTGGAGGCCCCTCTCGTCGGCGTGCTCCTCCCAGCGTGTGTCGTCGCTCTCGTGGGTGATGTAGCGCTCGCCGCGGCGCGTCTCAAACTCCCGCAGGTCCAGCCACGTCTGGTAGTCCTGCACGGGGGGAGAGGAGGACAGGGTGGTGTTGTTGTGGCTAGTTAGCATCACCAAGCTAATTATTAGCTGGGGGGGGGGGGGGGGGGGGTGACAGTGAAGTGACAATTTGAGAGGACTTTAATACCTAATACATGGAGGGAAGAAAATAAAAGTAAAATGAATGAATAAACAAATACATTTAATAAATACTGCATCAAAAGTATAGTCAAATTGTCAAATGATATAGAGGCCAAAAATTGTGAAAGCTCTTAGCTTGTCAGCAATTATAATAATAACTCCTACAATTCCAAGTGCTTGTCAAGGTGGGGGGTCCCCACTTTGAGAACCACTGACTTCGTGGACCATTATCTATTATCTATTATATATCTTCATATAACTGGTCCTCCTCACTGATGCTCATTATACGATGCCACCATTTCTAGTCTAGTCACTCTGTGTTTATTTTTCGGGCTGTGGACAGTTCACAAACCTGCCTACCACAGACATCAGTGATAGGCAGGTTTGGTAATTTCACACAACATTAAACATTATAATTTTTTTCTTTTCCTTTGAATTATTATTAATGCAAGGAAGGACAATGGCTTCTCTTTCAGCACGCTAACTTTCCAGGTAGAGAAAGCCTATACAGTAGTTCCTATTAACTTGGAATGCGCCGCGCCACTGAAGTAACTGGGGATGAAGTGCGTTGATGGAGAGAGAGAGAGAGGGGGGGGGGGGGGGGGGGGTACTGGAGTTGTACCTGAAGCCAGGGGTGACTGAGGGACTTGTCCACACTGTAACGCTTCCTCATCTTGACTTGGAGCAAGTTATTAATCAGGTCTGTGGCTGTGGAGGAAAGGAGAATCACGCAGTTAAAAGCAGAGCGACTGTACACAGCCAAAACATTTTACCTACATGGAGTTGTCCACAATCAGGGGTCTGCAAGTGCCATGTTTTTATACATACAACATATTTTGATTGTCCACAAATATAACGTTTTCCCTTCTTTTTAAATATTCTCTTTCAGAGTTCAGAGTTTTAATGAATGTAGAATGTGCAGGATGTAATTTACACACAAATGTGAGTGACTTCATTTATTAGACTACATTTTTTTATTTTGAACCAAAAATGATCTCTCACACACTTAGTGTGTGTGCACACCAGTGTGCCAGTGATCACCCTCCTTTGTGCCAAATTGCCAATGCTGGCACTGGTGCCTAAGGAATTGCCTACCCCAGATCGAAACAAATTTTCCTGTATCACCCAGTGTCTGTAAACTAAAACTATCACTAACAAAAACTAAATAAAAATGAAATAAAAACTAAGCTATGATGACTAGAAGACTAAGGGCTATATCTTGCGCCACTCCTTAACCCTTATCCCTAAACTTATTTGCCATTTTTTACTATTTAAAAAAACCTGATCCACAAGCTCACAACGTGTAGATCGGCTAGTAATTTTAAAATTATTTTCAAAATAGTAAAAAATAGCAAATAAGTTTAGGTATACAGGATAAGGGTGGCATAAGATGGAACCCTAAATGTATTGACCATTTTTTCAACAAATAAAAACTAGACTAAAATGTAAGGGAGTGGAGAAGAGATCCCGTAGAACTAAAAGTCAATTTATGTTTGGTTGCGTTCAATGTTCAAGGTTCAAGGAGTTTTATTGGCATTCCATACGAGTACAGAACGAAATTTGTTTACCCAGGCAAAAAGATAAAATACATCTAAACATTTCATAGGAATTCTCAAAAAAAAATCATAACAATTCGTAAACCTAAATTGTAAATTGTACAGCTCAAGTTCATAAATGCAGAGTTCATAGTACAGATCACTAGTGCAAAGGTTCAAGTTCATGATTCTCACAGCTATTCTTCATCCTGGTGCTGCTGGCCTTAATCCTAAACAGCCTCCAGATGTCCCTCCAGGGGTTGGGCGGGTACATGAACTCACCCTCTGTGGAGATGTCCCTCCAGGGGTTGGGCGGGTACATGAACTCACCCTCTGTGGAGATGTCCCTCCAGGGGTTGGGCGGGTACATGAACTCACCCTCTGTGGAGATGTCCCTCCAGGGGTTGGGCGGGTACATGAACTCACCCTCTGT